>NC_052154.1:26896114-27204383 GCF_902713615.1 Scyliorhinus canicula | reverse complement strand
TATAGGGTGGAAGTATGTGCTTACGTGGGTCGGTGCAGACTCGCTGGGCTGAATGGCCTCCTTCTGCACTGTATGTTCTATTCATTACACTTCTGGCCTGCGTGTTTGTAACTTGGAATTTTCCCATTTGTACATAAAACTGTATTCTCAGAAATAAAGCAAGATGACATTTTAACCTCAGCTTTTACAATCATACTGGCAGTGAAGTATCTTGCCCATCACCAATGTATTAGGAGCCGCACATCTGCAGTTATCTACTACATAACGGTGGCGAGTGAGGTATCTCATCATTGGTACCTACTCTAAATATTTGGTCTGCTTCAGCTGGAATTTGCCCTTTATCAGGACCATGCTTTGCAGATGTTTCCATTCTGCAACCGACAAATGCATTATTATTTCTGTTAAAGTCACTTTCCTGTTAAAAACTGGTTTCCGAGAAGAATAGTTCAATTGGTTTCTTCTCTCTCTTGGGCAGTCCCTCACTGTCGTGGAGGACTTGATTCCACTCTGGGGAGGTAGGTTCTGCGGTGGCTGAATAGTCCGATCTTGGATCCGCAGGCGCTGCCACAGGTTTGGCAGGTGGTGCTTGATGAGATGGGTGGGTGGGATGCTCTGGATTCTGCAATCTCCTTCCGCTGTTTATGCTTGGCCTCCGCATGTTCCACCCTGTGAGCTTGAGATAATTGGCACCTTCATGGATGCTTTTTCTCCAGCTTGTGCATTCTATGGCAAGCGATTTCCATGTGTTGGTTAATGTTGCATTCACTTATTTAGGGAGGCTTTCAGAGTGTCCTTGTGGGGTTTCCTCTGCCCTCCAAGTGATCCTTTGCCATTGCGGAGCTCGCGGTGCAGCACTTGTTTTGGAAGTCTTGTGTCAGGCATGCAGCCTGCCCATCGCAGCTGGTCGAGTATAACTAGTACCTTGATACTGGGGATATTGGCCTGGGAGAGGACGCCCACGTTGGTACGCCTATCATGTCAGTGGGTTTGCAGGATTTTGTTGAGGCAGTGTTGGTGATATCTTTCCAAGGATTTGAGGTGTCTGCTGTACATTATCCATGTTTCTGATGCACACAGGAGGGCGGGGACAATGACTGCTCTGTAGACCATGAGCTTGATGCTGGGTTTAAGGACTCAGTCTTCGAATACTATCGGATATTATCTCTGTTAAAAGTCACTTTCCTGTAAAAACTGGTTTCCTAGAAGAATAGTTCAATTGGTTTAACCGTTAATTATTGCCTCGTCGCCAATAAAACTCAAGGTTGCTCACTGTACCTTGTGTGTCAAAAAGAGCATTTGCAGCAGCTAGTCAATATACGGAATGAACTACCTGTATTCCACCTTTGGAAAGGACTTCATGCAGACTCTATCAAGGGATCTTGTTACATGCTCGAGCCTAATTATTCTGTTGGGGTAGATACTCGGTGGTCTCCCCTAGTAGATTTTTGTAATTAGACCTTGATAAAGCCAACTCTCCTATGCCAAACAAAAGTTGCCCATGCCACAGTTTGATGTAATCTGGAAAAAAGGTACATAAAATAATGCAATTGAACCCTAGATTAGATTTTCCTTTTGTTGATGTTCAGTGGATGCCACTGAAGCACACGGATGGAATGCTGGTTCAGTTGTCTGAAGGATCATCTGGTTTAAACCCCTCATTGAAAAAAGTTCCTCCGGTTTGCACACTTGGAAGCCCATCACTTTTTATGGCCAATCTTGCTATTTAACTCTCAGACCATGCTCCACATAAAAGGCCCGTGCATGTGCAATCTTATTTCAAACTTCTCTGCCAGGAATACATAGAGGTTTGGCTGACAGCCCAGAAATCCATTAGCCTGTTGAAACACCCGAGCCCCTGGGAAAATGCTGCTTAACTGACAGTTCTGGCTCTCCGATCTATGCTATCAATTTCACAGTGTTTATTTACACAAGTGAAAACTGTTTCAAGTGATTTCAGTTTCAGCTGCTGATACTTTCAAGGGTCTAGATGATTGACAGTTTTATTATCCTGCAGGAAAAATTAGTTTTTTAACAGTGGAAAGTTATCAAAGAGTGACTGTTTTTAAAAAGCTTTTTTCCGCCACACATGCTACTGTCACTATAGCGTTCATTGCTTCAATTTTGGGGGGAATACTTTGGCATTGGGGTATTTGCAGGGCCATAGCTTGGCAAGGGGGCCATGACGGGGCCATGGAGGGTGGATGAGAGGGTGCATGAGGTAGCATGGATGGGGCATGGTGAGTGTGTTGGGTGAGTGAGAGGGCTGGAGAGCCTGTTTTTAATTATAACTGGGACAAACAAGCCCCTCAGCATCAAGGTGGGTCTTTTAAACAGCCCGCCGCCATACCTAGAAGCCCCTGAGGCTGCATGTGAACTTTTTCATGGATCTACTGGCCTGACACCAGCCTGTCCCTGACCCCACAAATGAAAATACTTTCATTGTGGGCACTTTCTCCTGAGGCGCACGGGGTGCACTGGATATCTTCTTGCCTCCAGCTATCCACATACAGGACAAAATTCCAACCCAATGTTATATAGTTATTACTTCAAACAATAAAATATGAAAACCACGAATTGAGGGAAGGTTGAAAAATATTAAAGTAGCCGAACAAAGTTATGTGCAGTATGGCACACTGCGTGCAGATATTTTTAAAAATAAAGTTAGAGTACCCAATTCGTTTTTTTCCAATTAAGGAGTAATTTAGCATGGCCAATCCACCTACCCTGCACATCTTTGGGTTGTGGGGGGAAAAACCCACGCAAACACGGGGAGAATATGCAAACTCCACACGGACAGTGACCCAGAGACGGGATCGAACCTGGGACCTCGGCACCGTGAGACAGCAGTGCTAACCATTCCGCCACTGTGCTGCCCAACTGTTTGCAGATTATGATTATATAATATACATGTACATTAAAATCTTTATTGCATGGCATGAGCAGGGAATGGGGTGGTGCCAGTTAATCAAAAACGCCAGTCAATGGAAAACAGCACAATACTTGCAGAGTGAACTAATATGCAAATACTCAGGAAGTAAAGACCAGTAATTTTTTTACTCCTAAGTCTTTATCAGTGCATTAAAGCACAAATTAAAGGATAAAATGTTATAGTATACAAATATGGGTTCAGGATAATCTCGTTGGTCAAGTGATGATTTGTATGGGGGGGGGTCATCAGGAATTCAGATTCATGCAGAATTCTGGTTGCTGGGTAACGCGAGGTTTACTATATATGGTGAACAGTAATGAAATACTAAAGTGAAACAAGTTTTTCTATTTAATAAGGCCTCAGAAGGGGCGTTACGCTACAACTGGTATGCAGTTGTTAATATGTAACTTTTTCTACATACACTGCACCAGAATTCAATGATCATAAGAATCCTTGCCAGCGCTTCAGAACTCATTTTTATTTCAAAATAGTTACCATTTTCCTACTTGCTGTAAGAGATTCTGAAAATATAAAACATCTTGAGATGGAGCTCTTGAGGAAAACAATTATGTGATGCATATGGCACAGAAACAGTAAGTGCACGGCCTTGAGTCACACAGTTGCAGCGACTAAAAGTCAATCTGCTTCTGTCCCTGACTGTGAGACAACATCACAGCAAGCAAGCTGATCTGGAAGATAGAGAAACAGTGGGGAATCCGTTCTGGGAACGGATTTCACCCATGAATTTCCTGTCTGGCCCAGGTCAGAAAGATCAAAGCCATCCGCAAAATGATAAGACAACCCTTCATGGGTCTTACTGCCATAAGAATGGGACTGGGTTTTACCTCACTTTCATGACATTTAATGTCAAGAGCGATTAAAAGTGGCCCTGGCGGATTAAGATGATATTCTTAGAGGCATCACAACTCAGGGTTGTAATGCTTGCATTTCCAATGAGAATAGTCAGCCAATCTTCAGTCTATTAGTTTAGTAGTCCATGGACAAAAAGAGTATTTACAGTAGAATTAAAAAAAAATTAAAATAGCTGTCTAGATTATCGAACCGTGCTATTTGTTACTCCAATATGTTAATTGTTCTGCAGCCAGGTTATTTATTTGTGATCTCCCAGGTCATTAGCACTGGAGTAGGGTGCTTTGGGGAGAAAACCAACCCTGCATATTACAAGGGATGAAGTAGACAAATGCATATTCACCTTTTTAGATTATTTTCTCAATCTGTAATTAATATAAAAAGCATATTTGGCAATATAAACACGAAACAGTGGGGTGGTTTTGGATGATCATGCTGTTCACCTATCTGGTACACAACATAGGATTGAGCTTTAAGCTTTTCCACATTACATAAATGACCAGATATGCCAGCAGTAAGCACTGCAAAGCTTTCTTTTTAAAAATATGTTGCTTGTGAAATGAAAGAGGCCTTGCTGTGTTGGTCATAGGGTATTTTTTTTTAATGAAACTAGAAACTTGCTGTTGTTGATATGTTTCTCATTTACCAACTAGCTTTTGAATCCTGCAAACCAGAGGCACATGTTATTTAAAAGTTGTTCAGCTTTTTAAAGTAAATTTAAAGTACCCAATTCCTTCTTTTTCAATTAAGGGGCAGGTTAGTGCGTCCAACCCACCTACCCTGCACATCTTTGTGTTGCAGAGGTGAAACCCATGCAGACATGGGGAGAATGTGCAAACTCCACACAGGCAGTGACCTAGAGCCGGGATCGAACCAAGGTCCTCGGCTAAGCACTGCACCACCGTGCCGCCCCTAAACGTTGGTCAGCTTTTATGGTCACATGGTTTGAAAACAAATTGTAAAAGCTAGTTGAGAAACAAATGATTCAGAGTTTCTAAATTATTGTAAAACAGTTGTGTGTTTACAGGTCAGCGTTGTACAAAAAAATAGTTGATATATAATAGGTAAAATTTACCACCTGCAGATGCTACCAAATGTCAGAAATTAATTGCACTACAACACGTATCTTGCATGCAAAATGCAGGTTGGCAAATTATGATTTTTAATGAAAATTTGACTGGTGCAGTGCTGGAAAGTACAGCCTGGCTTTATGAAATCTTTTTGCTAAATATTAAAATTAATTTCAAGGGGACTATTTGGCTGCACAGAAAGAATGGCTCAGAGAGGGGTTAGGAGACAATAGACCTGGTGTCACAAGTATCACTTCATTAATTCAGCTGATGTTACTATCTGTTATGTGGTTCCTATCTAATCTTTTCAAAATCATCAGCGATATTATCAACTTCCCTAAGGGAGGGGGAAGTTCACACTCAGCCTCAGCCTCCCTTCAGCCAGTGAGTTAATGGTGAATAGCAGACACAGCTACTGGATAACTAAACTCCATATCCACTGATCTGCAGCAAAACCATCAAACACAGCACATAATCCAGTACAGCAGATTCCACACATGCTTCATTTTTTTTTCCTTGTGAATTTCATGTCTCAGAACAGGTAAATGAAGCTGTGGGAAAAAATAAGTAAATTAATCATCAGCAGCAAATTCAATCGACCCGAATTAAATGGTAACTTGCATTATTTCCCTGCAGATTTAATACTCTAATGACCTTGGGAGATATGACAGGGAGAGTGACAAGAAACACAATCCCAGGAAGAGAACAAGCTCAGATCTTTCCCACCCATCTATTGGCATTTGACTCTTATGGTATCCATTGAGACATGGAGGCATCATCCAGCTGCTCCTTTTCTGTAAGGTGAGGGGGGGTGGGGGGTTGTTGCAAAATGTGTGGGAGATTAAAAGGAGTTAGTTGGCTAATTTGTCAAACAGGAAATAAATAACAACACTGCAGGTATTAAAAATTAGAAATAAAATATACACAAGAGCTCTGTCAAAGTTTAAACAGAAAGACAGGCTACAACTTCAAGTGAAGATTATCCTGTTGAAGGGGCGCTACTTGAAACGTGAACCCATCTCCTTTTGCAGATGTTGACAAATTGTGGTGCATTTCAATCACTTTCTATTTGTATTTCATGTAAATAAGACACTATCAACAGGGTTAATATTAAGGCTACTTCTATACAAGCCTTACATGAAAAGACAGCTGGAGTGAAAAAATGCCCTTCCCTAAATGCCATTAGTGTCATTCTGCATCAAATGGCCTTAAATCACTGGAGTTCATTTGATCCAAACTGTCAGCATCCAAATTACTATTGGCTTCTCAATAAGAATCTACAATGTACAAAGTGTTTACTGGTGCTGCACTGGTTTTTTGTCTACTCAATAGAACATTATTGACATCACAATAATGCCGTAATCCAACACAACTAATGCTAACTCCTTTTTCTTCTGCAGCACTTACATCTCTTCCTGACTAGGCCATTTTTTCCATGACAATTTACTGTTAAAAGACTGAAGGTTATTTCCCCTCTCTCATGGTCAACTGGCAGCTTTAATTGTTAATTTATCTTCATTTTTATTGGTAAAAAAAAATCAATAATGTAAAATATAGCTCAAGAATTCAGTACCTTTAATATCTTAATTAAACATGCTCAGACAGAATGAGAATTTGCAATGGACCAAGAAAAAAGGCTGAAGAGAACTGCATCCTTTGCATGTTATCAAGTGAGCAGAACACATGAGCACTACAATTGTAACGAGCAAGTTTGTGGTGTTTGGGAAGAAATGTCTTCAGTTCAAGTCCTTACAAAATTTGGTTAAAAGATCAGACAGCGTTGCAGGGCAGAGAAACCTGCTTCCTTTACCAAATCTGGTCAGTGTGACGACTACTGCTGGCAAGCTAGTTCTGCAAAAGACAGTCATTCATTTTACACCAAGGAGTACCAAAGGGAAAAAAAGAAAAATAACTGGGATTAGTACTTTGATCTTTTTTTAAACTGTCTCATGTTCACCTTTTACTGAATGTGGAGGAATACTGTGATAAATTAACAAGACCAAAGAGTGCAATTATACATTGGTCTGACTTTACAAACTCTTTGTGGTTGTGCAAAAAAAAAGGTCATCACGGTCAGGTTTTGCATACTAGATGCATGTACTTGTTTTCCCATTATTCCAAGGCCAGCTATCATTCACACCCTGTATAAAGCCAGCACAGGGCCTTCTCTGTGCTCCCTGACAGATACTAATGGCTGCTCGCCTCGAAGCCTGTAACCAAACTGCCTGCTCTGCATTCCTGACATTAATGAAGACTCTAACTGAGGCCTGTACATCTGCTATGTAAACAAATCCTGTAATGTTACTTTAACACAATACTGTCCTGAAGTAAACAACTTTTGTAATGGTTGTACAACAAGGGCACATTCATATAATAAAGTACAAGAGATGAATATAACATATGCCCATCAAAGCCATCCCACATCACAGAACAGAAAGCAGGTTTTCAGGATAATTTCGCCATGAGCTGCTTTAGTAATATTCTTTCCATATGTTTCTAAACTGGATTACTGCTCAGCAAAGCATTGTTTGAAAATAGTTGTACAATTTAAAACCTGTTGCTCTGCAATAATTAGTTAAAACATTTTGAGAAGGCCTTTTGCTTTAATGACACAAGTGTACAACCATTTTCTTGAGCAAATATTTTTCGACACAGCAATGTAAAAGCAGGAATAATGTTTCATCCCCAAATTTGCTGCATTGTAAATAGAATATCTTTCCTTTTTGGCCAGTGATAGGGGTATAAATACATGAAAGAACACGTATTACAAGCAGCAGAATTATCCTGTTCATTGATTTTAGCTCTGGGGTATTACAGAGCGCACTTGATTTATCTAGAGATTTTCCCAAAGCTTATTCCCGACTTTTAAACCTAAACGAGACTTTAAAGGCTTATCCACAGAAGAATCTATTAAATACAGCAACATTTGAACCTTTAGTATGAGCACTGAAAGATAGCATCTTCTTTTGTGATCTAACAGCACATTAACATTACTACTCCCACTTTCACTGGGCAGAACCCACTGCATACATTTACACACACACACGAAAATCGAACTTACCCCATTCTCTCATCCTATTAATTACACAGTTTGCCACCAGAGAAGATATTGTTTGCAACAGGCTGTGTCTGCTAAATTGGCACAGTGTGCCAGTGCCACTTCCATGCAGAATAAAAACTCATCAGTGCTGTAGATCAAATCTGTCCCTTCACTACTGCAATCTTATCTCTGCAAAGCAGTAAAACCTTAGAACTCATTATAAACAGGAAAGATAGCCAGTATTTATCGGTAATATTTTTGACCTGAATTTCACTTAATACTCTGAAATGTTCATTACGGCAAACAACAGTAAGCATAAAGAGTTTCTCTTCTCCACTTTCTCACTTTCATTCCCAAGATCCCATTGATATCTGAAATGACGTTGCAGCAAATCAAGCACAGGTACCGGGTATAGAGCATCAACCACATCCAGAATTGGAGTGGTAATGGTTGGCAGTCAGACAGATCTTCAGATGCCCATGTTGCTGTTGGTTGTGCATGTGTACATAGTTTAAATAAAGTGAGTATTTATTTGAAACTGGTCCATGCATTTGTCATATCGAAATTCTACGATTCGAATGTTATCCTGACTGGCCTCACCATCATCCACTCCTGATAAACTTCAGCTTAACCCTCCAGTTTCTCAATACCTCAAGTTTAAAATTCTGACCAAACTTCTAATCATCACTTCCAAAATCATCTCCTTTAGCTCACTGAAAAATATTGTCCGATTAACCTTCTGACAGGCACTCAGGAATACTTCCTAACTAAACATGTATATGAATCTGTTATTTTATTAAATAAAAGAAATGCCATGGATAATTATTCCAGAAATATATCATTGATCATATTGGTTAGTTTCAAACATTTCCAAATTATCCTGCCACTTTTCAGTCAATCCAACCAAAAAGCATCCTCGAGTGTGAAGGGAACGTTCCCCGTTTCACCTCTAACTCTTCTGACTTGGCAGAGGTTGCTGGACACACAACAGGGAAGGCTGCGGACAACTGGCTATTACTACTGAGATTTGAATTCGGATCTCTACAAGTGGAGCTCACACTTTCCAACATGTAATTCTTTGGGCTGCCCCTTCTCTTGATTCTAAACCTGTATTGCTAATGGGCACAATGCCAAACTGCTCAAATGTCTCTTCAGACGATGGCCTCAAGATTACTTCCCCACATTGGATGGAAGATTGTCAGGGAAGTTGGCAGCGTTAAATATGGGAACCATGATATTGGTATATTTGAGTGTCTCACCATGGAGAGGTGGGGCAGTTGAATTCACTGCTGAGGTGCAGGTTTCCAAGATATTGGTAAATCGGGCAGAGAGAGGCAGAAATTGCCAGGTGCACAAGGTGTACCTTTCTCAGGAGTATATGTAGACCAGCAGGAACACGAGAGCTTCCAGGGCCTCTGAAGAAAACCTTTGGATTCCCCTGCACCAATCGCCGCCCTTCATCCTCCAACCCTGATTGCAGACCTGTTCCTCCACTCATCCAACGTACCTCACTTCTTCCTTAGCACAGGTTCTGTTCCCTCACTCCACACAAATGTAGGTTCTCACCCTCCTCCTGGGCTATAAAGTGTTTGAGGTCCTAGTGTAACGAACCACACTGATTTTAAGTGCGAGGCTATCCCACAATCCAGACATCAGTGAATATCCGGGCATCAATAAATGTTCTGCCCAATGTATTCCACAGTTAACAGTAGAAGCTTGTAAACAGGCAGAAAACTATACTTTTGTTGGGTTATATGCTACATAATATATGCTATTAAAAGCAAGGAAGGTACCGTTGATGGTCAGTAACCGCCTGCCTAATTATGGCTTTTATTATCAATCAACACAATGATCAGGAAACATCACACCTTTGCCTTCTGTGCATTAACTGCGGGATTCATCTCATCTTGCCACACCAGAAACACCCAGTGAGTTCAATAATTTTGCTAATTGCACACAGGGCGCAAAACTGCCAATTTGGAAAGATGACACTTTGCAGCATCAGATTTTCAATATTAATATATCTCAAGGAATGTTTATTCTCCTTCCCAGTATTTGAAAAAGTCACTTCAACGGGCGACAAAACGGTTACATAAAAAAGCATGTGACTCAAAATAAAACCTTCTTGGAAACTACACCGCAGAATTGCATCCCTCAATATCTTGCTCTGGGCATTAGAAAAACAATTACAAATCAACATGCTTACGCATTTATTAAAATGACAGCAGATGTGTCAAGAATAGACCAACAGCAAAAGATTCATCTTGCTTTGCAACACTGTCTCTGTTCTGTGCGGAGACTCTTCTTGCTGCTCTTCAAATGTTCCTAATGACAGACG
Organism: Scyliorhinus canicula; assembly: GCF_902713615.1. Classification (NCBI taxonomy): domain Eukaryota; kingdom Metazoa; phylum Chordata; class Chondrichthyes; order Carcharhiniformes; family Scyliorhinidae; genus Scyliorhinus; species Scyliorhinus canicula. The sequence goes on along the minus strand of NC_052154.1, from coordinate 27,194,136 downwards.
TCTTGCAGGAATAAGTAGACTGAAGATTTCCCAAGTTTACAAGATTTCTTTGCACCCACACAGAAGGACCAGTAGGTGATTTAAAAGGGCCTGTGGGGATTACTTTGAAAAGTGGAAGGTGAGCTGCTGATTTAAAGGCCTGGTGTTGCCATAATTCTCCCCTAAAAGTGTTGAAAGGCCTATTGATGTCAGAAGTTTAACTTAGGAAGGACTGTTCCAATCCAAAAAGCCTGATGGCAAAACAGTATCAAACCAGAAAATTGAGGTTCTTCTGAATAGTGAACCCTGCTGTAATTTCAGCCGATGTTTCAAAAACCGAGGGAGGGCAGCACGATGACGCAGTTGTTAGCGCTGCAGCCTCACGGCGCCGAGGTCCCAGGTTCGCTCCAGGCTCTGGGTCACTGTCTGTGTGGAGCTTGCACATTCTCCCCGTGTTTGCGTGGGTTTCATCCCCGCAACCCAAAGATGCGCAGGCTAGGTGGATTGGCCACACCAAACTGCCTCTTAATTGGTAAAAATTAATTGGGTACACTAAATTTAAAACAAAACCGAGGGAGGTTGGAAGAATATCACCAACTGTGATTTAATCACAGATTACCTGTGCCAGAGACCCTCAAGATTAGTCCATCCTTAGCTATCTGGTATTTGTATTAAATCTATCAGTTTTGTAGAATTTTTCAGGTTAAAATTTCAAAATACACCATTCTGAAATGTGAATCGAAGTACTCCTGAAAGTCCCATGAGTTACAAAAGAGTCTAGCCATCTTTTGTCACAATAAAACTAAAGATGTTTGTTATGTGACCCACTGGAAGGGTTTCACAAGGATTAACATTATACAGATGCTGGGTTATTTGCTACATAATATATACTATTGAAAGGCAAGGAAGGTACCATTGATGGACAAGTAACTGGATGAATGAATAGTCAAATGAATGCGAAAACATTTAATCGGAATATACCAAATTATGCTGCTTATTAAGCGGCCTGTGAAGTTTGCATCTTTACATCTTGGGCCACACATTCTTTTCTCCAATTGAAGGTGGTGGTGATGGTGGTCGGCGGGGGGGGGGGGGGGGGGGGGGAGTGCTCATCGTGGACATAAATGGCCTTGAGTGCTACAATTCTACAAAGATTAGTGGTAGGTCAGAAGACTGGGCAGAATTTTAAAAGAATGACTAAAATAAAAAAATAGGCTATGCAAGAAAGCTAGATATAAATATAAAAGTAAACACAAGGAGTTTCTACAAATATTTCAAAGGGGAAATAAATCTAAAGTGAATGTTGGTCCTCTAGAGTCCAGAGAGTAAGTCTGGGAATTGATGATGGACAATAAGGAAATAGTGGAAGCGTTGGGACATATTTTTTCAACTTAGAAGACACAAATACATTGTAAAAAATTAATTGAATAATAATAATCTTTATTAGTGTCACAACTAGGCTTACATTAACACTGCAATGATGGGGCAGCACGGGGATGCAGTGGGTAGCACTGCTGCCTCACGGCGCCGAGGTCCCAGGTTTGATCCCGGCTCTGGGTCACTGTCCGTGTGGAGTTTGCACATTCTCCCCGTGTTTACGTGGGTTTCGCCCCCATAACCCAAAGATGTGCAGGCTAGGTGGATTGGCCACGCTAAATTGCCCATTAATTGGAAAAAATGAATTGGGTACTCTTAAATTTATTTTTTTTAAACACTGCAATGGTTACTGTTTAAATCAAAGGGAAAAGAGGGACTTCGAACAATTACAATGACCAGGGCAAGGATACTGTAAAAACTATTAGAAATAAAGGCTGACAAGTACCCAGGACCTGATGGACTTGATCCAAGGATCCTAAAAAAAGAGGTTGCTGAGATAGTGTGGTTGTTGAGATAGTAGGTGCATGGGTTATAATTTTCTAAAATTCCGTAGTTTCTGCAAAGATCCCATCATGTTGAAAAGTAGCAAACGTATCTCTCATCTATTCAGGAAAGGAAGCAAACAGAAAGTAGGAAACTACAAACCAATTAACCCAACATCTGTCATAGGGAAAATGCTAGAATCTATTATTAAGGAGATAATGGCAGGGGACTTAGAAAATCTTAAAGCAATCAGACAGAGTCAACATTATTTTGTGAAAGGGAAATTGTGTTTAATCAGTTTATTAGCGTTCTTTGAGGATGTGAATTCGGGGGAGGCGGCATGGTGGCACAGTGATTAGCATTGTTGCCTCACAGCTCCAGACTCCTCAGTTTGATTCCGACCTTCGGTGACGGTCTGTGAGGAGTTTCTATGTTCTCTCGGTGTCTGCATGTGTTTCCTCCCAGTGCTTTGGTTTCCTCCCAGCCCAAAGATGCGCAGGTTAGGTGGATTGGCCATGCTAAATTGGCCCTTGGTGGGGTTATGGGGATAGGGTGGGGGATTGGGCCTAGGTGGAGTGCTCTTTCAGGGGGTCAGTGCAGACTCGATGGACTGAATGGGCTCCTGCACTGTAGGGATTCTATGTGATAAGTAAAGTGGATAATGGGGAACTTGTAGGTGTGGAGCACTTGGATTTCTAAAATGTATTTAATAAGATGCAACATCAAAGGTTACTACACAAAATAAGAGCATACATTAGCATGGATAGAGGATTGGTGAGCTAACAGGAAACAGAATAGGTATAAATGGGTCATTTTCAGATTGCCAAGTTGTAGCAAGTCGAGTTTCAGAAGGATCAGTGCTGGGACCTCTACTATTTACAATCTAAGGGCGGGATTCACCCCTACCCTGCGGGGCGGGGGGTCCCGGCGGGACGGAGTGGCGTGAACCACTCCGGCGTCGGCCCGCCCCAAAGGTGCGGAATCCTCCGCACCTTCAGGGGCTAGGCCGGCACCGGAGTGGTTTGCGCCCCGCCGGCCGACGCGGAACACTTTTGGCGCCACGCCAGCAGGGGCCGAAGGGACTCCGCCGGCCGGCGAGAGTCCACGCATGCGCAGGTGCGTCAGCTGCTGCTGACGTCATCCCCACGCATGCGCAGAGCAGGGGTCACCGACACGTCGGCCATCGCGGAGGCTGACAGGGCCGACGTGTAGGAAAAGAGTGCCCCCACAGCACAGGCCCGCCCACAGATCGGTGGGCCCTGATCATGGGCCAGGCCACTGTGGGGGCACCCCCGGGGCCAGATCGGGCCACGCCACGCCCCCCCCCCCCCCCCCCCCCAACCCCAGGACCCCGGAGCCCGCCCATGCCGCCAGGTCCTGCCGGTAAGGGACCTTGTCTGATCCATGCCGGCGGAACCAGCAAGAAACCAGCAGGACTTCGGCCCATCGCGGGCCGGAGAATTCGGGCAACCCCAGGGCCCATTGAGTCGCGCCGGTCCCCACCATTCTCCAGGGCGGGTGTCGCGACTCACGCCTCGCCGACCTTTGGAGGACCGGAGAATTCGGCGGCCGGCGGGGGCGGGATTCGCCGACCCCCGGCGATTCTCCGACCCAGCGGGGGGATTGGGGAATCCCGCCCTATATTAAAGTCTTGGTTCAAGGGACCTTGGTTGCTCAGTTTGTTGATGGCACAAAGATAGGTAGAAGAGTAAGTTGTGAAGTGAATATAAGGAATCTATAAAGGGATATAGGTAGGTTAAATGAGGACAAAATTTAGCAAATGTAGTATAATGTAAGAAAATGTGAAATTGGCCACTTTGTCAGGAAGGATAATAAGAATAATAATAGAAAAACAATATACTATCTAAATGGAAAAAGATTGTAAAACTGTGCAATAGAGGGATCTGGATGTCCTGGGACGCGAATCACATTATGCAGGTACAGCAGGTGATTAGAAAGGCAATTTAAATGTTGTTTATCGCAAGAGAATCAAGGATAAAAGTTTTACTAAAGATGTGATACCTCATCTGGAGTAATGTGTACAGTTTTGACCCACCGAAAGAACACTCTACGTAGACCCCACTCCCTTGCCCTATCCCGCACATCTTTGGACATAAAGGGGGCAATTCAAATTGGCCAGTCCACTTATCCTGCATATCTTTGGACTGTAGGAGGAAACAGGAACACGTGGAGGAAGACCACATAAACATGGGAAGAGTGTACAAACTCTACACCGGGAAAGCCGTAATTGAACCCGGGTCCCCGGCACTGTGCGGCAGCAGTGCTAACCACTGATCTTATCAAATTTAGAACAGGCTCGAGGGATCAAATGGCCTATTCCTGCTCCAAATTTACATGCTTCATGTGTGTTTGTGCACTTTTAAAAAATAAATTTAGAGTTCCCAATTAATTTTTTCCAATTAAGGGGCAATTTAGCGTGGTCAATCCACCTACTTGCACATCTTTGGGTTGTGGGGGCAAAACCCACGCAAACACAGGGAGAATGTGCAAACTCCACACGGACAGTGACCCAGAGCCGGGATCGAACCTTGGACCTTGGCACCGTGAGGCAACCACGCTAACCACTGCGTCACCGTGCTGCCCTTTGTTTGTACACTTTAGATCGAATGTTTCCCAATTCGTTCCCTGGCAAAGGGTTTTAATTCAGCATAGTTTTACTTTGGCCTGAATTTCCTCCTGGTGGGTTTTTACACGGTGGGGGGGCATGAAATTTCATGGATGAGATTATCTCTGGGACCCCACCCGCCCCTGATGCAATTGTATGGTGGGACGGGTAGGGCCTTGGAAGCCCTTGCCCCAATTAAGACCCTTAAGTGACCACGTAATGGTATTTTCCCACCCAGCATCAATTTTTAGGCTGACAGGCGTTGGATAGCTGAGGGTGTGAAACAGAAACTTTTTCAAACTTTAATCTTGAGCAGGAATGTAGGGCGGCAGCGACTCCATCTGAAGCCGTCTTCTGACTCGGATGTCCCCCCTTAAGTACCAGACACCTTCGGACCTGCCCCAACCGGCCTATCCCCCAATAACCCAACCACCCCACTTGTGACCCCCCCCAGGAGTCCCCTCCCCTCCACTCCCTGGCACCCCTGCCACTTAACTAGCCCCCATGTCCCGACACATAGTCCCAGACACATTGCTCTTCTGGCCATTGCAGTGCCTTGCCTGGATGTTCTGGAGAGCTGTCAGCCAATCTGATTGGCCGGCAGCTCTCCAAGACAGGACTTCCTGTTGCCAATCAATGCTCATTAGAGCGTGAAATGGCAGCTAGCCTGTCAGAGTCAGCGGGGATGTGTTCCACGCTGGTTCTCCAGATGGCAGGGGATCCGAAAAACTCAGGTCTTTGAATCAGTTGGTATTAACCTAGACTTGCCTGCTCCAGATGACTGTTTCTTATACTCTATGGACTCCAATGAGCTAAGCAGTTTGCCATCTCACTGAGGTACATGTGGGAGCTATAAGCCAAGCACAGAAATCTGAACATAACCAACTGTCTTGTCACCAAGTTGTTCAACTTCCATTAATGAAGATTGTTGGGTGTTTCTGTTCAATATTTCCATACCAATTCATTTTTAAAGTATGAGTTTTTCACCAGAATCTTAAAATGCAACAGAAATGACCATATTCAGATTAGTAGTCTCTCTAAGATATGCACTCAAGTGTTAGATGATTGGCATTGCTTTCGACTTCAAAGTCAGCACCATGAACTGAAGGTCTTATTCATTTTTTTGTGACTGGAGTAGTCCTTTGCAATTTGCTCAATCTAATTTACCTCCACTCAGGTACTTACACACTTTGAATGTGGAGATAAGCTTTATGGTGATATTGGATTAAAATCACATCTACTGCAGGTAAGCAATATGCAATATTATGACCTTGTGCCAAGAGCTCCACTATTTGTTGATGGCCGTTTAACAATTTAGCAGAAACCTGGAAATCATAAATGATCAAATCTAGTTTGAAAAGAAAAAGTTAAACTTTAGACTCGGTCAATGACAGTCACATTATAAAGCACATTATAACAGATACATCTGAGTACAAGTCATTCAATTGCAGTAAAGTAACTAACTCCTATCAAATGGTTATCAATAACAGAGATATGATCAGCTAACATTCTGCTTCTTATGTAGTTACCTCGTAGACTAACAACTGAACAGAGCACAGAATTATTCAGTGTAGATCAGCATATTTGTGCTTTTCTTTTCCATACTCCTTCGATAATTCTAGTTCAGGAATGATAACATCGCCTGTGATATACACAAAATAAACTGTATTTATACCCAGGAACAAACGGCAACCATAGCTGTTGCAGATATGGTGTTATAGTTGAGCCAGAACGTCTGATTTGTGACACAGAATCCACCCAAGACTCTGAATAACTTGTAGAAGTGTTTTTGACACAAACAGAGCAAGCAGAAGGATGTTATTTCAGTAATAACACTTCGCAACTCTTTTCACCTCTCCACCTCAACAACATTTCTTAAAACGTACTAATTTGACCATGCTTTTAACCACCCATTGTAAAATCTACTCCTTTGGATCAGGTTCTGTCTGATCAGTCCTGTGAAGTGCCTCAAGGCATTTTCCGACATTCAATGTGCCATATGTTGCTGAATTACAGTGCTCCTCAACCACTCCACATATAGCAATACAACATCGCTTGTCTGCTCCTCTGTTATCCTGTGATACACTGTAGTCTACGCATTCCCATGACACCTTCTAATGCCATGCGATGCTCCATTCCTAAAATACAGAGGAAGTAAGACTGTGTGTATGTCTGAGGAAGGATTGGATTGGATTGGATTTGTTTATTGTCACGTGTACCGAGGTACAGTGAAAAGTATTTTTCTGCAAGCAGCTCAACAGATCATTAGAAAAGGGAATTAAACAAAATTCAAGAAAATACGTGAGAATACATAATAGGGCAACACAAGATATACAATGTAACTACATAAGCATTGACATCGGTTGAAGCATACAGGGTGTAATGTTAATGAGGTCAGTAAATAAGAGGGTCATTTAGGAGTCTGGTGACAGTGGGGAAGAATCTGTTTTTGAGTCTGTTCGTGCGTGTTCTCAGACTTCTGAATCTCCTGCCCGATGGAAGAAGTTGAGGCCGGCCATTCAACCCATAATCCATGCATCCGGAATAATGCTAATATTCCTTACCACAGCATCCAGCTAATTCTTTATTTAAGGGTTTACACCTCCAATACATCCAAGAATGTGTTTGTGTGGAAAATAACATCCTGATAGCAGTCATAAATTTGTATTTTGTCTTACAACCTTGTGATCCCTGTTCTACTATTGGGATATAACTTAAAGAAATTGTTTGCATTTACCTTTATTGGACAGTTATAAGGTTACTGAGTACATTTTAAACTTCTGCACAGGAACCCAACCAATGAAGAGCAACTGCTTGCCACTTGTTTCAGATGTAAAGAGGCCCAAGCCATTTTGAGGCCTGGACCTCATTTAAATGAAACCGGCACAAATAGGCGAATTGCAAATGATTGGCGTGATGTAACTCAATCGTTTCGGGCCTGAGGACGTTTATGTATTTTATGCTGCCACAGCACACTAGTAAGTCTTCAAGTCCTAAAGTGCGTGAGGAGCCTGGACCAACTGTGCCCTGTATTTTCTTAATGGAGTCAGGAGGGACATTCCTGCTCCTTCTGGGTCTTCAAAAACATGTTAAAACTGTACTGGGGCTGTTTTTGGTGTGTTGACCTGGCAGTCCAATATCAGGACTGGGCAGAGTATGTGCGGTACATAGCCACCATCATGACTCTTCAAATTGCATTTAGCATCCTACATCAAAGGACACAGATATTCACAGTCCAGATTCCTGTCATCCAACGTCAGTCAGGCAGTCATTGTTATTTTTAATGCCTTAATGCTCCTGCCTTGACTTGACCAAGATCATTTCACTTGTAATTCCTGCATGTTTTCCCGGCCCCGGGTCACTGTCCATGTGAAGTTTACACATTCTCCCAGTGTCTGTGTGGGTCTCACCCCCACAACCCAAATAGATGTGCAGGGTAGGTGAATTGGCCACGCTAAATTGTCCCTTAACTGGGAAAAAAAAGAATTGGATACCCTAAATTTATTTATTTTTAAATTCCTGCAGGTTTGCTTTTATTTGACTCTTTTTCTCAAATTGTATTAACCATTGAAGACAACCCTTAAATCCGAAATGGGAAGATCCATTTCAAAATGACAGCAGCCGAAGCCTCAGCTTTACTGGGGCTGTAACCTAATGTTCCTATTTTAAGGCCACTTTATTAACATCAATGCTGACCAGTTCAAAATCATCCCATATCTCAAACACTTGCTTTCAAGACCATAACCTTTCCTCATAACCTTGACCTCGAATGAAAAAGTCAATCTAATGCACGCCCCCTCATGCTTGGATATCTCACTTGTGCCTCTGAAATGGGTACAGTAGGAAAGGTATGGACTGACTGATGCACTGTACAGTTAAATCAGGACTTTCTCCTGACTTGTGCTCTACTAGCTGTTCCTCTATTCCACTGATCTTATTGATGGGCAGTATTAGTCGAAAAACTCTGAGATCTGAGTCCACCGAAGTCAACTGTATTTCATCTGTTCTTCCTAAACCTTTGCAATCAGAACTTCAACAAAACCTTTTGCAATTTCGTCAAGTATGGATTGCACACAACAAAAAATATGCAGAAATGTTGCATTTGTGTCCAGACATTAAATATCAGTGATATCATTTACTATGTGTGACCATTGTTGCAGGCAAATTGTCTACGAAACAACAGTGACTATATTTTTTAAGTGATTTTATTTTGTGAACTCTTTAGGGTGCCACAGGAAGTAGAAGGTGCTAAATTAATGCAAGTCTCCTCTAAATTGGGAAAACCAATCACAGATGGGGTGATCGCATTTATGCGACGCCAGCCGCGTCATTTACCCGGCGCCGCTTTTTACGCGTCGCCAAGGCCCAGCACGCGTAAAATATGCGACACCGCTCCTAGCCCCCCGGGGCAGGAGAATAGGGGGCTGGGAGCGGGCTCTGAAGCAGGAGTGAAACACTCCGGTTTTCACTCCGGCATCGGGACTTTGTCTCCATTTCGGAGAATCGCGCCCCCTTTGTTTCTTTTAATGCCTTAATTCCATAATGTCACGGATATGGGTTGATAGGCGGTAGATTTAGAACTCAGAGGAGGAGGAACTACTTCTTGCAGAGGGTGGTGAATTTGTGGAACTCGTTGCCCCATAGTGCGGTGGAATCGGAGTCATTAAATGGTTTCAAGAAGGAGATAGATATATTTCTGATTTTTAAAAATAGGTTAAAAGGATATGGGCAACAGGTGGGGAGGTGAATTTGAGACCAGGAAGAGATCAGCCATGATCCGTTTGAATGGCAGAGCAGGCTTGAAGGCTGAATTGCCTACTTCTGCTCCTAATTCCTATGTTAATGCTCTTGCTTTGACTTAATCAAGGTCATTTCACTTGCAATTCCCGCATATTGTTTTATTACACTTTTGTTCTCCAATTGTATTGATCATTTCCTCCTGGAAGACAACCCTTAAAACCTAACACTTTGACCACCGGCCCAGTATGATCATACCTGGTTAGGTGTCAGTGTTTGTATTATGATGTTTTGCTACAATTTGGCGCTATATGCATACAGGTACCATGTCTGTCTGCATCTTATTTCTGAGTCAAGGGTACGTATCTGAAATGCAGACTCGCCTGTTCTTTCTACAGATGCTGACTGATCTGTGGCATTTTTCCAGCATTTTCTGTATTTGTACATATTTCTTTTCCTTTGCTTGTCATCTGAACCCTGACTTCCTGATTGGTTGCAGCCTTGCAACATGCTCCTAAAAATCCCCTTTCATTCTCTGTGTTGTGCTTCACCCAGGCAACCTTGATACACTGCTTGACATTTACAATATCAGAACCTGGTTGCAACAGTGGCGATAAAGCCATGGATGTGTCACACATACATCACAAGATGATGGGGTGCTCTGTCGACTACTGTTGCACATATCCTGGGAAAGCAGCACGCTCATCAGTTCTAAATAGGTTAAACTTCCACTTCACGAATGAATGATAGGCTTCGCTACTGACCATTCAAAACAAGGGAAAAGAAGATATTCAAAAGAAAATTAGTAGAATTACATTTGGAAAAAGGAAATACTCGTATTTATACATCTTTCAAATCTGTGGGATTATTCGAAGCACTTCACAGCTGATCAATTACTTTAAATACTGTTGCAATGCAGGAGACTCAACAGTCCATTTGTGCATAGCAAACTCCCAAAAGCAGAAACTGAATAAATGGCCAGACCATCAGCTTTTTAAAAAAAATTTCTTTATTCTCCTTTTTCACATTTTCTCCCAGAATTTACACCCACCAACAATAAACAATAATCAGTAACAAATATGTCAATCCCCATATCAATACCAATGATACCATCCTCCCACCAAACCCAAAACATTCGTCCACATGTTCACATAAACAAATGACAAAAAGGAATCACCCATAGCCACCATTAACACACAGTCCCCCTCCCCGCAACCCTCCCGCCCAACTAATGTTTGATGTTATCCAGTTCTTGAAAGTGCATAATGAATAATGTCCATGAATTGTAGAACCCTTCTATCCTTCCCCTCAGTTCAAATTTAACCTTCTCAAGAGTCAAGAATTCCAACAGGTGCCCTGCCACGCCAGGGCACAGGGTGGAGAGGTTGCTATCCAACCCATCAGGATCTGCCTTTGAGCAATCAACGAGGCGAAGGCTGCAACATCTGCCTCCGCACCCCCGAATATGGCCTCCCGGGGGCCCGGGTCCAGTTTCACATGCACCACTTTAGAAATTACCCTAAAAACAAATGGGAAGAGGAGCTGGGTGAGGAGACTGAGGAGGGGACGTGGGCGGATGCCCTGGAGAGAGTGAATTCCTCCTCTTCCTGTGCGAGGCTTAGCCTCATACAGTTCAAGGTGCTGCATAGAGCCCACATGACTGGGACGAGGATCAGTAGGTTTTCCGGGGGCAAAGACAGGTGTGCTAGGTGCTCGGGGAGCCCAGCGAACCACGGCCATATGTTTTGGGCGTGCCCAGCACTGGGGGAGTTTTAGAAGGGGTAGCAAGGACGGTGTAGAGGGTGGTAGGATCCAGGGTCAAGCCAGGCTGGGGACTCGCAATTTTTGGCGTTGCAGTGGAGCCGGGAGTGCAGGAGGCAAAAGAGGCCGGTGTCCTGGCCTTTGCGTCCCTAGTAGCCCTGCGGAGGATTCTTCTTCAGTGGAAGGATGCGAGGCCCTCAAGCGTGGAGGCCTGGATCAATGATATGGCGGGGTTCATCAAATTGGAGAAGGTGAAATTTGCCCTGAGGGGATCAGCACAGGGGTTCTTTAGGCGGTGGCAGCCCTTCCTGGCGGAACGGTAGGGAAATAGGCCCGCAGCAGCAGCAACCCGGGGGGGGGTTTGGTTCGGTAGGAGGGAGAATTGTGTACATGGGTTTGTTGGATGTGGCGGGTGTTATCTCTTTCCTTTTTGTTGTATGCTTTTTTTTTGTTTTTGTAGTTGCTTTTGTAGTTGGGTGGGTGTTGTTCTTGGGCTTTTACCATGGTTGTTTTGTTAATATTGTTTTGTTGTATATATTTTGTGAAAACCTTAATAAAAATTATTTTAAAAAAAAAGAAATTACCCAAAAACCTCTTTCCAGTAATTCTCTAGCTTTGGACAGGACCAAAACATATGAACATGATTAGCGCCCCCCCCCCCCCCCCCCCCCCCCCGCAGCATTCACACACATCTTCTACTCCTTCAAAGAATCTGCTCATCCTCGCCCTCGTGATGTGTGCTCTGTATAGCACCTTCAGCTGTATCAACCCCAACCTCACGCACGAGGTGGAGGCATTCACTCTCCGGAGCACCTCACACCAGAACCCTTGCTCCATATCCTCTCCCAACTCTTCCTCCCGCTTTGCCTTGATCCCTTCCAGTGGCGTCCTCTTCCAAAATAGCTCCGTAAACCGCTTACGCTACCCCATTCTCCAGTCCCCCTGTCGTCAGCACCTCCTCCAGCAATGTGGAAGCCGGCTCCTCCGGGAAGTTCTGTATCACCTTTCTGGCAAAATCTTAAACCTGCATGTATCTAAACATTTCCCCCTGCTCCAGCCCATACTTCGCTTCCAGCTCCTCCAATCCTGCTAACCGACCCCTAAGAAACAAATCTTTCAGTGTCTTCATCCCCTTCCCGAAAATTTCCATCCCACCTCCCTGGCTCAAATGTGTGGTTGCCCCCGAATCGGCATTTCCCTTGACCCTGCCCCCCAACCCGAAATGTTGGCGAAACTGCCTCCAAATTCTCAATAAAGCTATTATTACCGGACTCCCTGAGTACTTCCCCAGGGCTATCGGGAGCGGCGCTGTTGCTAGTTCTTTCAATCCCAACCCCCTGCACAAACTCTCCTCCATTCTGACCCACTAGGAATCAACCCCTCTGACCCAGCTCCGCACCTTCTCCACATTCGCCGCCCAGTAGTCATTCATCAGGTTCGGAAGACCCAAACCGCCTGCCTGCCTGCCTTCCCCTCTGTAGCAGCACCTTTCTAACTCTGGCCACCTTCCCTCCCCATATGAACGATGTAATCCTTCCCTCAATCTCTCTGAAAAAAGCCTTTGGCAGGAAAATCGGCAGGCATTGAAAAATAAACAGAAATCGCAGTAACACGTTCATTTTAACCGCCTGTACCCAACCCGCCAGTGACAGTGGGAGACCATCCCATCTTGCCAGATCAGCTTTCACTCTCCCCACCACACTAGAAATGTTTCACCTGCGGAGCCCCCCCCCCCCCCCCCCCCCCTCAATTCCCAGGCAACCTGCACCCCACAGGTACCTAAAGTGAGTCCCTAACCTATGGAATGGCAGCCCCCCCACCCCTGCCCCACACCCGGCCGAGACACCACAAAATACTCACTCTTGTCTAGATTCAGCTTGGACTCTAAGAAAGACCCAAACACTCAAAGCAGCTCCAATATTCCCCCTATCGACACACTCGGTTCCGACCCGTGTAACAGCAAGTCATCGGCATATAAGGACACCCTATGCTCTATCCCCCCACCCCCCCCCCCCCCCCCCCCCCCCAGCACTATTCCTTTCCATACCCCCGAACTTCTTAATGCGATGGCCAATGGCTCAATCGTGAGTGCAAACAGCAGGGGGGACATAGGACATCCCTGCCTAGTCCCACTGTGGAGAGAAAAGTATGTCGAGTTAATGTTGTTTGTGCGGACACTCGCCCTCGGCTCCTTATATAGTAGCTTTACCCAATTCACAAATCTTGGTCCAATCCCAAACCGCCCAAAAACTGCCATCAGGTACCCCCATTCTACCCAGTCGAACGCCTTTTCAGTGCAGGCCATCAGTTTTAGGGAGATAATATTTGTCCAGGACCCCAGGAGAACTTCCCTGCTCACTTTTGAATAGTGCTGCCACCTCTAATAGTCGAGCATTGCATCAGCACAAAGCCCCTGCCTGGATTACCTGCTCAAGACGCCAGGGTGGAGCTGGAACCAACAACCTTTTGACTGAGACATGAGTGCTACCACTGAGCTATGATTAATACATTACAACTGTTCTGCAGAATAGGTTCTGAAACACTCAGACAGGCATATTTCTGTGCAGGACTTTACCAGAATTTCCGAAAGAAAGGTGCCAGAGTTTATAGTTCTGCCGATGTCTGAACGCCAAAAGTAGTTAAAATATTATTTGTTTTTATTCTAAATCTATCTACACTCTTTAAACTATTCGTAATGATTCATTTTAAATTAAAAAAGGATAAGTGCTGATTACCTAACTTTAAACATGATTACTTGAATATTTAAGTCCTGATTTGAAGTTACATTTTCTTGGATCCACATCTAAATCAAAACTTCAGTTTTGAACTTACTGGTGTCGGATACTTAAAAAGAAAAGCAGGGAAAAGATTTACAATAAAAATGATTCTATAGCTGCAGGCACAGAATACAATGTAGAGAATACTGTTTCAACTTGTTCCTCACATCAGCAATTTGTACTGTAAGGAGGCAAGGCTCCAAACACCTTGATGTGGGAGGGGGTGGGGCAGGAAAAGAAATCAAATCTGACAGAGTAGAAAACACTCAGAATATGATGTGGCTAGAAAGATGTCTCACAAGAGAAATGTTACTGGAAGTAGAAGGCATTTATGACAGAAATACCTAACCAAAAGCATAAAGATTGCAAGGCAAAGACAGGTATACGAAGCTGATTTTTCATCTCGTTGTAGAGGTGGATTTCAGAGCACTAAGGGAAACACTTTGGTTTTTTTGGGGAGAAAATCTGATTTTTCTCTGCATTCACAATCCCCTACCATTTTCCTCTGACACTTTTATGGGTGCAAAGCACACACCTGCCCCTATCGAGTCAGGTTTCTAACTTTAAGTGGGGGACACATAATTTGGATTTCCTCCCGCACACCATTCTTGTTTGTTTGCGGTGTGGGGTTTTGGAAGTCCCATTAAAAAAAAAGAACACCAGATTTGAGAGTTTGTGAAGAATCTACACTCGAAATAAAAAAGAACACTTAAAAGAAAAAAAACACCAGGCACACTGCTTTGAAACTGAAATAGGCGGGCTGGCACAGTGACACAATCGTTAGCACTGCTTCCACAGGACGCCGAGGACCCAGGTTCAATCCCAGGTCACTGTACATGTGGAGTTTGCACATTCTCGCCATGTCTGCATGGGTTTCACCCCTACAACTCAAAGGATTTGCAGAGCCCCTTAACTGGGAAAAAAAATTGGGTAATCTAAATTTTTAAAAATTGAAATCCTCCCCGGGGAGCAGTCTATTGTTTGGATAGCTATGGCCATTCTCAATGCTTGGCTGAGTTTCAAGTGCTAATGGGCGTCAGCACTGTAGGTGTACCATTCATCTGAGAATGAATGACAGTTTCAAGAAATTCTAACAAGTTGCCCTTCGTGCGTGGTTTCTGGTATAGTGATAAGCTAATAGGATTACAAGTATTATAAGGTGTTTTACACTTGGCAGAATATATTTTTTCTCAGTACCAATGATATGAAGACGTTTATTAGATGACAAGAGGTTTAGTTTCTTCCCCCAAGGAGTATAAAATATTTCCCGTTGAAATTGCAAGGAATCGGAGGATTCCACGTAGTAGATACGAGGCAAGTAGTAATGGAGACTACATGGAATATAGAGGTGCCAGCGGGGATCTGAAAGGGCATGAAGGATAGATGAGGGTCACTGAAATGGCATGAGAGGGTGGGGTGGTGAGGGAGGGGGAGGATGAGGGGACCTTTAAACACTGTTGGGAGCTGAGATACTGTGCTGGAGGACTGAAGCAGACCTTCTAACTGGCCCATCTCCGCAGCCACACTCCTTCTGCAGACCAGCACGATTTGCAAACTGCACTGCAAACACATTCTCGGTGAAAAGAGCAAAATGGTGTGTGTAGTCACTGATGGGTCAAGTGTTCAGGTCGTGTTTTCCCATCCCAGATGAAGATTTGGCCCATCATGTTTAGAAATAACACAAAGCAGTTCATATGCAATGAATTACTTTGAGGTTCAATGAATGTTGTTACGTACACAAACATTAATTCAAATGAATTGCTCAATTAAGCACATATCAAATTGTTTAAATTATGTACACTAATGACAAGTGCACTTTGACAAACATAGCCTTAATATTTTAACAGTTACTTAAATGCAAATTGTTCCTGGTAGTTAATAAAGCAATGTCTGATCATGTACTCCAGAACACATCCATAATCCAGACCTTGGACAATACGCCTAGTTTGTTTCCTCCCTGTCATCATGGATAAGATCTTGAAAACCAAAAATTTGGTGAGCACCGAATTTCAATGAAAAACATGAAGCCATTTTTTCAGTTGAATAAATGTACGTAGAAAGAGGTGAATCATTGATTCATACAATCCCTACTGTGCAGAAGGAGGTCATTCGCCCATCAAGTCTGCACCGACCGTCTGAAAGATCATCCTACCTAGGCCCACTCTACTGCCCTATCCCCGTAACCCCACAAACGGGAAATCTAACATGGCCAATCCACCTAACCTGCATATCTTTGGAACGTGGGAGGAAACTGGAGCACCCAGAGGAATCCCATGCAGACACGGAGAGAATGTGCAGATGCCACACAATCACCTAAGGCCGGAATCGAACCCAAGTCCCTGACACTGTGAGGCAACAGTGTTAACCACTATTAGGCATCCTGTATTTACATGAAAGTAAATGGAAGAATAAAACTTTGAGGACTGCACATCAAAATTCATTCCCTTTAAGCAAATGGTGCTTCACCAAGAAAATACATGCTTCTAAATTTCTCAACGAAGGGCATAATTAGGGCACATGACTCACTAAAGTGTCAAATGTCAGTAAGTATGAATCTACAGTCTATTTACTACACTATCAACAGTAGTCGACAACCACAAATTCCAGCAAATCACATTTATGCATTTCCAATGCAGATACTCAGCAGCTGATCCTCCTCTTTTCTTTTTAAAGTTATCAGGTTACAGGTTTTCCCCTGCTGTAAAGCACATTTAAGGTAGTAAAAATGTCCCATGTTGCTTCATAGGTGCATTGTCAAACAAATTGGCACGGAACCTCATACAGAGATTATGAGGGCAGATGACCCAAAGTTTGGTCAAAGAGGTAGCTTTTAAGGAGTGTCTTAAAGGAAGAAAAAGAGAGGAAGAGACATACAGAGGCTTCGGGACCTCATTCAGAGGGTCAGTGCAGACTCAATGAGCCAAATGGCCTCCTCCTGCACTGTACAGATTTGTTCAATTCTATGGTTAGGGAAGGAATTCCAGAGCTACCCATGGTGGAATTCTCAAGAGGCCAGAATTGTAGAAGTACATTTTAGGAAGTTTGTAGATCTGGAGGAGATTATGGCGATATGGTGGGGTGAGGCCATGGAAGGACTTGAAAATATGAATGAGAACTTTAAAAACTGAGACTTTACTTAAGTAGGAGTCAATGAACATTTGTGAGGACAGGGTTGAATGGGTGACTAGGTCTCAGTGCATGTTAGGGCACAAGCAGAGTTTCGAAATACCTCAAGTGTACACAGAGTAGAATGTAGGAGGCCAAATAGGAGTGTGTTGGAATGATCAGGTCTACAGACAACAATGAGACAGATGAGGATTTCAGTAGCAGATGAGCTGACGCAGGGGCAGACAGATAATGTTACAACGGTAATGTTAGTTGGCTTTGTGCTGGCACGGATTAGTCCTCAGCAGTTCAGATCGGGGTCAAATGTGACGCCAAGGTTGCACAATTCTATTTCATCCTCAGAAGGTTGTCAGGGAGAAGGATGAAGATGGTGGCTAAGGAATTGAGGTAGTGGTGGAGATCAAAGACGGTGGCTTCAGTCTTCCTAATATTTACTTGTTTCAAATTTCCATCCTTTACATATGTTTGGGATAATAACAGAAAATGCGAAAAAAATATATACTCAACAGGTGGAGCAGCATTTGTAGAGAGAGAGAAAGGAAGTTAACATTTCAGGTCGTTAATATCTTGTCAGGTATTTTTCATGCAGCTGGCAAGAAAAAGAGAGAAAAACTAATCATGCCTTCATGTGATATCCACACTTTCCCATAGGGATCACTGGATAGCTTTGAGGAGCAAGAATTCTGGCTGATCTTATCCCTCTCTTTCGCTAAAGAATACAAGAATGCCATCCCAACCAAAGTTAATTCAACATCAATACTGGAGCTTTCTTGGTTCAGGTCTTCCACATTCCTCTATGCAGTGTACTCAAAGTCTCAACAATCCAGGGATAAGTGTATTCATAAAGACCTTCATCTGTCAACACTGAGAAAAAAATCCAACATCGTCTCTATCTGCCTCTCTTCCATATACCTTACATTACAATAAACTGAAGATATTGCATTAACTAATTACATCTTTGGCAATGTTATCTGGCTTCTTCCAATGTCTCAAAAATCTGTTTTTATTCAGCAGTACATGTCAGGATGATGAGGCACTTCCTATAGGCTGCTCTATAGACCTCAGGCTCTAAAACATAGAGCTGCCAGGCCAAATAAATAGGGTCTAACTAATCTACTCTGAGCATTAAAACGTTGATGGTAGATTATGGTTCTATGGCTCACTATGAATTCAGTTTAGTTGGTGCAATTGGACATATTCCTCGAGAGCTCAACAGTTCACCATCTGACTAAAAGACACACAAATATGTAGTTACTGGTCTTTCTTGCTTTCATATGGTAGTAGCTCATATGGCATTTCCTAAAACATATCCGAATTAATTTTAAATTGATGGCACATAAGTGACATCCATGTGACTGCTGGGAAGGTACCAGTGGTTAACACTGTTGTTTTACAGCGCCCAGGACCCAGGTTCAATTCTGGTCCTGGGTTACTGTGTGGAGTTTGGACATTCTCCCCTTATCCGCAGGGTTTCCTCCGGGTGTTTTGGCTTCCACCCACAGTCCAAAGATGTGCAGGTTAGCTGGGATTACAGAGATATGGCAGGGGGGTTGACCTAGGTACGGTGCTCTTTCAGAGAGTTGGTGCAGACTCCTTCTGCACTGTAGGGAGTCTATGTTCTGGAAAGGACAGACAATGTAATGAACAGGCCATCAAGTTCCCGACCAACCATCATGGGAAAGGATTCATGACACAGATCACTGTGGAGGGGTTGGTAATGATTTTTCACTAAAGATCTACAAGTTGCCCACCCAGTTAAACAGTTGTATAGACAAAATGATCATACCTCCCAGCATAATCTGATAATCTGCAAGAGTGGATACATACGGCTGAATAAAATATAGAATCATAGAATCCCTACAGTGAAAGAGGCCATTTGGCCCATTGAGCCTGTACCAACCCTCCAAAAGAGTGCCCAACCTAGGCCCACTCCCCTGCCCTATGACCACAACCCAACCTAATCTTTTTTGAACACTAATGGAAATTTAGTATGGCCAATCCAACTAACCTGCACATCTTTGGACTGTGGGGGGAAACCGGAGCACCCGGAAGACACCCACACAGACACGGGGAGAACGTGCAAACTCCACACAGTCACCCGAGGCCGGAATTGAACCTGGGTCTCTGGCGCTGTGAGGCAGCAGTGCTAACCACTGTGCCACCTTGCCGCCTCATAAAAAGATTAAATATATCATAACATTTCATTAAAATATGGAATATATGATATAATTATTGGTAGCACACACTCACATTTGAATCACAAGGTTTCGGATTCAAGTCCCACTTCAGGGCTTCAACACAAACATTAAGGCTGACACTCCAAAGCAGTACTGCGGGAACACTGCACGTTCAGATCTTTCAGAGCGGCCCTCAACCAAGGCCCCATCTGCCAGCTCAGGTGAATTTAGAGATCCCATGGCAGTTTTGTGAAGAAGAGCAGGGGAGTTATTCCTGGTGCTCAGGCCAATATTTACCCCTCAATCAACAACACAATAGGGGCAGCACGGTGGCGCAGTGGTTCGCATTGCTGCCTCACGGCGCCGAGATCCCAGGTTCGATCCTGTCTCTGGGTCACTGTCGGTGTGGAGTTTGCACATTCTCCCCGTGTCTGCGTGGGTTTCGCGCCGACAACCCAAAGATGTACAGGGTAGGTGGATTTGTCACGCTAAATTGCCCCTTAATTGGAAAAAATTAATTGGGTACTCTAAATTAAAATAAAAATCTCTAACGCAATAAACAGATGACCTGGTCATTATCATACTGCTGTTTGAGAGAGTTTGCTGAGTGCTAATTAGTTGCCGAGCTTCCTTCAATGGTGGCGACGATTCAAAAAGTACTTTACTGGCTGTAAAGTGCTTGGAGATGTCCGGTGGTCATGAGAAGCGCTATATAAATGCAAGTCTTTTTTAAAATCAGGTTAGTTACATCAATTATATGCTTCTTTGAAGTACTGAATATAATTAAGAATAAGGTGGTTACAGATCAGGCCCTGTGATGATATTATACAGTCCATTTCTATAGAATCATAGAATTTACAGTGCAGAAGGAGGCCATTCCGCCCATCAAGCCTGCACCGGCCGTTACAAAGAGCACCCTACTCAAGCCCACATCTCTACCCTATCCCCGTAACCCAGTAACCCCCACTTAACCTTTTTGGATACAGTGGGCAATTTAGCATGGCCAATCCACCGAACCCACACATCTTTGGACTGTGGAAGTAAACCAGAGCACCCGGAGGAACCCCATGCAGACACGGGGAGAACATGCAGACTGAGGTTGCTATGAACTGAAACTTGCGCTGTTATACATGCTGTAAATTGGAAATCATGCCACAGCTTGATAATCAAAAATGTCCATTCGCAGAACGCTACATTGTCATGTCCCACATCTCTAGCACAATTCCTAGTTGACTCATCAGATCTCCAGGTGAAACCAGAAAAATATGAGCCAAGGGCATGCCGATTTATTTAATGGAATATTTCCACATTACAGCCAGACTTTCAAAAATCGGCTCGCTCTTTGTGAAGTAGTGTATTAATGCCCAGGTATTATCTTCCTGAAAACATCACCTTTTAATAGTCCAGTAATCATAGAATTTGAATTTGTCTGCTCCACAGTCTGTCAGTCTGCATATATTAACGTTCCACTTAAGAAGCTCCAGCCACTGAATCCTTTGCTGTTGAATTAATTTCTGAACAAAGCCATAGACATAAACAAAAGAGAACCCATCGAGGGCCGCCATCCTTTATTAAATATGCCAATAGACCTGACCAATTATTGTGCGTTGGTCATCAATGCAAAAGGAATACTGGGATTTCCATCGAGATACGGCTGGTTTTAACCTCGCCTTTAAAAGGAAAACAGTAAAATAGAGCAATTTCTTATCATTTCACAGAGGCCACTCCTCCAAATCGAAACATCTAACTACAAATAATCATGGATAATTCATCGCTGATTCTTGACAAATTAAACTGGTAACACTGCATTTTCAGCCAACGTACGGCATGCCCTAAGGACAACCATTTTCCTGATCACATTCATTAGGTGCTGAATTCAGTAATAATTCTGAGTGACTTCATGCAATTGTGTGCTTACCTTTTTAACATAGCTGTTAATTGCAGAATTTGTAATATCTATTAGTTGTGTTGTGCAGGTAGTTTTTCTCTCTCTGTGGTAAACCTAATGCAAATTGTTCAGTATAGATTTTAGATGACCTACTGCACAGTATAAAACACTTATAAAGTGAGATAAATTGCACCTGTTACTGATCACTGGAGGGTTTGATGAAATTCTATAGCTACACAGAGTATATGTGTTTTCCCAAGAAATAAA
The DNA here is from genome assembly GCF_902713615.1 of Scyliorhinus canicula. Lineage (NCBI taxonomy): Eukaryota > Metazoa > Chordata > Chondrichthyes > Carcharhiniformes > Scyliorhinidae > Scyliorhinus > Scyliorhinus canicula. The sequence continues at coordinate 27,172,938 of NC_052154.1, read as the reverse complement.
TTGTGCTGCATTCACATTATATATTTGCAATTACAGTGGGCTCTGCCCATAGCCAGTCTAGTTAACTGCTTCTAAAAATTCTATTCGGCTGAAATATTTGTAACCTTGCAGACTAGTGGACTTGAATAGACAGTTGACGTTGAGATCATTTTAAATTATGGTTTTGTTCTGATCAATGGAACCACTGAAGCTATTTACAAAAAAAGGAAAAATGGCCCCATGTAGATTTATATAGGGTCTCCAGTAATAAAGGAGTTAGAAGTAATGTATATTTTTGAACAGTGACTTAGTGATGGGGGAGGGATCTACGGCAGTAAGCGCATACAGTTACAATATAACCAGAATATGTAACCCCATCCTCAATATTACAAAATACTACTTCCATTAGCAACCCAAATATAGTTCAGTCATTTCCATTTTATACACTTTGGAGTCTGCATAATGCTATCAGTAAACTGAAGAGCTGGACAGCGATTGTTTGCCATTGTTTTCCAAACATCAAAACTAAACGGGAACTTCTAAATTAAACATTTTGGACTTCCAAAGGAGGCTTGTAGACTTTAATAAATAATGCTGACAATTTTATATCCAGCAGCTCAAGTTAAAACATTTTTCTTTAAAATAATTTACTGCTGTCATAAAAATACACATAAGGTTGCGATAAGGTGGGCAACATATCTAGTTCTAACTGACTAGAAGAAAACCAGAGAGAAAATTAACAGCAACAGAGGGCAAAAAGGGGAATAAATGAAGCCAGTAAATGTCAAGGCCAAAATCTAACCAATGTGTGACAAATGCACATAGTGTTGGTAAACTTACTCTGGCCATTTTAAGTAATATGGATCCTTTTAATCTCCATAGATTCAAAAGCCTACTTAAAAAATATATAATGATTAATCACTGCTTTGATAACAATGGCGTGAACCAGTGACCAAAACAGTGAATAAAAAAGGATGCACTGATCTTGGGCTGTGCTACCCAGATATGCATAACGCATTTCACAAACATACTGCACGGGTTCTCAAACCCACAAAGCTGGGTACAAGTTGAGAAATGTTTAGTTCATAACTTGCAAGATGTCTAGTTTCAGTAGATGATGTGGGCTGCATTTTAGCACTATAAAAAGAGAATTTCAATCAAATGGTGTTGGGAGTTCGAGTCAGTGGGATTAATGCAATCTTAACTGGTTTAATTTAACCAACGTCACAAAATGGCTGGCTAAAGCAACACAACATATTCTGTGAGTTTGAATTTTCTCCCCCTAAATGTAAGCAGTCCTTCCGGTCCCCTTGACTGATTACATACCGTAAGCAATCGTTCTTTTCTTCATAATCAACGGCTTCCTAATAGAATTAAATGGAATCTTTAACTCAATTATGTAGATGATAAAATTTATAGGGTAGCAATAATAAGCAAATGACACCACTCTGAAATGCAGTCGCGATTACAATTTAATACAACCATTGATTAACAACCATTTCATGGTTTATTATATAAGCAAATATCACCTGGAATGAACAGCCAGTTACCTTAAGAAACTGCTGTGTTTCAGTACCAAAGAGGACTGACTCAAATTTTACAAATTCTGATGTATTTATAAACAATCCTGTAGGTACAGCAAGGACATAATCTTGATGCCTGAAGAAGCAGAGAATGTACTTCAGGAATTATTCGATCGATAGGTGTTGCCTTTGAATGAATTAAGGCATTTGTTCTAGCCCTACAAACCTGCACAAAATCATGTTTAAAGTTCATGGCAACACTCTCATTAATAGCAGGATCCACATTCTCTATACATATCAAATTTAGAATTTCCCCAAAGTTATTTAATTTCAGTTGGTAACATGTTATGCAGCAAGTCCAGTCTTCTTTTTTTGAGACCATTAATAATAATTGTCCTCAGTGTTGATAGCATAGTCAGGCAAATGCAGTACAAATAATCTGTTGAGAAGGATGGGAATTTTAAAAATTATTTCAACATTCAAATATCGAATAAAAAATAACACTATGTTTTGCTTTTATCTAAAATAGCTGGTGCAGGTTCAAACTTCAAGTAATCTCAGTGATAAAGAACACAAGCATGGAAAGTGAAAAGGCCAGCAGGAATAGCCAGTCTGTTCTTTCCACAGAGCACAAACAGTAAATCAACAAAACCTTCATCTGATCCTACATAGCATGCCAGTTGCCTTCCTTGATTTGATACTTCATGATCCTATTAGCTCAAAAACCATTGTTTCCCCAAGTGTTTAGACTATATGTACTTACCCACATAGCCCTCCGTTTCTTTCCTAAGCAGACACTCACCCAGTGCTGTCTTAAATCTGCCAATTGGCATAGTAACTGTTTAGCTGTGAATCTGTTCCACATATCTGTGACATCGGGGAGAACATAAATTCTTTAAGATTGCCAGCCCTACTTGAGGTTTGTTCATGCTAAATGCATGCTCTCTAGCTCAGTACTAATGGTTCAACTTGTACAATCTATGTGCATCAACATATTTTATTTGTCTGAGCATTAAAAACTGAATCTTGTTGATTCATTTTTTCCTCTAATGAAAATGCATTCAGTCAACCTCTGCTCAGATCCTGAAGCTCCAACTCCTGTGGAAGTTACATGGGCAAATATAATGTCATCCAGATTTGCTGAGGCGTCACAAGGCAGACAGATGCAAAGAAGATTTCTGAATGTAAAAATACTAGAATAGATCAGGCCCACTGGTTCATCTGTTTCTAGATATTTCTGCTTGTAACTACAATGGAAGATGGAACGTGAAAACATCATTGTTCCATGCCAATTAGCATAGCCATCTTGTCAGTACCACCACCTCTCAACAAACCTTTTTTTTTAAAAAAAATTTAGTGTACCCAATCATTTTTCCAATTAAGGGGCAATTTAGAGTGGCCAATCCAGCTAGCTTGCACCTTTTTGGGTTGTGGGGGCGAAACCCACGCAAACACGGGGAGAATGTGCAAACTCCACACGGACAGTGACCCAGAGCCGGGATCGAACCTGGGACCTCGGCGCCGTGAGGCAGCAGTGCTACTCACTGACCTCTCAACAAACCTAACTGACTTCCATACTATAGAATACCTGCACCATTTAATAATGACTGTTCCAAATCGCAGTTAAACAGTCATTAAAAAGAGCAGCAAGAGGTGGTGGTGGAGACACCAAGTGCTACTTTGAAATTCACAAAGTCTCCTTCGACAACACATTTCAAACCCATGACCTCTACCACCTAGAAAGACAAGAAACAGCATTCAGACACCACCAACTGCAGGTTCCCCAGCAAGTCACTCACCATCCTGACTTGGAAATACATCACCATTCCTTCACTGTTGGGTCAAAAACCTAAAATTCCCTCCCTAACAGGCTGTACGTACACCAAATGGACTGCAGCGATTCAAGAAACCAGCTCCTTCCTGTGGTGGTATGCTAATGGACTATATCACAGATGGATGGTGTGTGGCCTCCAGCCAGCAGGTGGCAGTACAAGCGCACCATGCGGTCTCTAGACCTAGGTCATGTGACCTGTGACTCCCATATAAGGGGAGACATCCTGCCATCTGCAGAAGAAGCATGAGAGGGTAATGACACATAAAGCACGGTAGCACAATGGTTAGCACTGCAACTTCACAGTGCCAGGGTCCCAGGTTCAATTCCCATCTGGGTCACTGTCTGTGCGGACTCTGCACGTTCTCCCTGTGTCTGTGTGGGTTTCCTCCGGGTGCTCCGGTTTCCTCCCACTAGTCCCAAAAGAAGTGCTCTTAGGTAATTTGGACATTCTGAATTCTCCCCGTGTACCCGAACAGGCACCGGAATGTGGCGACGAGGGGCTTTTCACAGTAACATCATTGCAATGTAAGCCTACTTGTGACAATAAAGATTATTATTATTATTATACATGTGAATGGTCAGTTCCAGAGGAGTAGTTAGCAGACTCCATGATAATGTGCTCAGTATCAGATTGCTATCTTACCACACGAGACTCAATAAAAGATTCTGATTTGGACAAGTCGAAGCGTTTGGTGTATTCCTTTGTAAATTACAAAGGACCAAACACAACACTTCCCAAAGAAAAGAAAAAAGTGTGACAAAACATATTTGTTGCTTTGCCCACTCTACACTGCAAACTAAGATTCCATTGGCCACCATCGTGCAATAGATGCTCCAGAAATAGAGGGGCAGCAATTAAAACACTCACAAAGTAGATGCTATCATTTTATGTTGTGAGCAGTGTGTTAGTTCAAGAAGCTTCATCCTGGCAAAAGGATGAACATACACTCTTGAGCTAGAAAGCATAAAAAAATAATAATAGACTCCACGTTGAGGGTCCCTAGTTCCACTGCTTCGCCCAGCTGCAGATTCCACAGCAGACACACAGGCCACTGAACTGCCAGTCACTGAACGATGGGACGGTTAAAGTTTACCTCTGTCGGTTTTAATAAATACACAATGCAATACAAGGCCTTCCCAGCAAACACAGTCAATATTTGGCAAACAGAATGCTTGCAACAGCACTGGACCCTACTGTGGTGGAGTTCTAAGTAAGCTAATGTCTTCTCACAACACAAAGGCAAGAACTAGATCCAGTGTCATTTGGTTTTAAAACACTTATGAATCCACAGAATTTTTGACTAACTTTTGTTCCAAATATTTTTTTGGCGGATATTTGTGACCACAAGTAATTTCAATTGAGAACTGAATATCATCGTCTTTATTGGAAAAAATACACAAGCTGGGTACCAGAAACGTAGCCCAGAAAACAAATCACCACTTTCATGGTACGTTCATTTTGTGATTCTTACAATAACTGGTAACGGTGCCTTTAATCACCAGCCCGATGTCACTTGCAGTCTACAGACAGAAGTAGGCAATCCAACAGTTGGTGCAATTCAGTTTACGCTATTCAATACTAAGATTCCCTTTCAAAGTTTTCTCTTTAATATTCACATGTTCCTTCTTCCAGAATTGTGATGTTAGAGTGGGTAATCCCATTATGTACTTCATGCTCATCATTTCTGATACAAAACATATCCAGATTGGCAATGTATGTGAAATATGTATTTCATTATTTAGTAAGTTAATGCTGGGTGATACTATCAGGAAAATATAGTACAGGTCTCCAGGGATTATACCGAAGCTGCACAATGCATTGGTAGCATTAGAGCACTGTGTTCAATTCTGCTCACTTTGTCACAGTAAATATATATCTGCATTACAAAGGCTGATTCCAAGGGTAAAGGGGATGAGCTACAAGGAAAGATTAGAGTAACTCAAGCAATATTGTTTATAGAGAAGGTACTTGTAATTAAAAGGAGCAGGGACATAACTAAGGAATATAAAATATTAACTAGCAATGATTAGTTGAAAAGAAAATATTAGTTTAAATAAAGCAGAAAAGTAGGTCTAAAGAATAGAAAGCCAAATTAGTGAAAAGTATGCTAAGTTTAAAACAAGAATATTTAGTGGACTTGCAAAATGCAGCTGGATATGATAATGAGTCCGTCGAGGTACTGTAAAGAGCTTTGGGAGGGCGACTAGTTTTCTCCTTCTTCTTGATATTCCATATTTACAGGCCAGGACTTCCTCCACCTTCAAGTTCATTTACTTCCTCTCATCATTTGGTCATATGCCGTTTGACTTCATGCTGGTGTGGGTAAAATTTCTTAGAGGTTTTCCCAGTGTCTCTTGGAAACCAGCTGCAATCCCTGTCACCACAGTAAGTTAAGTCGATCCTATATAATTCTGATAAGGAATTTGCAGGCTTGCAATTTCTGTGGAAATACCACACTTGGAGAAAAAAAACAGCAATTCCGTTACATCACAATGGACGTTATGGCTAACCTGTAGAAGAATCACAAACCTACAAATCTATCTATATCATAGCGCAGTCTCTGCTTTTGCACAAGGCTCTGCCCTTTATTTTCCTGTTTCTCCCAGTCTCCTCTTGGTCTTTCACCTCAGCTTTCACTTACACCCCCCCCTAACACACACCACCCAAACGTCATTGCACTTTCAGCCCGCATAAGTGTTAATCCATGCCCGAGAGCAACTTCAGGAAGACGTTTGTTCTGCTGCTCCATTCCATTCTGGGGGAAGACCTGGCCTATTCTCAGCACCCCACACAGTGAAGCATCTGTCGCTGTGATAGCAGAGAGACAAATTGAGTCTGCAGTCTCCACGGATTGTGCTCCAAATAAATTCTGCACAACTCTCTGGCTGCATGCTTATAATCTTGGCAACAGGGCAGTAACCCTTTAGTGAATACTACTCCCAACCCCACACCACACCACCACCACCGTCCCTAGCCCACAAACGAAAAGCTGAAGTTAAACAGTAACATAGTAGAAACCATCTGCTTTCAGTTCAGTTTGGTTCAATCTGACCATTTTACAATGACTATCAGTTTTGTCTTAACTTCCTTTACGCCACACCAAAACATACTCATTAGAGACAGAAATCTGTGCATTGTTGGCTTTTAATACTAAGGGTAACTTAGGAGCCATTCATGTTTTTGAAAGAAGAGCAGCTATTTTAAATTAAAATGTCAGCATTATGCTCCACTTTCTCAGCTTGCGACTGAAGTAGAAGCATTTCAAATGTACTTAGTCAAATAGAAAGCTGCATATGTTTTTTTATTTATTTTTTTAAAATTGGTAACCATCCAACATAATTTGCTTTCAACAAATAACAGAAGTTGCTGACCAGGCAGCTAAATCAGATGTGGAAATGCAGCACAAATAATGCTCTGGGCTGTCCTGAAATATCAAGGACCAACGCAGGTCAAACTAAACACTTTACTAAAGTTAGATATGCTTTAGGTTTATGAATCTGGATTTTGGCTCTATAATTCCTCAGTTAACTGAAGCTGCTAAACACGAAACTTAGCCTATTTTACTCTGCAGCTTGAGTCGATAGAATCTGCTGAAGGCAGCCAGTAGGCACTCGTGAGACTGACATTTGCACTTTGTGAACTCCTTCCCCTAACCCTTCCTTTCAGAAAACTGCTTTGACTTCCAATGAAAAACTACTTCTCATTATGTTAAATAGATGCTAACCCTGTCCTCCAGAGAGGGAAAAAAAAGGCCGCTGCAGATGTTTAAAGCCCTCTCAGCCCATCCTCAGTAGAACAATTACATCAATTTGCATTCCAGTTGAAGCTGGATTAGTAGTGGAATGCCTTTTCCACTGTGCGGGTGAAAAAAAAAGAGGTGGGGAGGGGGTGAAAGAGATTTTCTTTCTCTACTCATTCCTAAATCTAAGACGCTACACTTTCATGAAACAATTGCCTATTGGAAACAATTTTCCAGTGCACTAAATACTTATCAAAGTTAAAAGGAGAAAACATTTCAAAAAAGCTAAGTGGACGTCAGGATCATGGTGCATTACCAAAGGAGCGACTCCTGTTGCTTTGATCCTTTCTGTTGCTACAGAAACAGACTCCGCTCCTTTTTTTAGTTAATCAAAACCAAATTATTTAGGAATGCGGCAAGACAGGTTGGAGTCTTGGACTTCTTTTGTCTTCACAGATTTTGAAAAAGAAAAGTACGGAAGAAAAGAAAAGAACAAAAATGAAACAAATATTGTCTCCCGGACATGAAATGATAATGAGGAAAGAGGAATTGAAAACATACTTCTTACATTTAACCATCTGACTGTCCAAATATATATCTAGAAACAAAGGAGCAGGGAGTGAACAATTATGCATCTCTATTTAAACAGTGCCCTATTGCATGGCCTTCAATCTAAAGGCCACATTTGAATATCATTAAGTCAAACTCCTACTAAACTCATGTCTATTTCTGATAACTCAGCTGCTTCTGATAGTTCAATGTAGTCAAATCCTACGATACTTGCACTGGCCTCCAAGTAGAAATAAATTAGGCTTTTATATATATGTATTTACACACACACACATACAGAAAATAATTAAAATAGGTCAAGAAAGACAAATTGTCTAAAATAACGTGTAGTTCATTGCATATACTTAACGACAAAATATAAAAGAATTGTAGCACTCACTTGTTTATTTTACGCTCTTATACACCTGAGCGCTACAAAAGCTCCCCCATGTTGGAGACAGAAGCGGGCGTTGGGGTGGTAATGGGGTTCCAGTCTACGATTCGATACACCCAGTCAACCTCTAATCTGACCCTCGGGAGACATGCAAGGAATAAAGGTCCTAACTTAGGAAATCCTGCTGGTTAGCAGCATCACTTTGAGCTAAGATCTGCTGACATGTTGCAAAATGTGCAAAGCCCCTTGTGCTCTTCATCGGGGTAGGTTTTCCTTTAAACAAGACAACATCTGCAGTATTAGCCTAAATATTAGTCCGTTGTTAGTCTAAATTCTATAGAGTTTCTTTGGTCCATGATATTGGCATGACCTTCTACACTTCTCAATACGTGTTTATTACGCATTAAGAAGTTGGGTCAAAGAGAAATGGTTACCGTGTGCTCAGCGGGTAAGCCACCTTTAATAAGGCTTGCACTTACATTTTTCTGTACAATAATTCAACTTTTTAAACCAAATCAAAAAGGCGAACTTTTTCAGCGCAGATACACATATTCCAACTCAGCACTATTAAAATGGACAACTTTCTGATCCTCAAAACTATTAGAAACAGTGCTCCACTTTATTGTTCATAGAAAGGATGGCAGCAATACCTCCTTCAGCAGGACATGCTGTGTGATGGTTTCTAGGTCATTCTTATTCTAAATTCTCAGCAGGTCTTAGCTGAATACATTTATTATTATCACTAAGCCTCAGTAAACAATACATGGCTTCAGCATAGGGTTCAGTGCTCATTTGAGACAACATCTTCAAGTTAGATTTGTTAACACTAATGCTGTAAACATAGTTACAGGCAAATGAACACAACCCACTGGGGTAAAACACCAATGGAAGTGGTCATATTGATGTGTGACTCTTATAGGAACAATTCCGGTCAGTTGGATGCAAACAAAAAATGTGTGCACTAATAAGTTGTCCAATCACAAGGTTTTCTTGAAATTTCCAATTTATTCCCAAGGACTGAAAGTACTTGGCAGGAAGATGCCCTGTTCACCTATCGAGGCACTGCTGTACATGCAATCTATCAAGTAACTTTCACATGACAAAATATCAGGTTGAAAACATGCCTCAGGACTTGTAATACAAACGTAAATGTCTCATTTTGGCAGTTCTCAGTTGTTTCTTTATTTCTATGTAAAATATAGTCGTGCAGCAGGGTTGGGAACAGCAGCCATTGCACTATGGCAGAAAGAGTAGTGAATGAATTAACAGACAAGATTGTAAGCAGACAACCTGACTAGGTATAAAATGGGCAGTTTGACACAACAGCATGGGAGAATGGTGCCGGAGCACAACCAAAGTGGTGTGCGCAAGAAAGAGAGCCTAGAAACACAGTCACATGGAATTAGAGTAAGAGGGAGCTTCATTTGTGCGTCAAAAGTGGGAGGAAATGTGTAAATGAGACCCACAGTGATAGGCCACCCAAAGGGTTAATACTGTTCCTGCATGTTTGTAGTAGATGTTCATTTTAAAATTCAAATCATTTCATACATTAAAAACATTTCACATGCACTGTGCACTAAATGTAGATGAATACAATGAAGATCTAGCAAAGTAATGAAATCTTACATTCTGTTAACTCCACGAAGCTCCCACACCCTCCTAAGTAGAGTACAATAGGTAAAAACAAAATGGCATTTCTTCCTCATTTGCAGGCTGTTCTCCAACATTTATCTAGCTCTAGTGTGAAGGGCAAAGATTTACTGGCCTGTGAGGTCCACTGACACTACAATTGGCTGACTCAATTCAGAAAACATACTGGATAGAGAAGGTCAAGTTTTCCTTAAACATGGAATCACTTTTCCATCACTGCACCACTTGCAGCTTTGATGCTGGTAAACAAAATGGTATTATGCAGAACTGAAACAAAAGAACACTTGAGGTTAAGGATTGACACATGAGAAACAGGATAGAATTTTGGTTTACCTTGATGAAATTGTTAGTTGACTGATCTACCAGAAGGGAGAAGCAGAAGTTGCCTCAAACTTTAGCAAGTGGCATCCCACTTACAATTTTCACTTTCTTTACACTGACAAGTCATACAGAGAAGGAAAATATTATGCCAAGCAAACTGTAAATAGATATTCCTCTTTTATAGCCTCCATGTCAGAAGCCAGAAGGCTCTTCAGCACTTATCCACAAAATAAGAAAATAAGGTAATGGATAGAGTCATCTATTACTCAATTATTACTGAACACCATGAATAGGTCCTAAATAGTTAAGTATATACACGAGTAACCAGTTGCACGCAAGGCGTGCAAGAAATCGGAAATGGTTAGGGCCCGTCTATGTACATGCAAAGTAATGAAGAATTCACATTTGTGAATATCATACCCTTCCTTCCCATATACTACACATATACAAGCCTCTGGTTCCCCTTCTTTTCCAACATGCAAAATGGCTGAAGTCACTTCAGCTGGATATGTTGCTTATAAGGTTCTGTTAAGTGACAACGGATGGGAGGTGATTTTGGTACTAAAATGATGGCTGGATGATGGTGTAGGCACCAGAGAGCAATGGCCTACCTGTGGAAGAGGAAACATACACGATTTGAAGAGGTGCTGAAGTCAATTCTAAAAGCATGCCATCAGACGCAAGTTCATTTTACTAATTGCACTTTGGAACAACAAGCCACGGAAAACTGTTTCAGGAAGTCAAGCCACTATCACTTGGAAAGTTCACTATGCTTCAGCTTGTAAGCTCTGGGTTGTACAGGCAAATATTTTTTAAATGTTTTTTTCATGTTAATTTATTCAGAATTTGCTCCAAGCAGCAGAACTCCCCAAATGCATCCAACGCATTGTGCCTTTCAATATAAAACAAAAGTGGCACAAACTTAAAAGTCAAAGAACAATAATATGAAGGAAGATTTCTAAAGATAGCAAAATGTATAAAAGAACCAATACAAATAACATATGTATGTTGTGGAGACTTCAGAGCTGGCAGATCAAATTTGGATTGCTTGCAGGTGAACGGCATTAAACTAGAAATCATTTAAGTTTAAGTGGTGTATGCTGCATTATGCTCAAATGTATAGCCAACGTCAATGGTGGCAGCTTTAAGCAAAACAGATTTTCTCTCTTAACAAGGCTTTCCATAGTACAGCTACATATCTGACACCACCACCAATGTAATTAATGACAAATAAACTACTTGTTTACTTTTAAAAGAAAATCTGCACTGGGAACATTTGCTCCAATCTGGACTGCGCTTTCACAATGTACAAGTAATGAGACACCAACTGGAGGAATCCTCTGCCTGACCACAGTGCCAACTCAAAGACAGAAGAAAAAGCAGCACGCAATTGCACTTAAGAGAAGTGCAAACTTTATAAACTTGGACTTTTTAACTCAGATTACAACCCACTTCTCAAAAAACAAAAAGGGAAAGAAACTACATCAACCTTTGAGCAGAAACCTCGGCACAGTTGAACCAGGAAGATGCCCACTGCTTCACAGAACTGGCGACTTTGTAGCTCAAAACTATCTCAGAGACAGGTCTGTGGAAATCCTGAAAAACGCCAGGGGCTCCTTCCTTCAAAAAGGAAAATCTAAACACCACACACTTTTATTCTTAAACAAGAGTCCTGGCTATTCACCACTTTTTCATCCATGTGTGCATAGTTACCCAAACATTAAACTTCTGATCGTTTCAAAATCCCACCCCCACCCTTTTTTTAAAAAAAGTGCAGAGTCTCACGCTCACAAAGGTTGTGCATTTTAGAGCACTTTAAAATATATATATATATGTTTCCCAAAATGCTTTGAGTCTCGAGGCCAATCAGATAAAATGTCAAAACGTAAAACATGGGCGACTGAAAAGTGTCAGTAAAACATAAAAGTTTCCAGCCTATCAAAACGCAACTTCAAACTCCATATTGGAATCACCCAGTGCAGAGGTTAACATTCTAAAATATGAACAAAATGTATCCAGGAGTGTGGGAGGAACTAGCCCTTCTCGTATCTGAGGTACAAATATGCTCAGCTCACTAACTTGGCAGCATAACAATAGCCCAATGTAATTAAACCAGCTATCAGTTGTTAACATTTGCATATAAATGCATGCACAAATCACTGTAAAACAAGCCACAGCAAGTCAGTCGATTAGCATACGCAAATGCACCCCGCACAGCCCTGTAGGTAGGTCACAGCATCGCTCAGTTTGAGTGAGTGAGCCGACAAGCTTCATGCAGGGTCAAAGCTCCATCTGTCAGGAACTTGAAATACAAATATTAATGTTCTACCTGGAAACTGGTGCAGGCCACGGCTGGCTCCTTACAGGGCATAAAACATACTTCCTTTCCTCTCTCCTGTCAAGTGACATCGCAATTTTAAAAAAAGAGAATCTTAAGGCAGATATGCTAAACTGTAACACCCACTCCTCCTCACATTGGGTGTTTGCAAACATTATTGGCGTTGCAGCTTAAAAAGAGAGACGCAGATTCTGCATCATCACCCAATAACACCATGGCTTTGAAAGGGAATGCAGGCGATTATTAAGGAGTTTTCATCTCTTATCGCTGATTTCAGGTCATATTGGACTTCTTCCAAAAATGAGCTACTTTGGTTGTTTTATGGATGACCCCACTCCGAAAGGAGGTGCAATTAATCTTTAGGAAACGAAAAAGCAAAATGCTGAAAGACCACCCTCAAAATTCTGCAACAAAATTGGCAATGCATAATGTATAGTGGTAAACAAGGATTCCAAATAAATTTAGGAAAGTACATTGTTCTCCGAAAAGCTAAGGAAAAGGAATGAAAAATCAGCATTTGTATAGAATATGTCGTTCTCCTCTCCAGAATTTCTCCATATAGCAAGTTTCAAATATTGTGTGGAAGTCAGTAAGAGTACGTGAAGTAGTTTCGCAGAGTGCAGAGTCCTAATTGGTTGCTTTCTGCTTTATTCAATTGTCAAGCTTCTCTCCATATTCCACTTTCTCCCAAATTTACTGTCTAGAAAGGAAATGCCATTACACCCTCAAAACAAAACTACCCAAATCATATTCCTCCAATAAAATTGCCATGGTACATCCACCTGTCACTTCCTTGCTTCTTAATACACTGTCAAACAAACAGAAATAAAAACAAACCGTGAACGTACCCACAGACACAGGACCAGATTTTGAATAGACTGAGCTGGGAAATTTTGAGTCACCTTAATAAAAAGTACTCCGATGGGGGGTGGTGTTGGTGGCCGGGGGGGGGGGGGGGGGGGGGGGGGGGGGAGACAGGGACAGGGGGGGTGGAGTGGAGGATAGAAACCGGCCCAACAACCCCAGAAGCAGTGTAGATGGCCACAGGTTAGGCAAGTGCCAAGGTGGGCTGTGTGGAAGGCCCCTCCCGGTTCTCTACCACTTCATAGAACATAGAACGATACAGCGCAGTACAGGCCCTTCGGCCCTCAATGTTGCACCGACATGGAAAAAAAAACTAAAGGCCATCTAACCTACACTATGCCCTTATCATCCATATGCTTATCCAATAAATTTTTAAATGCCCTCAATGTTGGCGAGTTCACTACTGTTGCAGGTAGGGCATTCCACGGCCTCACCACTCTTTGCGTAAAAAACCCACCTCTGACCTCTGTCCTATATCTATTACCCCTCAATTTAAGGCTATGTCCCCTCGTGCTAGCCACCTCCATCCGCGGGAGAAGGCTCTCGCTGTCCACCCTATCTAACCCTCTGATCATTTTGTATGCCTCTATTAAGTCACCTCTTAACCTTCTTCTCTCTAACGAAAACAACCTCAAGTCCATCAGCCTTTCCTCATAAGATTTTCCCTCCATACCAGGCAACATCCTGGTAAATCTCCTCTGCACCCGTTCCAAAGCTTCCACGTCCTTCCTATAATGAGGCGACCAGAACTGTACGCAATACTCCAAATGCGGCCGTACCAGAGTTTGGTACAGCTGCATCATGACCTCATGGCTCCGGAACTCAATCCCTCTACCAATAAAGGCCAACACACCATAGGCCTTCTTCACAACCCTATCAACCTGGGTGGCAACTTTCAGGGATCTATGTACATGGACACCGAGATCCCTCTGCTCATCCACACTACCAAGAATTTTACCATTAGCCAAATATTCCGCATTCCTGTTATTCTTTCCAAAGTGAATCACCTCACACTTTTCCACATTAAACTCCATTTGCCACCTCTCAGCCCAGCTCTGCAGCTTATCTATGTCAAAGCCGGTTGTTTTTGAGGTTGAGGTTGTTAAGCCATTGAGCCTCATGCACAGCTCCTCATACCCTCCATGCCAACTCCATTACAACATATGCTCTGCATCCACCTCCCAATTACCTCTCATACCCTCCATGCAACCACCATGATCGTTCACCCAGTGTCCACCAAGGGTAGGCCTTAGCTGCAATATGAAGTTGAAAATAATAAATGTCTAATAGCTAATACAGCTCCCATTCATAAAGTCCGTTCAAATTTCAAGTGTTTAATCTATTATAAAAACAAGCAAACTTCTATTCGGCCCCCATATTAAAGAAAGATAATCCTAGGGCAGCACGGTGGCCTAGTGGTTAGCACGGCTGCCTCACGGCGCTGAGGTCCCAGGTTCGATCCCGGCTCTGGGTCACGGTCCGTGTGGAGTTTGCACATTCTCCCCGTGTCTGCGTGGGTTTCACCCCCACAACCCAAAAATGTGCAGGATAGGTAGATTGGCCACACTAAATTGCCCCTTAATTGGAAAAAATAATTGGGTAATCTAAATTTATAAAAAAAAAAGATAATCCTTTAATAGATTCTTCAAACTGAAAACTGTGAACTCAGAACCCCCTGCTGAGACAATTATTGTTTGTGAAATTTAGCCAAGCATTCATGACATATTGCTAGCCCTTTGGTAAATAACAACAAAGGCCTCTATTGAAACTGCATCACCAGATGCCAATTTTTCTGAACCTAAGTCAGTCAATCAAAATAGTCCATCACTTTTTTAAAACACTCTCAGACAGCAGTGCCTTTTTTTTATGTTTATAGAGCGGAGCATTTAAAAATCTTCAGATCATGGCCCTTAAATAGAATGTACCTACCCTTGAAGACTCCATAAATTTGTAATTCCCATATGGTGAGTTAAGGCCCTTGCAACAGCCAAAAAGGGATCTGTTTGAAATTAGCAGTAAGGTCAAATGGCCTTGATTGTGAGCGTCCATCCTGTGAATCACTCTCTGCTTCATTTCCCCTACCGTCAAAAATTGGATCTGCAGGGAGGGGGAGGGAGGGGGAGGGGGAGGGGGAGGGGGAGGGGAGGGGCAGCATGCGGTGCAGTGGTTAGGACTGGGACTACGGCGCTGGGGACCTGGGTTCGAATCCCGGCCCTGGGTCACTGTTTGCACATTCTCCCTGTGTCTGCGTGGGTTTCACCCCCACAACCCAAAGATGTGCAGATTAGGTGGATTGGCCATGCTAAATTGACCCTTAATTGGAAAAATAATAATTGGGTACTCTAAATTTAAAAAGAAAAATTGGATCTGTCAGAAATGATGAGGCAGGATTTCCTTATCTGTGTCCTGCCCACCGTTTTTAAAGGACGCAGTGTCTTTCCAACTTCATAAAAATCTGGCCCAATGCTTCAATTTACTCACAAAAACAGGACAACTCCATTGTGTTATTTGTACATTATCTGGGTGTTTAATTGTTGTCGGGTGGTGGACATTAACTGGAGGTTCACCTGTACTCGATACATATATATATATATAATATAATAATCTTTATTAGTGTCATAGGTCATCTGACATTAATACTGCAATAAAGCTACTGAGAAAATCTCCTAATCACGACACTCTGGCGCTTGTTTGGGTACACGGAGGGAGAATTCAGAATGTCCAATTCACCTAACACGCACGTCTTTCGGGACTTAAGGAAGGAAACCGCAGACCCCGGGGGAAACCCACGCAGACACGGGGAGAACGTGCAAACTCCACACAGGCAGTGACCCACGTCTGGAATTGAACCCGGGTCTTTGACGCTGTGAGGCAGCAGCACTAACCACTGTGCTGCCGTACTGCCCTATAATATACTCGCCTTTTCTATAAAAAAAGCAGGCTATAACTGTGGTTGTTACACTTGGAGGTGCAAATGTGTGTCACTGTAAATAAAAGCTGAAAGAGGTGCGAAAGGATCTGAGGTCCCCTACCATTACCCTTCATGACCTAACTATATGGAAAAGAACACACTCATCCTCTGACTATCCTGGCACTGAATTTACTTCTGTCCCACTCCCACACACTTTTCCATTCTCACCCAGTCAACAGTCTACATGCACTTAAAAGCCTGTTACAAATCAGGAAAACATGCATGCAGAGGAGTCCACTGCTAATGCAAGTGATGCAAACTTCCAGGAACCACTGCACAGCTAAAGCTACAATGCATGCACAAAAGAACAGTTTGATGAGTACATGGAGGGGAGGAGAATGAAAAAGTGGAGGAAATTCTACTACTGAGCGAATGGTAGAAAATCACAGACTCTGCTGGGAGCAAGATAAATAGTTCCTGAAAAGTTTATGGGTCTACAGATTCCAACATAACACCAACAATGGAAATGAATTTAAAAATATGTTTTTATCCACTAGTCACCCCATGTCATAAAATGCACAGGTACACAATACTGGCTGAGCTGCACCTTTCTCATGTCACAATTGATCCTGACACTGAACATTAATCTTAAAGCTACACACCATTTTACCTTAACTGTGTGAGACACAAGTTACTGATCAAGTACAATTGGACTTTTCAAATGTAAAACTGCTGTTATCAGTTGTGCACCCATCTCTGGGTTTCTAACTGATCCAAAATGTTTACTTGTGGGTTATTTTTTTTAAACGAGGAAAAAGGTGAGCCAGGGGTTTCCATCTGATCAAGAGGCACGGGGGGGGGGGGGGGGGGGGGGGGGGGGTGCGCAAAAGGTGCGGAGGAGGTCTGGGGAAGAAAAAGGAGGTGGCGAGGGGAGAAAAGGCGAGGAGGGGGCTGGGGAAGCAGAGCGTGAGATGGGGCTAAGGGACAAAAGGCGAGGAGGGGGCTGTGGGAGCAGAGAGTGAGGAGGCTGGGGGAGCAAAAGGAGAGGAGGGGCTGGGGGAGCAAAAGGCGAGGAGGGGGCTGTGGGAGCAGAAAGTGAGGAGGCTGGGGGAGCAAAAGGAGAGGAGGGGTTGGGGGAGCAAAAGGCGAGGAGGGGGCTGTGGGAGCAGAAGTTGAGGAGGCTGGGGGAGCAAAAGGAGAGGAGGGGCTGGGGGAGCAAAAGGTGAGGAGGGGGCTGTGGGAGCAGAAAGTGAGGAGGCGGTGAGGAGGGGCTGGGGGAGCAAAAGGTGAGGAGGGGCTGTGGGAGCAGAAAGTGAGGAGGCTGGGGGAGCAAAAGGAGAGGAGGGGGCTGGAGGAGCAAAAGACAAGGAGGGGACTGGAGGTGCAAACAGCGAGGTGGAGGCCTGCGGGAGGAAAAGGTGAGGTTGGAGGCTGAGGGAGGAAAAGGCGAGGAAGGGGCTGGAGGAGCAAACAGCGAGGTGGAGGCCTGCGGGAGGAATAGGTGAGTTTGGGGGCTGAGGGAGGAAAAAGCGAGGAAGGGGCTGGAGGAGCAAACAGTGAGGTGGAGGGCTGAGGAAGGAAAATGTGAGGTGGAGGGTTGGAGGAGAAAAAGGCGGGGTGGAGGGCTGAGGGAGGAAAAGACAACGTGGAGAGCTGAGGGAAGAAAAGGCAACGTGGAGGGCTGAGGGAAGAATAGGTAAGGTGGAGGGCTGGAGGAGCAAACAGGGAGGTGTAGGGCTGGAGGAAGAAAAGGCGAGGTGAAGGCCTCGGAAGAAAACTGCGAGGTGGATGGCTAGGGGAGCAAACAGCAAGGTGGAGGGCTGAGGGAGGACAAGGCGAGGTGGAGGGCTGAGGGAGTAAAAGGCGAGTTGGAGGGCTGAGGGAGTAAAAGGCGAGGTGGAGGGCTGAGGGAGGAAAAGACGAGGTGGAGGGCTGAGGGAGGAAAAGATGAGCTGGAGGGCTGAGGGAGGAAAAGGCGAGCTGGAGGGCTGAGGGAGGAAAAGGCGAGGTGCAGGGCTGAGGGAGGAAAAGCGAGCTGGAGGGCTGAGGGAGGAAAAGGCGAGGTGGAGGGCTGAGGGAGGAAAAGGCAAGCTGGAGGGCTGAGGGAGGAAAAGACGAGGTGGAGGGCTGAGGGAGGAAAAGACGAGCTGGAGGGCTGAGGGAGGAAAAGGCGAGCTGGAGGGCTGAGGGAGGAAAAGACGAGGTGGAGTGCTGAGGGAGGAAAAGGCGAGCTGGAGGGCTGAGGGAGGAAAAGGCGAGGTGCAGGGCTGAGGGAGGAAAAGGCGAGGTGGAGGGTTGGGGGAGCAAACAGCGAGGTGGGAGACAAAAGGAGGAGAGATAAAAATGGACAAACACTTTCCAAGGGGTAACTCTTCACTTCTGATTTCCATTAAACTGAAATACACTTAGAAATGCAGAGCAAAAGACTATATCTTAATTGGCCAAGCAGGATAATCGACAGCAAGCCAAAATTTCAAGTTTATGGGTACCCAAGGGGACAATGTCATGATAGATACTTCCCTAATTATCCACATGTCAATTCCATCTCAAACCCAGATAGTACACCCAATATGTTTTATGTAGTCAATGCCAAGATAGACAGGCCCTGATGATAGCTTATTTTAATATTGTTCATTGCGGGGATATTATGACTCTTTTAATATTGGTGCTTCATTAACTGAGATTTCAGGAGACTGGCATCAAGACTTTCATCCTGATATTTATGATACTAAATCCAACTCCTTTATCCTGATTAGAGACTCTAGGTCCAGTTTTTAAGGGTCTATAAATTTTCTGGCCAGAATAGGTGAGCTACATTCCTGAAATCTCAATTAAAAGTACCAATATGAAAACAACTTTGCCGATGAGCTAAAATTCAATATTAATAAGTCCTAACATTGTATCCAGGGATTAAGAATACAAATTGAAAGTGCCACTGTTAAAACAACACCAGTGGTATGTAACGATGGATTTCAATTCTCAATATGTCAGTGTTAATTTGTAAGAGCGTGGGGAATAACACAGTGACATATGCCAGTCCACTTCATGTACTCATCATATTTTATGCATTAGCATTTTATTATTTCTTTCATAAACAGAAGAATGACAAAAGATCATATCTATGCTGCATGTTTCATTTTTGTTTCTTCACCCTCATTTACTAAAGCTACCTTATGAACCTCCCTACCTTTTCACCTCTGAATCCCCTCTGTGGCCCAGATCTTCAAATATCAATGTGACAGGTAGAATACAGTGGGTGCCGGGCCACCAATATCAGACAGAAGAAAATGACAATCTATCTTTCTGTCCCCTTTAGGAGTGGCTGCCTCTGCTCAGTACCTTTCTAAAATAGCACAGCTAAGATACGGAATTCACCAAGCAGAGAAACAAAGCTGATGAAGGCATTTTCTGCAAAACGTTGCACCATCATTACATGTGTAATTTGTATTTTGGGTCTTTTTTTTAATAAAAGGAGAAAAACTTGTCTATAATAGCTTTTATTTGAAAGCTGTTAATATATCAATGCACCACAGTTTAATGACTGTATTTGAAACCAGGAGAAGTGAGAATGCAGCTGAGGAAGCATAATCATGACCAGAGACGGAAAAAAAGAACTGGAACCTATAACAATGCTGCAAACTGGCCACGTGAACATTAGAGCCACTTTAAATGCTGAAAAAGGTATCTAAGCGTTGTCAGAGACCAGTCTGAAACTACATAGGTCCTTTGAGACTATGATAAATACTTCTGTACCAAGGTCAAAAAGCAAGAATAGGTTTTAGTGTTTATTCGGGAAACACGGAGTCTTGAGAAAGTTGGTTGTTCCATTATCTATCAGTGCTTCACAGCATCCAGAATTAAACTGGTACAAGAGTAATTTGTGCAGATATTGAACAAATAGCACTGCATAGCGTTTTGGACACTACGATGTAAATTTGGTACACAAAGAGTTAAAGGGGAATCTTCCAACTCAGTATTTTTTTAACGTCTCATTCCTACAAAACAATTAGCCCAGCTACAATTAACTTTACAGAACCATTGTTGTATCTGATACACTATGGCACACACGCTCCCAAAGTGTTGGTCAAGTTGCTTCCCTTTTCTCTATATGGCAGATACATACTGAAATGCAAATCGAGCCGAAAACAAACCTTGTTTGAACTAGCCTCTGTTCTAAGCCAGTACCTGGTTTGTTTTAGGTGTACACGTACAGTTCAAAACCTGTTCAGCTTAGCTTCCCCCCATACTAGCTCAGTTACACTAAAGATCAGCAGAATGCCTGGTCTGAATCTAAGCAGATGTAAGCTTTACGTGAACTACTGGCCGCTTCAGCCTCTGCTTGTTCCCACCCATTCTTGGCCTACATTACTCATTCTTTCCAGCACATTTCAAACAAAAATGGACTGCGGACAAGGCTTTAATAATTTCAGCTCTTTATCTTCTACTGTTTAGTTTCTGTTCAGCTCTTTAGGAACTGACATAGAAAGGAGGCAATGAGTGACTTCACTCATCAACAAAGGATTAGTACTACACTGCTTACCTTCTTCCCAGTTGCATACTATGTATCGTTAAGTTGAACTATTCCTATTGACTCAGTTTGTCAATATATTCATTAATTTTCACATACTCATACCATCTTCCACAGATAAGAGAATGAAAAAAATACTTTTTCTATTTACAATAATGAGTACATTGTGTTGTGGAGGATTTAGATTTGATAAATGGAAGGAAAGACTAAATCGAGAACATAATTCCATGTCCCCTACAGCAACGACCATAGCTACAATACCAAACACAATTATTGTACCCAGCTTCGGAGCTTATGCAAATTTACACAAACATACATAATGTGCCAGCAAGCATTTCATTCAAAGCCTTGTGTTAAACAATGTTCAAGCGAAGGTTAATCTGAATCATTCTGCCTTGCTGCTCAATTCGGCTTGCCGTGCAAAGCCTGACATCTACAGTTCTGTCTGGCATCGTCAAGGGCTGCATCATTTCCCACACTGCTATTGAGCAAGCTTTCGCTATGCAGCACAGGTACCTGAACACACTCGCGGCCCTTTATTCCTGGCCTCGGCAATTCATTTTAGGCCTTGACTCAATCAATCTACCACCAACGCAGGACAACCTGCTTCTTTGACTCATCTAAGTAAGATGACACTCCATTTGTTCAAACTGAACATCAGACGGCCAAGAAAGTATAAATAATCAGGAATTCTGATCAATGGAAGCACCCTATCTATTTACTACAATATTAATGCTCAATACATAAAAGATGGAGTTTGATTTCTATTTACTCCAAGTTTGGATAGCATCCGGAATTTATGCATTAAATTTCATTAGTAGGGTGAAATCAAAATACATTTTTGTAGCACTGTTTAACAGCTATGAAAAAATTAATAGAAATAGGCTTTTTGTTCTAATATCTCTAAATTTAAAACTCTAACTTGCTGCATTTCCGAATGAAAGCCGGAAATATTAAAAGTGCCGCCAATTTAAAATATTTCAAATTAGTAAATGCAAAAATATCATATTTGCAGACCCACAAATGCCCCGGGACACATTTTAAATGAATTATTACAATACTGGACATTTACTATAAGCAATGTGATATAAGTTTCAATGGCACATCTCAATATAGCCGGGGTTTTGCCAAAAGAAATTAAACCAAGCTGTTTCCGCAAGGATTCAATATTGACTATTGCCGCACAAGTACACACAATACAAAACATTCCATCAATGAGCCACTTAGGACTGTTTTCACTTGGTGCCCTTCTCTTTTTTGGTGGGAGAAGGCATCAAGTAAAGAGTGACTGGCTCAGTTCTGTCAAATGACAAATAGCCTCTGACGGCATTAAAGGCTTGCATAGGTTTCTGACACCACTGTGCTTTCCAAATACCAAACAGTAAGGAGCCCTTCCCCACACATATAGACAAGCCTTGCCAATTTAGAACTACAAGCAATTTATTGGTAAACACTATTGTTCTTATTGTTTCTTTACTACTGTGCTAGGAATATATAGCTTATATTAGTTTTTAATTTGTGAAGGGCCCCAATTATCATTTAAAGGCATACATTAGAGAGATAAAATGGTTACATCTCGCTATCGACACCACAGGTCAATTGATGAAAAAAGGCAAAACATCTCACTTGTTTTTGCAATGGCTGCTCCACTGAGGTCGTCCACATATTTGCAAGTGAACTATCTTAATGTGGATGAGTTTAGTGGTTTAAAGGCACCAGCTCTGGTGCATTTAAAAATAAAGAGTCCTGAAGATGAATTAACATACAATACACACACTGAATGGCCACTGATCTAATCGGCCAGTGCATACCCTAACACTAAATCACAGTCTTGGGAGACACCTAAATGACAAATGGAAACTATCAAAGCTTAGAGGGAAGAAAAGATCCTGGTCAGTTACAATTCGTCAATCATTTGTGTGTATTAAAATGAATATAATTTATTTTAATAGCAAGTGTCAACACAACTGCAAAACACCATGCCCTAATGAAGCAGCATTAACAGCAACTTGTAGTCTTTAATTTTTAATGTCATTTACTTTCAGGTTACACAATGAAAGAAAAGCTGAAAATGGACTGTATATTTCGTTTGGATGGGAATGCATAATTTAATTTTGCGGTCCTTTTGTATTGTTTATGACGAATATTACCTGTATACATTTCTATCCCATTTCTTATCATGTAAATGGATATACTGTACGGATCACTTACATTGGCTTGGAGATGCTTGTGAACAAACTGCACTTAAGAAGCATTTGAGTCCAATTTCTAAATGTGGTAGCTCCAATTAAAAACGCGTCAAACAAAATTTCTACCGTGCTGTATTGTCTGGGCCGGCGACTCTCAATCTGGGACCTTCACTTCTAAGTGTTACAGGGTTAGAGGCACACGCACCAACTGTGCCGATTTAAAAATAGGTCTGGCTAGACAATCTGCAACAGACCTGAATGCGGACGTGTGTCAAGAAGCAGCACCACACACACA
The DNA here is from genome assembly GCF_902713615.1 of Scyliorhinus canicula. Classification (NCBI taxonomy): domain Eukaryota; kingdom Metazoa; phylum Chordata; class Chondrichthyes; order Carcharhiniformes; family Scyliorhinidae; genus Scyliorhinus; species Scyliorhinus canicula. Next base: position 27,149,823 of record NC_052154.1, on the reverse strand, counting down.
CACAAAATGCCCCGCAATTAAAGTACAGCGTTATTAGAGTTTGAGAAATATAAATAAATAATTGCTGATCACTACCCTGACACCTCCCCTTTGTGCTCCCCCCCCCCCCCCCCCCCCGTCCTCCTTCTCCTCCTCCAAGCTCCCCTCCCCTGTAGTTAACTGGAATAACTGGTCCGATGTGCGGTGCCTTTGCACAGTCAAAATGCAGTGAAATCGGATCCTCGGCGGTGACCATGTTTCTGCCAGAACTTCCGAGCGATGTGTCTCTGCAGGCAAACACCTGGCGGGAGGCTGGCTGGGCGAGAGGAGGCGGCGGCGCGGATCAGCTCCTGACCCTGCTCGGCGCATCCTCTCTTTTCCTCCGCCGCCATGCACGCACCTCCCGTCCGCCGTACGAACTCGGGCTGACCCGGGCGGGAGGGGGCGGGGAGGGAGAGCAGCCTGGGGAAGGGGGGGGGGGGGGGGGGAGAGAGATCCTGCCCCAATCTCCAACCTAATCATTCAAATATAACATTTTGTCTCCACAATAATTCGAATTCGGCATCTACACCATCTACATTCGCGTCGAAAATTTGAAATATATATATTTTTTTATTTTTTTCCAAAAGAAAGACCCAATTGTAAGGGAATCTCGTCGGATCTGTCTACTGAATAAACTTTGCGATCTCCATTGATTTTTTGTGTGTGTCTGTGTGTACAAAAGTCATAAAAATCGCCTTCGATCTGATATCAGATGCCCCGAAATGGTGTGTTGGCGGCACAAATGATCTCAATGACTGACTGATGTGTCCTCGTTCCCTATTGAGCCTCGATTATCCGTTCATCTCATCTCGCATCTCCCCTCCACTTCACTTCTGCACTCCTATTACTCCACTCGATTTTTTTTTTTACTTCTCTCTCTACCTTTCTCCGTCTCAAGTCTCCTTCAGCGAGTCCACCTCATTTGTTGTTGTTGTTATTGTTGCTGTTGCCCCCGACCGACCCCTTCCTTCCCTGCCGTCTGGCTCTCCTGATCAAATCTGCCCAACGTCCCAGTCTCCCTGGTGGGAGTCGATCCCATCCCCTTTTCTTTTTAATTTCTCTGCCTTGTCTCGTCCCAATCTGGGCTTCTACCCCCCCCCCCCCCCCCCGCGCCTCTCACTCCTGGATCTGCCAACAACACAGCATCTCTCCCTCCTCTCCGATCCGCTCTCCCCCTGCATTCTCCCTTGTTTTCATCTTCTCCGTGCCCTCTATCGCCCTTTTTCCTTCCTCCCTGCCTTTCATCTTGCCGTTTTCACTATCTGCCCCGTCCTTTCTCTCCTCTCTTATCTTCCAGCCCTCGACCCCTTCCTCTGACCCCCCCCCCCCCCCCCCCCCGCCGCCATCCCTCTCTCTAATCTATCTATATCTTCCCCTTCCTCTTTCACCCTCTCTTCCCCCTTCTTCCTTTCGCTCTGACCCGCTTATCTCTCCCCTTGCCCTTTCTGTCACTCTCATTCTGAACGATTTCCCCTTTACTTCGCTCTTTCTTTCATTCGCTGCATCGCTCTCTCTCTTCTCCCCCCCCCCCCCCCCCCCCCCTGTCTACCTCCGGGATTTCTCCTCCGATCTGAGTGCCGCTCGCTGACTCTCCGGCTCTTTTTAAACACATTCTCCAAAACCGATCGATCACATGTGACTCTGAGAATCCGAAAATAAAGTCAACACGGGATCAAGGCTTTCCTACATTCAGCTCGCCCCCCCACCACCACCCCTCCCCTCCTTCCCCTCCCCTCAACATCCCAGGAACTGAGAAAAGAATGAAAACAAAATCCCGAAAAAGAACATTTTAAAAATACGAGAGAGAGAGAGAGAAAAAACTCTCTAACCCCGCCGTCTTCCGATCCCGGGACTCGAGGAGGAGGAGGAGGGAGAGAGAGAGAGAGAGTGAGAGAGAAAATCAAAATGAAGAACTTGGAAATCCAACCTCTTTTAGTCAACCGCATCCCAACTAACACATCCAGGGACAGAGAGAGACCAAACGGGACGGAGAAAGAAAGCCCCGAGCCCGGCCACAGAAGCAAAGCGAAATCCCCCTCGCTCCCTTTCCCTCGGAGAAAGACGGACCCTCACGCCGAGCTCCAAGCTTCATCTCCCGGCTACGACCCCAAGGCAGCTACCGGCACTTCCAGCCCTCAGTCCCGCGCTCGCATCGTGGCGTCTCCGGCAGCCCCAGCTCTCATCCTCTCTATCACCACTAAATAGATAGCTATTTACTTCAACAGGGACCGCTTGCAACCCTTAAAACATTGCATTAAAAAAATGACCATAAGGGGGGTCGAGACTCTGTTGACGGCTGGTCAAGATCAGGTTGGTGCGGATGTAAACATAACAGGTAAAAAAAAATAATAATAAACTTCAGTATTCAAAGTTCTGCTCGGATGCGGTTGTATTTATCATGACCATTTGCAAATGATAATATATATATTTTTTAAAAGTACAAGTGGGGGGGGGGGGGGTGAAGCTTCAGGCTGGCGGAGGAAGAGAGAGAGAAAGAGAGGGGCGCTGGCGATTGACTATAATTAACACATCCACAAAGAAGCAAAGTGGCAAGAGAGAGCGAGAGAGAGAGAGAAAAAAAGTTGAAACTTACGATTTTCCACCGTCTGCTGTTTGTAAAAAGAGAATGGTGTAATCCAGATCAGCTCGTAAAGATCCCATACAAAGAATCCTCAGGGCCCGGCGACACTCGCATTAGGACAGGCAGGACATTCCAGGAGCAAAAATTTCAGCGATCGCGGTGGAAAAGAGGGCGAAACTCGCAATGAAAAAAGTCGATGGATCTTTATTCTGCTAATTAGTTTCCGTGCAAAAATGGCTGTGATTAATTCAGTGCGCATGTGCTTCATTACGAAGGCACGACGGGAAGGGCTAATTAGCAACCTCGGATCAATATTCAAGTGACGCTTTTCGGAGTCAGCCACAAAGTCAAGAATATAGAGATATATATTTATAAAATGAAAAATACTGACTGCCACACAAATGCAAGCGGGAGGAGGAGGAGGAGGGGGGCAGAGGAAATAAAGAATCTACTGTATATGTATAATAATGCGATCTGCTTAAAACTCCAACCCCTCTGCATAGATTTATTAATTCCAGCCCTGATTAACAGGGGTCCCTGCTACCTCTTCCCAAGACGTCGTGGGTTTTTTTTCACTCTCTCTCTCTCTCCTTTACCCCCTCCAACTATTAAGCGATCGTTTTATGGACAGATTGTCTTTAATTTCTTAATCCTCCCTTTACACACACATATATAAAACACAAGTATTGTTTTAATTGCATTAGCTGCAAAACAATATCACCATGCGAGCATTCCTGGAAGATTATGATTTTTATTGGGGGGGGGGGGGGAATGGATTTTGCCACAATGTTGCACACGCGAAGTGCTGATTTTCTCAGATCGTTAAGCTTCTAAGATTTTTTTTTCTCTTTTAGGCAGAAAACCTTACCAGCCAACATTTTGGGATTAATTCATTTTTCTGACAATGGGCCGATTTCCCCCCAGGATCAATCCTTTTAAACTGTTTTTTTATTTTATTTTAAATAAAACACACACTTTACATTACTTTTGAATTGACGAATAAACTCAATTCTCTTAAATTTCTCAGAACTTTACGTTTGGATGCATAGAGCTGGGAAACACACTTTTGAGAAACTTGCGCTCGGAAAGGTAAATTCCTTTCCCTGTTTCGCGATTTATAATACAGTATTTCATTTCACAAAGAATTACATTAAGAGATGAGTGCAGTATTTCCACCTTTTTCTAAATGCATTAATACTAATTTATCATCACGTTTAAAAATGCCAATTTCCCTATTTTTGCTGCTGGATATTACTGAGAATCCACATTTCTTAGGCACCGGTCTTGTTTTTTTTTTTGCTCATTCACCTTTCCCATCTATTGCAGACAGCATCGACATTGTCAAAATAAATAAGGTTGTAAAATCGGTTCAAGTGCAATTTCAACTGAAATGGTAGAATATTTTAGATTGCATCTGCTTCTCCCAACTTTCCCGCTGTCCGCATTGTCTTGAGAGAGTTGATGATTTGAGGAGGGGGGAGAGAATAAAGGAGAACCTCATTGTCAGGACCACATTTCAGAAATAAACATATCAGACAAATTTACTGGTAGCAGAGTCAGGGAAATCTGGGGAAACACACACTTGCTTGTGCGGGTTATCGTCAGAGTTTCCTAGTGCTACAATCGCTCGAATTGGAATTGAAAGTGCTTCAGTCACTGTATTGAGCGGATGTAACGGAATTTGCTGTGATCGATCGGCGATCTTTCGAACTGTTTTCAGGCTTGTTTGAGAGTTAATAAAATGAAATAAACCAACTACACAAATAAATCCAAGAGTTTGAACACAATGTCGAATGCCACAGGAATAGCCAATGTTAACAATTATCAACACTGCTCTATAATTATATAACCGCTGGATCAATAGCAACTATATTTGCATTAACTACGGTATATACTTTTCTACGTGTCCTCAAATAAAGAAATGAGACTACTGCGGCGCAAACCCTGGTGAATATACTTTGCATTTCATTTTTTTTGTTGCTGTTTCTCCATCTATTTCTCCCAAATCTGCCCTGCTAAGTTACTGATAAATCTTTTTTCGGCAGCTTACATCATTTTTTTAAAAAACAGCAACATCTACTGCTGTACATGTTCATCTCGATCCTTTGAGAGAAAACGCGTCGAGAAGGAATATTTCCTTATGTGCCCTATTTACAATGCATTATTATCCGCGGAAATATCCCGAGCTTGTCCTAATCAAGCTATATCGAGAGTAGGAAAATCAGCCTGAAATACATGTCAAAATTATCAATTGTTATCTTCCTGCAAGCTTCCTATTCCTGTTTCTATATATGTAATACATTTCAACGTATGTATAATATGCCTTGATGAATAAAACATGGATTGCTAAGGCAGAGATTGTGTACAGGCAAAACAACAATTAGATATTTGGAGAATTGCAGTTGCTCTTAAAGCGACATGGTTCTGGTGTCTCTGGGCAGTCCAGTACTGGGATTTCATGATACCGCGGCGCTTGTTTGGGGCAGATCAGCGGGGCCTGGGGTCTCTCTCTCTGTCTCTCTCTACCTCTCCCTGTGTTTTCTTTCTGGATGAAATGATAGTGGAATTGAATGAATGAAGGATGGGTTGACGGTAGTTGTGTCTGGCTGGGGTTTTGTTTGCAGGTGCAATGGCAGCGCCCTCTGATGTTCAACATTGACCGCCCTAAGCACTTCTCATCTCTCCTTCCCAACCTCCTCCACACCCCCAGCTGTAAATACGTACATGCAGCAAACAACAAATCTAACATCTTCTCATAAATACGCCCGACTAGCCGAACTATTACACGGGCTCAGATTGAAACGGGGGAGTGGGGGTGGGTAGAGAGAGAGAGAGAGAGAAGATACATTTGATTACCGAAAGGGAATATCAAAAATGGAAAAACAAATCTGTGTCGAAATTATTTGCAATATATTTCCCGTTAAAGTAACAGTTAACGCCTTCCCTTGTTCAGTGTGACCTCTGTGTACCTTTCTACCTGCTGAAAGGTTTACATCGACAAATGTTACCGTAACTTTCTTTTTTAAAAATCGTTTCCAATTAAGACATGCGTTTTTAATCATACTTCAGACAATTCACGTTTCGACTTAAAAACTATGTTCGACTTTATGAAACTAAAGTTCAAATTCTTGCCCCGTGCGGATTTTTCACACGCCGCAATACGGATTCAGAGCCACGCGTCCAAGGAAGGGGTGCTTAATTAATAATGAATCATGATTTTATTAATTAGTATCACCTCAGGTTCAGTGTGAAAGTTAATGTTTTGCATCAAGTTAACGAATATTTCAGCGCAAACGGGGCAATTGCGTTATCTTCGCGCCAGGGATGAAGCAGTTTGCTCAAGTTTAAATGCCATGTAACAGTTTCGGGGATTGGACTTTGATGTTTTGAATTAGTTACATCGAACACCAACGCTGAAAATTACCGTTTACATTTTGCACAGCGAGGTGCGGGAGCCAAGTGTTACCCTAAAGGGTATTTGTAAATTGCAGATGCTCCGTTATTGTATGCGTGTGTTTATATATGTGGATATATACAAAGCTGAGCACAGTAATAAATATTGGTGAAATCATCTCAAAAGGAAAGTCGACTGAGCTCTTTTTTCAAACTGATTGTTTTAGGCTTTGATGTCTGCTAAACAATTTTGGCAATAAGATTACAATGGAAATAAATCGGCGGTGTAGAGCTCTGATTCCCATTAACAACATGATGTATGAAGCACATTTTAGCATTTCTGTCAAAAACGACTCTTCATTCCTCAAATGAAAAAGGATACATCTTATAAAACGTTTACCTCGAAATAATTAATGCAAATCAAATTTAACAATTTTATCATGGAAAAAGGCACGCGCATCTGCTGGCTTTTGCCCAAAAAGAAAGGTGCTAGACGAAAATAAAACTTTGATGGATGACAAAGTACTGTGTTTATTTCTCACTTTGAACGCGGGCAATGTACTTTAACTAAGCAACTAATGCATAGAAATCGTCTTTATTGCAAGGCACAACGTCTATATGCTGATTCCATAGACTGTGTGTACATTTTAAGGTTTAAGAAACAATTGCATACCGGGGTCTAATTACAAGCAAATATCTTAAATGGTTCTAACAAAGACTAATGTACGAATACATGCAAAACTGCATCATCCTATTCGGTTTAAAATGATACTCGTTCAATCGCTGGCCAGTAAAACGCGTGTCCAGTCCTGGTTTATATATCTTTTTAATATGAATCGACTGAACTCTTTCAAAGGGGTTGACCTGCGTCGTAACGCTTTTTTATTAATAGTGGACAGTGGAACTCCGACAGATATAACGGAGATTGGATTCGCTACAGGTCCCGAAGGTTGCTCTGAGTTTCCTTAGTGATGCAAATACATCGCACTTTAATGCCCTGCTTGATAACCTTCCATAACACGGTACTTGCAGTGTGGCTATTTTGGAGGTTTGTTTTTGGAATGGGCGAATGTTGGAAAGCCAAACCAACTGTCTTATGGGTGATAGGGAATAGCTGTTCAGTCGAAAGGATTAGACACTTAAAAAAAAGGATAGGTGTTTGGCTCAGATTCCACTCTCATGGCCACAGGCAGAGGCAACGCTTTTTCCACGAGAAACAGCCAGCCGTGCACAGATACACACACACACACACACACTGAGAGATCTTAACAGAACCATGTGATACATGTCCTAAAATCCCTGCATCCAATTCACAGATAGATTTATCTGCATGCATCGTGTACACACGTACGTATACGGTATACTGTATCATGCATTCACACGTGTATACAGAGTACATCTAAGTTACCAGAGAGCTACATAATTCATTTTTAATGAAGGCAATATATATCCCAACAACCTTTATTAGTAGTCTTGTTGGGTCTTTTTTTAATATAGCTGATGTTACCTACAGCAATACCAAAACAAAAATCCTACCCTTTCCCCTATTTTCTTGCTGTCAATGGGATACAATGAGGAGATCCTTCGACTGTGCCTTGCTGAAACTGTTCCCTCCACACAGTATTCATGCTATGGTTAGGCAGTTATCAGCCGCAAGTTCCCAATCGAGGACAGCGTAAAACTTTTATCTGGGCACAACGCATCTCCTTCAAGCTTGACAACCCAGTGATGCAAGGTTTCACGTACAATTTGTTACACTGCTAATTTTAATATCGTCTCCATCAATTGTTAACATTGTTGCAACGTTATTTCTCGATATATACCATTATCAAATTAGTTTGAAACACTTGCATTGTTTCCAATTATGGAAGCTTCGCTATTTGGTCACCGGGTTGAACAGCTGGAAGAAAATGACATAAATAGGAATTTCCTATCATTCACATGTTAACATTGAGCAGTCGTCATTTTATTTGACGCAGTGTACATTAACTTATCCAAACCTTTAGTTTCGATGCATTATGTTTTTCAAACAGCCAAACTAATTCTCTCACCTATATACATAATCTCAGAATAATACACCATTCACCACATTTATTGATCAAATATAATGAGGCATATTTGCATATATTTAGTATCAAACAGGGATCCTGCATTAAGTGCAACATTCATAAATCGACAATGCATTTAATATAACAAACAATATATTCGTTTTCCTTTTGCATTTCTAAGCAATATCAGGCTGCACTGATCTGTTATCCAATGGCTTAGTCTTATTTATTCAAATCAGATGTACACAAGCAACCTGTTTCTTCCAATCCGCAATTTAATAAGTGGAACTACAAGATAATTTCGAACTAAGCCAGTGCAACTTGAGTTCTGATTGCAAAATATTTGTCTAAAGATAACTGGCAACGGTTTTACATATTGCAGTTTTGCAAAGCACTGACTGGAGTTTGCTGACCTGTTGCCCTAAAGGTCTATGGCGTCGGTGGTTTCACTGCAGCGACTGAGAGGCTCAGAGTAGGGAATTTCCCTTCGCATCGACCTTGCAGCCAACCACCACCTCACCTGAACGCATCACGTGGTCTCGCAGGGCCGGGGGAGGGGGGGGGGAGGGCCTGTGACGTCTTCCACTGACAGGTGACGTGCTTTCGATTGGGAAGGTTGTCAAAAGGTACAGTTTGCAAAGATTTGTGGGGATTGTAGTCCAGCGCCTTGATTTCGCCCGAGCTGACCCCACAGCACTTGGTCCCAAACAAACTACAACGCACGCAGAGGACAATGCACCTCAGCGCTTGGCCGGAGAGAGAGAGATGCATGTTTCCATCATCAGCACCTCATCTCCATCTGGAACCAAGTCGCACTTTGTTTTGGTTACTTGCTCCTGTGCGCTGGCCGTTCGCTCACTGCTCGTCCATTGCCTCCTTCTCTCTGCAGTTCTCATTTTATCACCTGCACGTACATTTTGTCGTTTGCGGCACCGGGGTTTGGCAGCCAGCACACCACCTAGCCACAGTCAAGTTCAATTAAACTACTTCGATTGACACATTCAAGGCATCCTATCGATGAAAATACGACTTGTTAAGCACTGAATATTTAACACCGAGAATAAATTATTGATAAGGTTCATCAAAAATACAGATCTAAATGTCAGGAAGTAACAGGACAATTCGGTGCGTGGAACTCTGAAAAGGCATTAAAAAAAGCAAATCATTGTCAAGTCTTAGTTTGATCCCGACTCGCCATTTCTTGCAATTTTGAAAACAGCTTCAAGCGGAATTTCCAGCGCCCGTTATCTAATTGCACCTCGCAGCGTCCTAATGCACTGGAAGATTTCGAAACTAAAGTACGAGTAATTCTTCCAGTTGATTAACCATCAATGGTACCCTCCTGCTTGTGTGCACCACCATGTCACGTTTTACGAAACATACTATGCCCCTGACCCTTCAACCGAAATGCTGAAGCTGATTTATGGAACAGTCAACATGTTAGAGAGCAGTTTTTCCAATGACTTGCTAATTGACATCAACACGCAACAGCCACCGGTGACTGACATGTAAAGGCTTTGAAAACAAAGGGTATTGCAGACTGACATCACAAAGGACAAGGCACCTGATTCCCGCTTAGAAATATCTTCAGTTATTATGCGACTCCCCATCAACCTTGATATATATTTGCACAGTAAAAAAAAACAAGCAAAATACTTACAATTTCTAGGGTTATAACAATTGTAATCCATAGGTGTGATTGAACAAAGAATGATTATTTTCATGCTTTTATTCCTCAGGTTACAGAAGTGACTCTGCTCCCAGTTTGATCTTGACTATGGTCTCCTTAATCTGGACAGGAGCTGCATTTGTGTAACAATAAAAACAACGCATCCTGCTGGAGTCTGGGAAGGGTCTCGTTTCCCTCTTTCCTCTTAATTCAAAGTCACTTATTTTGATCATTCAAAAATATTTCAGGCACCGAATTCAGCCCCGGCTACATTATTCTATTGTCTGATTTGAATTACTGGATAATTCAACTCTTTTCAATCCAAATGATCAAGGCAGAACGCTGTTGCCATTTCTAATTAAGATTTCTCCTTTTTTTGTTGGAATTTGTTACATCAAAACGGCAAGACGAACAGTGAAGGAATATATCCAGCTGATGGGGTTACAATTGTTCCTATGTTGAATTAAATTCATAGCTGACCTGTCCATATTGAGGAATGCCCCCACAACCACATGACCCTGATTGCGTTCTGGAGTGGCTTATCATGTCATATAACCCATTTTGTGCTTTATATGTCACAGTCCTCTGCTAAAACTTACATCATAATATGACAGCTCGGCCCGAGGCAGAAAGTTTTGCGGGTGAGGATTTGCCTATATGATCTAAATTGACTCAAGGGTTGCGCTAAAGGAGAATATCATTGGTCGCAGGTGACAACATTTGGATGAAATGTTAAAGTGAGGCCCCATCCACCTGCGAAGATGAATATAGACAGTCCTATGATACTATTTGCCGAAAGAGTGCTCCCCTGGCCAACATTCATCCCTCAACCAGCCTAATGAAAAATGGTCGCTTATCTCATTGCCGTGTGTGGGACCTTGCTGAGGGCAAACTGGGTTAAGATTTGTCTGACAAACAACACTTCAAAGGTATGTCCACTACCTTGGAAGAACGCGGGGATATCGTAAGGACATAAATACACGTTCTCCTTCAGTTTCATTCATTGTCCCATTTTTGAAAGAAAGAATTTGCATTTATGGAGACCTCATGACCTCAAGGCACCTTAAATATTTCGCAGCCAGTGGTCAAAACCAGGAAAATGCTGGAAACTCCCAGACCGGGTCTGTGGGGAGGACAGGCAATTTAATGTTTCAGGGATGTGGATCCATTATCAACTCTGGAGGAGCAGGTTTAAAAAAAGGAGGCAGGGACAAGGGAGAAGTGGGGCGCGCTACTGTTTGAAGTGTAGGAACTTATGCGTGAGGGCGATGCGAAGGCAGCATTTCTGAGGGGGTTCTTCCGATCTCAGACGTCGGAGGCAATTTCCGCCGCTGCTGTTTCGCTGGAGTTTTCACCAACCTTACACCGAAGTTGCGATGGAAGACTTGGAACCTGGCCGCAGAAATTACTTGTAGAGGAAGATCCATTTAAGAAATCCAGTTGCATTTTTTAAAATACTTTGAAAGACGTACAACATTTGTTTGAATAGGTATTTGCGTTATTAAACATGAGTTAAAATCGCTCTTAACTTCATCAAACCTCTCGGCAAATCGTTCACTTATTTACATGCTCATAGCAGGACAGCGTCAACTAGATCAAACTGCATTACCCTGCCACCTGCGAAAGATGTTGTGATGAAAAAAAGACAAATTAATTCCCACCATCTAAACACAAATGCTACACACATTTGTCTGGAGTTGCAACATTATACAGAGCGTGAATGTGTGCTTTAACAAACGTTTTACTTAAGAGTCAACTTATTACTTAAAGGTAAACTTATCTGCTATAGGCGGTGTTTCTCACCGATCACGGTGATCTGTGAGCATTGTTTTGAATCAAGAATTAAATTACCTGCTAAAGATTGAATTTATGGGAAAGATCAAATGCTTTCAGTTAAGCGCATTGTTCTGTAGGTTATAACGTAACGGTTTCAGTCATTCTCAATTTACATACTTATATATGGGGCATTAAATAATAATAATATTAAATAATGGTAACATGCTCAAAAACGTACTTTTCCATAAGACAAGCTTAATGTTAAGCCTGGACATTTTTTTTATTTTTGCTAAACTACAGTGAATACCATAGATGTTGGCCTTTCCAACAAGACAACGAGTCTCCAGTTTCGAGGCATCCTTAGTAACATTTTCCCACAGGAAAGCAGCTGCTGCTGGCTAGTCTGGTCTGGAAAGGGTCTATTAATATAATGGTATGCAGTTATATGTGTTAACAATTGGACTTACACATCAAGATGAAAAACAATTTCAGTGATCGTACATTTGCTCACTGGTTTTGAAATTATATATTTTTTCCGCCATGGTGGAGAAATCAGATTTTTAGCATGCGATTATTCTACAGACCGTTATAGTATTAGAAACCTTTCACTCAAGGCTCGGCACGATCCTCAGAGACAGTGAGCTGCCTTTCATTTTTGCCAATATGGTTCAGTGAGGGGGGGGGGGGGGATCTTTTAAGGAGACCAATATCAGCTGTAGGCCACCCAACAGTACAATTCTCCAGAGATTCCTTTTTTAGGTGAAAGCAGCAGGGACACAGTCCCACTGAATCGGTCTCTGGAAAGAGTCAACAAAAATCTGGAATAACTTGGCAGGGATCCCGTGATGATCACTGAGTGTTTGTTTAAACCCTTCAGTTTTCTTCGTTCAGAATAATGTTTGAGGTTTCAGCCTGTATTCTGGAACACAGCGGACGACAAGGCTGTCAGTTTTCCAGAGCCTTATTTGGAATACAAATTAGGTCATATTCCAATCCGGTGCTGCACTTAAATAGGATCTCACTCCAGGACATCTTTCATACTTTCCCTGCCTAACCACGGTTACAACAGCATCAAAATCACACTGGAAAAATAACACAGCAAAACATATTTAGTTTACACCTTGCATCATAATAATCTGATTCAAAACGAAGTCCAAACATTCCCAATAATTTGATCCCAGTTTATCCCACTCTATGCAGTGGGTCATACTGCTCTGCGCTACTTGTTATCAACAGGTGAATCACCACAGTTCACCCGCGTTTTAACTTGTACACGGTGCTATTTCCCATTTTTAATTCTTCCTTCCAAAATTGTGTCGCTCACATTTTGCTAATCTTCCTAGGTTAGACTGGCACACTTGCCACATAGTAAGCATGCCCACTTCTTGGTTCCGGTTCTGAGGCTCTACGGTGGTTTCAAAGGACCCACTCCATCTCGTCTCTGCCCAATGAATCAATCAAAACTTGCAGTTTGAAATAGACTGGAATGTCTTACGGGACTAGAATCAGGACGTTTAGCCAGGGCTAAATATCAGACCAATATCAGCTGTAGGCCACCCAACAGTACAATTTAGTCCCATTGCTAAGCGCGTCAACACAACTCACAATTGAAGCCCATTAAATCAACAACGACTTACACTTAGATAGCGCCGTTAACATTGAATAACATCCCACGTCAAATTGCAGGGGAAAATCAGAAGATAACCTGCAAATCATAGCTCAGCGAGCTGTCAATAACCCTGAGACTAATACACAGTAGAAATGTGAACACACTGGTACTTGACGACCTAGAGTTCAGAGTTTATCAATTTAACATGTTTGGCAACTTATCTACGTTTCTTCCCTTTTCACTTTCCTGTTTCCTTATAACACGCATTAAAAAAATATATTTCATTGTGTTTGTTTTTATTTCAGACTCAGTTATTTTGTGTCAGCTTTTTATAAATAAATTTAGAGTACCCAATTAATTTTTCCCAATTAATTTAGCGTGACCAATCCACCTACCCTGCACACCTTTGGGTGGCGGGGGTGAAACCTGCACAAACACGGGGAGAACGTGCAAACTCCACACGGACAGTGACCCAGAGCCCTGATCAAACCTGGGACCTTGGTGCCATGAGGCAGCAGTGTTAACCACTGCGCCACCACGCTGCCCGTTTTCTTGTGTCAGCTTTAGCTCAGAGGTGGGACTCACCTCTCCATCGGAGGGTAGGCTAAGGGTTCAAATCTCACTCCAGAGACTTGAACACCTAACCTAAACTGCCGTTTCAGAGCAGTGCTGATAGAATGCTGTACAGTTGGAGATGCTTTCCTTCAGAAAAGATGCTTAACAGAGGCCTAATCTAAACCTTTTAGGTGGATGTAAAAGGCGATGTAAAAGGACCATTCGGAGAACACCAGGGAGGTACCTCTGGTGTCAATGCCAACATTATTCTCGAAACCACTACCACTACCCACCAAGAACATTTATCTTATTGTTATTAGTGGGGTTTCACTGTGCATGAATTAACAGTCCCATTTCCTGCAATAGTGACCACGATTCAAAATTATTTAATTGGTTGCAAAGTATTTTGAGATGCCTTGAGGCTTTTTGAAAGGTGCTTTGCAAATATAAGTAGTTCCTTTTGATTCTCATTGGTAAAGCGAAACTGAGGTTAGGGCGGAGAACATGAGCAAGGTATTAAGACCATAAGACATAGGAGCAGAATTCGGTCATTTGGCCCATCGAGTCTGCTCCACCATTCAATCACGATTTCTCATCCCCATTCTCCTGTCTTTTCCCCATAACACCATAACATGGGGCAGCACAGTGGCACAGTGGGTAACACTGCTGCTTCACAGCTCCAGAGATCAGGGTTCAATTCCAGCCTCAGGTGACTGTCTATGTTGAATTTGCACTTTCTCCCCATGTCTGCGTGGGATTCCTCCGGGTGCTCCGGTTTCCTCCCACAGTGCAAAGATGTGCAGGTTAGGTGGTCATGCTAAATTGCCCCTTAGTGTTAGGTCGGGTTACTGGGTTTACGGGGATAGGTGGAGATATGGGTTGAAGTAGGGTGGTCTTTCCAAGGGTCGGTGCAGACTTGATGGACCGAGTGGTCTCCTGCCCTGTAAATTCTATGATTCTATGAACCCTGGATCCCCTTATTAATCAAGAATACAGGCCTCTCAGTATCCTGTAAGTTTTTATAAGTTCCCCCATCATCCTTCTAAACTCCAATGAGGGCAGAGCCAGAGTCCTGAACCGTTCCTCATACGACAAGCTCTTCATTCCAGGGATCATTCTTGTGAATCTCCTCTTGACCCTATCCAAGGCCAGCATATCCTTCCTTAAATACGAGCCCCAAAACTGCTCACAATATTTCAACTGGGGTCTGACCAGAGCCTTATACAGCCTCAGAAGTACATCGTACATCCCGGCTGCTCTATTCTAGCCCTCTCGACATGCTAACATTGCATTTACCTTCCTAACTGCCGTGCTGGTCGCAGATGCTGTAAATGCCCAAGCTGTCCAGCACAGCTCAGGCATGCAATATTGGAAAGAGTTGAATAACCTCATCCACTCCACCAAGGTAAGTGAAACTTCAACTGTTCACACCAACTGCAATGAAACTTATGAATGTCAGAGTACATGGGCCTCCATAGCAATAGCAGAAGGTTGCGTGCCATAGCCCCAGTGCAGTAGCTATGGGATGCTGCAGTGGAGTGAGCACTGTGCCTCCTTCACCCTTTCTTATCGATAAATAAATGCTGCATGGAAGGGGGCAAATGGGCTGAAGTGCACAGGGCACCAGCAAATGATATGCCACTTTGAGCCTTACCCCTGTATGTGGATGGGCTTAGTGCTCTGGAGAGAGCTGGCACACAGCCCTTCTGTACAACCTGCAGAGCACTAATGCCATACCGTACAATCCAGTGGGTTACGTCTAAGTGTGGAAGTATGAGAAATGAACATGAAATTGCTATGTGCAGATGGATGCAACACACTATCTCTCAATCCCATCTTTCTGTTGTCTTTCAGCAGTATCAGTCGAGGCACAACCGACAAGAATATGAGAAGACTGGGGCCGGGGGCAGCACATCTAAATGTTCTCACCAAGTTCGTGGAGAGGGTGGCTCAGCTAGCAGGTGTGGAGCAGGACTGGGCAATTGGCAATGGGGAGCTTGGATTTGGGCCTCCACCCAGTAAGGATCAATGCATGGTATAACAACCTGAGGGGCCAAGTGTGCCTTCATATTGGACGAAGCTCATGGTGTCACTCGCTCTCTCCTCTCTCACTTACAGGTGCCACAGGAAGAGGCCAAGACTCGAGGATGAGAACTCTCTCTGGCCTCAACAGAAGTCCAGAGAGGAACCAGGAGAGTGGGGCAAAGGAGAGGTGTTCACCTTTAGAGGCATAACACTAGATACCTGTACCATCCACCATCCCAGAGACACACACCTCGGTGGTCATGTGCTCTATTGTAGGAGGGTGTCACATTCTGGTGGTCTGGTCACTGCACGCACATGTGTCCCAGCAGGAGGAGACAGGATCAGCCAAGCTCACCAGCACTTGGAATAGTGCTGGGGAAGAGGCATCTGTGAGGTCCAAGTCCGAGGACAGTCCTCAGAAATCGGCCTTGCAGTGGGGAGTCAGAGGAGAACCTAAAAGTAGTAGTAGGCCAAGGAAAATCAAGAAATATTGATCACAACTGGTTGCACAGATGAACAATTAATTGTCACAATTAGGGAACCTAGTTAAATATAGCCACTTTCACTTCAATAATGTCTATTGTCTTGTTTCAGCTTGGTCCTTATGACTTACTGAACACCCTCCCGCTTCTTTCTTGAGGACACCCAATTCCCCAAGTGAATCTGCAGGGAGGCAAGGCTCTATGCCAGGCCACTTGTGAGCCATGTGCAAGCACTCTCCCGCACACGCTGAGTTCATCCATCAAAGCCTCATGTCCCAGGTACCTCGCGCTTTCAGTAGTGCCTGCTGGAGTTCCTTTTCAGTTGTTCAGTTGAGATGACCTGCATATCCATTCAGCCACTGAGCCGACTCTGATGCAGCATCCTGTGATTTCCAACACAAGGCTCTGCTTAGCCTCGACTAGACCAGTAATGATGGCTGTTTCATTCTATATGACCTCTGGAACCATATTCCCTCCGCTAGTTACACATGTTCTTTCTCCAGTACTATTGCTTTCCCTGGCATTACATTTGACCTCCCCTACTTACCCTCAAACCCTCTCCTTTCTCCTTTGACAATGTGTGAGTCAATGTTCACGTACACTTGCTCTCCGAGAATCTCAGCCCTGTATTCCCAATCCCATTGGCAATCCCACCCTCTTCCTGCCCAGCACTTGGCTTGCATCACCCCACCAACACCTCTTCAGTCCTCTCCTAATCTATCTCAACCACCCATCCCGCCCCCAAACAGAACATTGTTGCCCCACATTACATCCCGTTGCCTTTCACCTGCAGCGCAATGGTCCAAATGCACGGCAAAGTCCCTGGAAGAAGGTCCGATCCCATGGCAAAGACCCTGGAAGAAGGTCCAAAAGCAAAGTTGCTGGGTGGAGAACTCCCACCTTCTGGAAATTGCTTTGCGGAGAACCCACGAGGATGAGGTTCTAGCCACCCTGTGCTGCTCGCATTTTAAAATTCATTTAATGGGATGTGGACATCACTGGCTCGGCCAGCATTTATTGCCATCCAATCCCTTCATTTCAGAGGGCATTTGAGAGTCAACTACATTGCTGAAGATCTAAAGTCACATGAAGGCCAGACCAGGTAAGACCTTTCAGCATGAACGGGCCGCTCCCAGGACTAATTATGACCCCTATAGGGGGCCAGCACGGCACTGGAATGGTTCAAGCTGCTCCAGCTGCTGGTCCCGGCGCGAACTGTGTACCGTGGGATCCGCACATGCATAGTGGCGCCAGCACCAACGTGCACATGCGCAGTGGCGCTGGCGCGCATGCGCATTGGCTTCCTTCAATGCGCCGGCCCCAACGCCACATGGCGCAGGACTACAGGGACTGGCACGTAGGAAATGAGTCCCCCAGCCAGAGAGGCCGTCCCAGCGATCTGTGGGCCCCGATCACGGACCAGGCCGAATCAGAGGCCCCTCCCCAGGGTCGGAGCCCCCCTCCCTCCCCAAAGGCCGCCACCTGACCTTTCCACGCTGAGTTCCCGCCAGCTGAGAGCAGGTGTAGAGCGGCCCGCGGCCAGCGCCGCGCAAACAACACCAGCGCCAATGGCGCAGATTCTCCACCCTGCAGAACATAGAACATAGAACATTACGGCGCAGTACAGGCCCTTGGGCCCTCGATGTTGCGCTGACCTGTGAAACCACTCTAAAGCCCATCTACATTATTCCCTTATCGTCCATATGTCTATCCAATGACCATTTGAATGCCCTTCGTGTTGGCGAGTCCACTACTGTTGCAGGCAGGGCATTCCACGCCCTTAATACTCTCTAAGTAAAGAACTTACCTCTGACATCTGTCCTATATCTATCTCCTCTCAATTTAAAGCTATGTCCCCTCGTGCTAGACATCACCATCCGAGGAAAAAGGCTCTCACTGTCCACCCTATCTAAACCTCTGATCATCTTGTATGCCTCAATTAAGTCACCTCTTAACAAAAACAGCCTCAAGTCCCTCAGCCTTCCCTCATAAGATCTTCCCTCCATACCAGGCAACATTCTGGTAAATCTTCTCTGCACCCTTTCCAATGCTTCCACATCCTTCTTATAATGCGGCGACCAGAACTGCACGCAATACTCCAAATGCGGCCGCACCAGAGTTTTGTACAGCTGCAACATGACCTCATGGCTCCGAAACTCAATTCCTCTACCAATAAAGGCTAACACACCGTACGCCTTCTTAACAACCCTCTCCACCTGGGTGGCAACTTTCAGGGATCTATGTACATGGACACCGAGATCTCTCTGCTCATCCACACTACCAAGAATCTTCCCATTAGCCCAGTACTTTGTCTTCCTGTTATTCCTTCCAAAATGAATCACCTCACACTTTTCTGCATTAAACTCCATTTGCCACCTCTCAGCCCAGCGCTGCAGCTTATCTATGTCCCTCTGTAACTTGTAACATCCTTCCGCACTGTCCACAACTCCACCGACTTTAGTGTCATCTGCAAATTTACTCACCCATCCTTCTACGCCCTCCTCCAGGTCATTTATAAAAATGACAAACAGGGCAGCACGGTGGCCTAGTGGTTAGCACAACCGCCTCGCGGTGCTGAGGTCCCAGGTTCGATCCCGGCTCTGGGTCACTGTCCGTGTGGAGTTTGCATATTCTCCCCGTGTCTGTGTGGGTTTCGCCCCCACAACCCAAAAATGTGCAGAGTAGGTGGATTGGCCACGCTAAATTGCCCCTTAATTGGAAAAAATAATTGGGTAATCTAAATTTATTTAAAAAAATAAAATAAAATAAAAATGACAAACAGCAGTGGCCCAAAACAGATCCTTGTGATACACCACTTGTAACTGGACTCCAGTCTGAACATTTCCCATCAACCACCAGCCTTTGTCTTCTTCCAGCTAGCCAATTCCTGATCCAAACTGCTAAATCACCCTGAATCCCATGCCTCTGTATTTTCTGTAATAGCCTACCATGGGGAACCTTATCAAACACTTTACTGAAATCCATATACACCACATCAACTGCTTTACCCTCATCCACCTGTTTGGTCACCTTCTCAACGAACTCAATAATGTTTGTGAGGAATGACCTACCCTTCACAAAACCATGTTGACTATCTCTAATCATATTATTCCTTTCCAGATGATTATACATCCTATCTCTTATAAACCTTTCCAAGACGCGGAGAATCGCTTGCCAGCGTCGGGGCGGCATGGCCCGGTCGCGGGGATTCTCTGGCCCGGCCCAGGGCTGGGCGGTATCCCGCCCGTGGTTCTAGTACTGATGCATGAGGAACCCCACTGTGTACCCTCCTCCAGTTTGGAAAATAACCATTCACCACTACTCTGTTTCCTCTCACTCAGTGAATGTTGCATCCATGCTGAACTCTTCCTTTCATTCCAGGGGCTTTTACTCTACTGCCAAGGTTATTTTGTGGCATTTTATGAATAGACTTTAAGATTTCTATGCCCACCACATCAACCGTCTTACCCTCATCAACCCTCTGCCACCTCATCAAAGCTCAAACAGGTTGTCTTAATTGCCAGTGCTGGGTTAATTTTTTTTTCCAATCAATATACATTTTTAATAAACTCTAAGAAATAAAAAAATTCTCAAAGCACTTGACAGGTGGACCATCAGCATTAAATGCTGCTGAATGCACAATAGAATTACTTCAAAGACCCAAGCATCAAGTTTACCCAAGCTCAGTGGGGCAACCCTTGGTTTACGATAACCATGAGATAGGAATTTAATCAGCCTTTCTGAACTTAAGCATCTGCACTTAGATAATGGAATGTTCATTTACGTTTAATGCAGTTACACACTTTGTATAACGTGCTGTTTACCGGACCCATGCATTCGTAAACAAGAAAGATCGGCAGACAGAAAGCTCAAAGTTATTGATGCAGAGATACACTGGTTATTATGGGGCCTTTGCAATATTGACAGTGACTGCACATATTCCTAGGATTTTTCATTGATCTGGAGCAAAGAATTAATTGCTGCATTGTTGTTGCCCCTCTGTGCTTCCAGCACTGAGCGGATCACTTCTCTGTACATGTCAGGGAACATATCCTGAATGGATTTGAGATCTTCCTCGCTGTACAGATTTTGTGGAGCAGATACATGTGTTGGCGCTGCAATTGGAATAATTCCTTGTGTGTAGACAGTTGCATTCCTGTAATAGGCACGTATCCTAGCCCCTGTTGGTAAACAGTGGGCATTAGCACTACTGGCTGTGGCTGCACCAATATGTTTGGTGGCAGTGTTACATAGGACAAAACAAGGTTGATCATTCCTTCTTTATCATCACCCTGCCTCCCACTCAGGCTGTACCATTCATCCATGACTTTGCCCTCTTTTAGTAATTCCGGGATAGTGATGTGAGTCCAAGCAATTCTATCGTCCATGGGAAATGCTCATTCATCAAATATCTCCAAGTAAAATGAATCAACACAAGGTGGCACAGTGCATTAAACAACTTTGTTTCATCGTGGGTTTTTTGCCCCATTGTGTGCTGTAGGTGTCTCATATACTGCATATCCAAGACGTATTCTGCAGCACGGGTCCATACGTGTCATTCCCTAGTTTTTTGCCAGTTTTGCCTGTACCACATTGATGTCTACCCACAGTAGCCATGCCTGTTCAAAACTGTTGAGCTGCCATGCATCAAGTTGCACTTGCTGCTGTTGCTGAGTTGGTACAATGCGAAGGATGTGGAAATTCTCCAATGAACATCACATAGCGGCCACCTGAAGCCGTCTTCTTGATTTACTGGTGAGCAAGCATAAGACCAGGCTTGTTTACATTCAGGAGGACAACTCCAAATCTGAAATATGCGGGCCCCTCTGGGTGGCGATGGTGGTGACCGCCATATCCGATCCAGCCGACCTGCGCTCGTCTCCCTCCTGCTGGGCCTAGTTTTCCTTAATTAATTCACCCAATGGACTGTTAACTTTGCTCTAGATATTGTTACACCACTGTTACTTCTCTCCTCAGCATCCTTGGACATATTTCATCTGCTCCTGGTGATTTATCAACTTTAAGTACAGCAAACTTAAAATCTCTTCTTTATCAATTTTTTGCCAATCCAGAATTTCACTGTGACTTTGTCAGCAACTTCTTCCTTTATAAAAACAGATACAAAGCATAATCTAGTACCTCAATCCTGTTCTTTACTGCCATGCATACATCGATTTCTGATCTAAATCAGCCTCATCCCTCTTCCTTCGACCTGTTATGATTTGTATGCCTCCAGAAGATTTTTGAATTCCCTTTTATTTTAGCTGCCAGTCTCTTTTCATACTCTCTCCTTGCCTCTATTCCACTTTTCACTTTCTATTTCTTTATTGTAAATTTCTGTGGTAACTTGCTGAGTACCCACTTAACAAATTAAGTTATTAATCTATAGCTTGGAATTTGACCTAGCTCAGTGAATAAAGTACTCAGAAAAGGATTTGCATTTTTGTTTGTCGGTGTTTTTTTCCCCTTATTTTGTCCTTGTGGTACACCAGATCATTTTTTTGTGTTTAAAAATAAATAAATTTAGAGTACCCAATTATTTTTTTTCCCAATTAAGGGGCAATTTAGCATGGCCAATCCACCTGACTTGCACATCTTTGGGTTGTGGGGGTTAAACTCTCGCAGACACGGGGAGAACGTGCAAACTCCACACGGACATTGACCCAGGGCCGGGATTCGAACCCGGGTCCTCAGCACCGCAGTCCCAGTGCTATCCACTGCGCCACATGCCACCCTCCTGATCATTTTTTATTGAGAATGTGGGCTGGTAAGTGACCAACTCTCTCACTTCTAACAATACTGACGCAATCTAACTCCTGGGTGAAAGCAGCTGGGGAATGATTCACCCTCTAATCTTGCCTGTGAGCATGTAGCGCTCTCTCAACACTTCCTTATAGTGATGAAACTGAGATGGAGAATTCAGTGGTGAGGGCAGGTGTGAGAGAGAGACAGGGGGAACAGGGTGGAAACCTGTTTCATAAGAACACAATGTTAATCATTGGGTTCTCCAATGCAGCATGGTACTGGGCATTGAAGGATGCAGGTTCTTGATTTTAAATTACAATGCAACGTGCCAAGGAAGGAGTCAGATGGAAATATTTTGCCTGGGTTGTCTGAAGTTCAGACAATGAAGTGAGTTGAATAGATTGAACAGACTTCCTGTCTTTAAATAATTTAACGTCTTGATTCATTTTCAGGTATCAGCTTGGCTGACTAGGAAGGACTCTCATCTCTGGATGGGGAAGGGCAGCATGGTGGTGCAGTGGTTAGCACTGGGGCTACGGAACTGAGGACTCGGGTTCAAATCCCGGCCCTGGGTCACTGTCCGTGTGGAGTTTGCACATTCTCCCTGTGTCTGCGTGCGTTTCACCCCACAATCCAAAGATGTGCAGGGTAGGTAGATTGGCCATACTAAATTGCCCCTTAATTGGGAAAAAAAATAATAATTGGGTACTCTAAATTTATAATTTAAAAAAAAATCTCTGGATGGGAAGTTGATAGGTACAAACCCCACAGTACAGTCTTGACCATAAAATCTAGCCTGATAATTCAGTTCTGTGGTGGTGGTGTGTTTCATTGTCAGAAGTGCTGTCTTTTGGATGAGGTATTAAATTGATTCATCAAATACCTTACAGATGGACAGAAAAATTCCATGGTACAGTACTATGTTCTATGTATTATATTACAAGCAGTGCAAGAGTTTATTTAATTTACTGCCCACCATGTTTCCCTTAAATGTACTGCCTGGAACCTTGCAGTATGTAAAATAAAGTACCCCTCATGTTTGCCTATATAACAATGGTTGGACTTCAATGACACTCCAGTATTTACAAAGCACTTTCGGGTGGCTTGAGATGTAAGAAGGTACTATATGAATATAAGGGGCTGGATTCTCCGTTTCAGGGATTATGTCCACACGCCGTCGTGAAAACTGTGGTCTTTTATACCAGAAAAACTGGCGTCAAAAGGCCACAGATTCACAGCCTTGCAGGGAACTAGCAGGAAGCTGTCATGGAGCTCGCAGCTTCAGCTGCTGATACGCCCCCCCCCACACTTCCAGGTCAGAGGCTGCGCATGCGCACGGCGGTGGCCACAGGGGCTGCGCCATGCTCCATGGCGGACTCAGACCGTGGACCAGGACCGCAAAAATAGTGCCCCCGATTGGCCGGCCGCCCACCCGCCCGTCCGCTCGGAGCACCCACTCAAAAATACCCCAGTTCTGAATGAGCCCCCCCCCACGCCCACGCCCCCCGATCGGCCTGCCCCCAACTGTGGAGGCCGCGGACTGAGTCTGGAGTCACCTCGCGAGTATCCCGCATGGCAGGAGCATGAGTGGTCCACGCTGTCAGAAATTCAGCCGGTCGTGGGGGAGATTAGCGGGGCGGGGCTCAGGCAATGGCCTCAGGTGGTGGATAATCAGAAGGGGGGGGGGGGGGGGGGGGGGGGTGCGGAGAATCACTGAAACGGCGCCAGTCCCGATTTCATGCAGGAAACTGGATTCTCCATCTCATCGCCAAACACGATTTCAGCGTCGGGGTGCGGAGAAACTAGTCCAAGTTCTTTGATTTGATTTCCCCAAGTCCTCTAAATATAATAATAAAACAAAACACCCATATGACTAGCAAGGATGGTTGAAACATGATTTCAAAGAAACCATTTTCGGATATAGGCCTCGATGGTAAGGCAGGCATTTATTGTCCATCACTTGCTGCCCTTGAGAAGTAGGTGGTTAACCTTCTTCTTGAGCCACTACTGTCTATGTGTTGAAGGCACACCGACGATGCTGCACGGTAGGGTTCCAGGATTTTGACCCAGCCACAATGCGAAAGAAACAAACCAGGAAACAATATAAATCAGCATAGTTAATAGTTTTTTAATATCTTTTGGAGAGATTTTACTCTTTTTATGATTACACATAATTCACACCGGTGTCTTTCTGACTCTTCCTACATTGCTCTCTAATTAAAGTCAAGGAGCTTCCTGTGTGAGTTCAATCACCCCATTAGTGTCTCTTTCTAGGGGAAACGTGGAGGAATAGAGTCACAGGACTGTTAATTAGTTTTAGCAACAAGAAAAAAAACATTTATTAAACATGAAAGGTTGGATTATAATACAATACTCCTTTACTCCCCCTTAGCTTGTCAAATGCCTGTGGGGGCACGGTGGCGCACTGGTTAGCATTGCTGCCTACGGCACCAGGACCCAGGTTCAAATCCTCCGGGATCACTGTCCATGTGGAGTTTACACATTCTCCCCGTGTCTGCGTGGGTTTCACCCCCACAACCCAAAGATGTGCATTGCGCACGCGAACTTGCCCCTTAATTGGAAAAAAATTATTGGGTACTCTAAATTTACAAAAAAAAAAGCTTGACAAATACAGACAGAAATTAACAAATACACATACATTTTAATATTGACACGGATTACAAATAACTCTTTTAAGTAAAGCTTCCACTCCACTTTTAACAGTGAGTCCAGTCCAGGATTGACACCACCCCCTTCAGGACTTAGTTTGTCTTAAAGGCTCTCAGATAAACTACGAGGTCCAGCCACCGATTTCCACAATTATTTCAATAATGTCTCCCAAACTGTAGTAATTTCTCACAAAGGTATCTGCAGCACGACTACAGATATCTTTCTGGCCTCACATGCTCCAATGCTTTTTCAACTCTCTGTAACTTTACTGAACAGTAATCTGGTTTGGTTCCCAGTTTCCTCTGTTCTGTTCATTCCAGACTTCTTGGAAACCTCTATTCATTTCTCTAGTTTCCTTAACTAGCTGCACTTTAGGTTTTTGGCATCTGTTTTCTTGTTTATTTTTTTAAACTCAGAGTACCCAATTATTTTTTTTCCAATTGAGGAGCCATTTAACGTGGCCAATTCACCGACCCTGCACATCTTTGGGTTGTGGGGGCGAAACCCACGCGAACACAGGGAGAATGTGCAGACTCCACACAGACAGTGATCCAGAGCCGGGATCGAACCTGGGACCTCAGCGACGTGAGGCAGCTCAGCTAACCACTGTGCCACTGTGCTGCCCTGGCATCTGTTTTCGGAACCATTACTCCATAATACGGCTTTTCTTCTAGCAATGCTGAGAGCGATGTTCTCTCTTTCATGTTTTAAAACCAACTGCTTCTAGGAGAGCTGTGAGAGCTGCTTTCTTTCTCACTACTGATCTCAAACTGCAATCAAATTAGGTAAACTAAAACATAAAAGTTTCTCTATCATACAAGGCCCCAGTTGCTGAGCAACCACTGCTGGTTTATTTACTCTTTACACCATAGCCCTCTCTAAGCACAATAGAATCACAGTTGGAATTGAAACCTAATACGCACACATACAAAGACCGTTGTCCAGCATGTATCTAACTATAGATTTTACCCTTCCAGGTGCAGTACCATTAAATTAAATCCATTTAAAACTATACCTCACTTCTAATGTTTACCAATACAATTATAAATCCCTTAAAACTGTATTTGTTTTTCCAACACCAAAAGCAGCAACTTTGTCTCTGACCACTCCATATTTTGATTACGGAAAAATAGTTGTCCTGATTTTTAAGCTTTTGGTTCTTCACCCATTTTTATAGGTTGCGCCAAACCCATATTATGGCTGATAGAACAGGAAGATGATCTGCTCCCAGATTAATTATATTCATCCCACTCTAAAAAAAATGAACAACCACAAGCTGGGATGAATCCCTGCTCATACAAGCTACCCCTCAGCTATTTTACGACTGGTGGGGTACTAATTGGCTCAGAGTGAGACTTCTGCCGCCAACTGGGGAGGAAGTTGCAGGTATTTGGATGGACGACAGCTCTGCAGTCCCAGCAGGTTTGAATACTAGTCACTGTTGCCGGTCCACAAAGAAGAGGAGTTTAAAGAGACTGGACTGACGGGCCATCAGGAGCGAGTGAAAGGGTTCGGGGAGGGTTAAAGGTGGGTCTGACCTTGGGGCGGGGTGCATCCAATAGGCATAGCACGGATGCCCAAAGGAGGCTGCATCACCCCCTTTGCCTGACAGCCCATGCAGCCAGATTTGCTGTGTCGTCCATATGGTGCCACAGGCAAAATAACAGTAGAGACAGGATGAGGCCCATAACTGGCAATTAATTGGTTCAATATTGATTTAATAGGCTCGAGGGTGGCTGGCAACCCAATGCCTCCACCATCTCCCTTAAAATAGGAGACTGGTTGGAGCTGGTGGGTAAGCAGTGGTAGGCCACACGCGGCATTCCATGAGCCCCCGTGCCTTCAAATAAAATTCCACTCATCGACTATTGACTAAGTAATGCTAAACAATAGAAATCAGTGGTTAGACTGCAGTTGTGTCCAGTTTTGGGGGCCCCACCTCACCTCAAGAAGGATTCCAAGGCCATTGAAACTTTGTGGAAGAGATTTTTAAAAATTCCATCAGGGATGAGAGGCTTTCATTCTAAAGCTAAACCAGAGAAACTGAAATTCTTTTCAGTCGAACAAGAAAGATGTGTTTGTGGTTAAAATGATGTGGGGTTTTGTTCGGGTATTTTTTTTCTCTTTGGGCTATCTTTTATTTTCCTTTTTATTTATAATGTTCTGATGCTTTCACTCGGAGCTTGGAGGTTTGAAGATGAGAAGAAAATAGGACCAAATGACAGTGGGGAATTTGCTATTAGGAGTCCGACTGTATTCAGGAGTTATAAAGAACATGCTGATGATTGCTACAAATGTGAACAGAGAAGCTCTTCCTCCCTGGAGAAAATTACTGATACTTAGCAATCTCTGTCACACATCACCACCCTCTTGAATATTCAATATCTGACATTGAATATGTGACTTAAAACATCAACAACTGTATTAGGGGCTGACAATTTTCATCATTTTATGATCAACCCTCTTGATAGTCTAAAAATCACCTTGGTGTTTGGCTAAAAACTTGACTTCAAATCTCCTTTTGGCCCTATCCTCCTCATTTGCTGCATTTGATTCGTACAGGGATAGGAAATGCCATAGAGCAGTGTTTACCATATGCAAGTGCCAGACTAAGGGGAGATGCTGGCATCGTGGTAATGTCACTGGACTAGTGGTCCATAGGCTCGGGCTAATGCTCTGAGGACACAGGTTCAAATCCCAACATGGCGCTGGTAAAATTTAAATTCAATTAATACATTGATTAGCCGGCAAGGTGGCATAGTGGTTAGCACTGCTGCCTCACAGCACGAGGGACCCGGGTTCTATTCCGGCCTTGGTATGGTGTTTGAACATACTCTGCGTGTGTTTCCTCCAAGTGCTCCAGTTTCCTCCCACAGCCCAAAGTTGTGCAGGTTCGGTGGATTGGCCATGATAAACTTCCCCTTTGTGCCCAGGGATGTGCAGGTTAGGCGGATTACGGGAATGAGTTGGGGGAGTGGACCTGGATAAGATACTCTTTGAGAGGGACGGTGCGCACCTGATGGGCCAAAAGGCCTCCTTCTGCAATGTTGGGATTCTATGATTCTATGAAATCTAGAATATAAGACTAGTCTTAGTTCAATAATGGGTGACTGTGACAACTACCATTGATTGCTGTAAAAACCCATCTGGTTTACTTCCTTTAGGGGAAGGGAATTTGCTGTCCTTACCCGGTCTGGCCTACATGTGACTCCAGTAATAAGTTGACTCTTTTTTTAAAATTTAGAGTACCCCATTCATTTTATCCAATTAAGGGGCATTTTTGCATGACCAATCCACCTATCCTGCACATCTTTGGGTTGTGAGGGAGAAACACACGCAGACACGGGGAGAATGTGCAAACTCCAGACGGACAGTGACCCAGAGCCGGAATCGAACCTGGGACCTCAGCACCGTGAGGCAGCAGGGCTAACCACTGCGACACTGCTGCCGTAATGAGCTGACTCTTAACTACCCTCTGAAATGGCCTGGGAAGCCTTGCTTTCCAAGGGCAATTTAGGGATGGGCAATAAATGCTGGTCTTGTCAGTGACACCCACATCCCAGGAACAAATCTAAACTGGTGACCTCCCATAACATTATTTGGGTTTTTAACACACCCAAGAGCACCTGAACAACACCATCCAGATGTTTCAATTTTCCTTCAGTGGTTGTCACCATGAATGCATTGAGTCAGACTGTCAATTCAATGTTAATCAGTGTAAAAGAGTGTCGAATTCCCACTCTCATCAGAAAGTGAGTTGAGGCCTCTCAATCGCAATTCGTATCAGTCTACCGCATTCTTTGAAGTGAGAAAAAGATCTTTAGCATTAGTCTTGACCAGTGCTGTACAAATATTTTTCCGGGACCCACTTTTGCCAACTGGCCACCTTCGTGTCCCATGCCAGCAAACCTTGTGACACACACTGGCCGACTTTTGCGATACATGTCATGTTCACTTACCTTTAATGCAAAAGCCTGCTTGGTACTCATGATCTCACTCCAATCAGGTTCACAGGAGGAGAGGACAATGTGCATATCAGGTGCAGATTTCAGCCAGCTCCTTTGTGCCATCTTCAACTTTATGAAAACTTCATGAAGGGCAGTAGCAACAAAATGCAATTTTGTTTCACTCAGGACTGGGTACTCCTGGGAGATGCTACTCTAGAAATGCTGACAGCCTCATGGACTTTTGGTGTGTTTTTAATGTGGTATCACAGGTCAGCTACAGCAGCATAGTCTTTTAATTTGGAGTCAACCGTAAGTTAATAACTGACTCTTGGGTCTCAACGTCAAAATAATTTTTCACCCACCACTTCTCTTTCAAAATTTGCAACTTTGAAACTCTCATTTGTCAGTATTTCCCTGCATTTAACACTCACGGGTTTTGCATGCTTATTTTCATTGGCACAATTGACAAAGCCATACCCCAAGAGATCATCATTATACTGCTTTGTTCCTGAGTTAAATTTCTTCTTTGTTGACTGTTAACCAGAGACCCTGGACCTCTGCACAGAGATATCACTAGCCCTGCTCTGTCCTGCCCTGGACTCTCCTGATTGAGCAGCTGTCTTCAGCAGATTCAGTTGTGGGATCCTCTTTGAATAGAGTCTCTTTGAGTCTCTGGCTGTCCATTACTTTTAAGACAGTCCTTTGCCAGCAGTGAGAAAATGGAAGCAACTCCATTCTGTGATTTGATGCCAAAAGCACAAGGCGCTTAATGTCAAATTCACATACAGGGTGTGTGACCTGCTCTCTGCTGCCGCCTCTGGCTGGAAGACTATGCACAGCCTCATTTATTTTCATTTAAAAAGCAGCAGCGGCCTCCATTCTCAATGTAAAAGCCGGTAGCGGCTGTTGGGCACTTCTCCCAAGATTGGGACCACCTGCCAGAACGGCGCGACCGATTGCCCTGCGACCTTCCTGACACCTGCCCACGACCCACCCGCTGGGTCATGACCTGCACTTTGAAAAACCCTCTTCTAGGTTGGACCCAAATCTAGTTTCCAAGGATTGACGGGCAACGCTGTAACTCACTGCACTGCTCAGCTACATTCCACAACAACAACGGCAACTGTGCATTCATATAGCACCTTTATCATAGTAAAACGTCCCAGTGGACTTCACGGGAGACTTATCAAACAAAATGTTGACTCTGAGTCACATCTGGAGATAGTTGGGTGGGTGACCAAAAAGCTTGGTCAAGGAGGTAGATTTTAAGAAGCGTCCTACAGGAGGGGTGAGAGGAGGAGAGGTTTAGGGAGGGAATTCCGGAGGTCAGGGCACAGGCAGCTGAAAGCATAGTTGCAATGGATATCAGGTATGCTGAAGAGTGAAACCGTAGTTCTCAGCTACTAGTTTGCTTCTTTCTGATTTTTCTCCCCTCTTACCCACTCTTATTAAACACTTTTTTTAAATGCTGAGAGTTATTTTTGCATTACTGCTTTGGATGGCTGAACAGCTGGAGGAACGTGATCAACAGCAGCCTGAAGGACCAGCAGCTTAGCCTTCTGGAACATAGCCGGTGACGAAGCTGCGCCTGACACACCCCATTCTGCCCAGAACACCTAGAGATCACAACTTATCATAGAATTTATAGAATTTAAATTCTGCCCAGAACACCTAGAGATCACAACTTCCTTGACTTCTTTCAGAGGAGTGATATATGAGGAGGCTGCACTTCGCCAGGTGAGCTGTTTCTGATCTATGCAATCCCATTGCAGCTGGACATGATGCCCGCTGGACTGAGAGTGGGGGTGGGAGGTGCAGCAAGCTTTTTCTGTGGCTGTCAAAGTCATCAGCATTCTTAATTTTCTCGCCATAGGCTCCTGCTGCAGGCTTGCACTCTGCAGTGCACCGTTGCATTAAACAGGTCATTCAGGCCTTCCTTGCCGGAGCAATCCAGCACAATACTCTCTTGATGGATGTCAGTGGCCAGAATGAGAGAGTTTGAGATTCGCAGCAGTGACTGTCTTGTCTTTTGATCAGGGCTGCACACGTGCAGCTATCAAGATGCCAGAAGATGAGCCTGCTGCTTATACTGACAGCAAAGGTTTTCACTCCATTTCTGTCGAATGGTGTGTGGTCACCACCGCTAGAGACTGTAAACTGCAAAACTTCAACAGCTGCTGGGGAACCCTGACCCAGCTAGCAGACTGGCGCTATGGATGATATTGGTTGAGGAATCGGACATACTGACAATCTGATGGGGGCCGGCACTTGCTGCGTGTGTCATGCTACTGTCATGCACACAGGTCTGAGACTCAGCACTACCACTGATATATGGGAACATTAGACTGAACAAGATGAGCGATATCTTGAAAACATCTATGCTTTTGCTCAATTGGTCTGTCTCAGGTGGATGTCAGCCATTCTATGAATAAGGTTATGCCCAGCGTCTCCATGGCACCCATTTGAGCTTCCACAAAATCTGTGAACATTGTCTCCTGTTCTGTGGGCCCAATTGCAGCATCCTGGAGGTTACCACACTCTCCAAGGTAAACTGCAGAATTCTAATGCCAAGCATGATAACAATAACACAGGCTGGAAGTGGATTAATCTATACTTTCAACCATGGTGATTAAACTCCTTGGCAGGCCTTCCAGTATCTGATTTAATGGCTTGTGTGAAGCAGGCAGTTTTCTTCTCATCGTTAGAAACATAGAATTCCTACAGTGCAGAAAGAGGCCATTCGACCCATCGGGTCTGCACCGACTCTCCGACAGAACACCTCACTTAGGCCCGCACCCACGCCCCATCCCCGTAACCCCAGCTAAACTGCACATCTTTGGATGATAAGGTGGAATTTATCATGACCAAACCACCTAACCTGCACATCTTTGGACTGGGAGGAAACTGGAGCACCCAGAGCAAACCCACACAGACATGAGGAGAAAATGCAATCTCAACACAGACAGTTACCCAAGGCCAGAATTGAACCCGGGTCCCTGGCGCTGTGAGGCAGCAATGCTAAGCACTGGGCCACTGATGTCCACATCTTGGTCCTGCTCAGCAGGCCTTGAACAGGAAATGGGTATACAATGAGCTGTCTCTGCCACGAGTATCGTCTGCTGCTCGCTGGCATTGGCTGCTCTTTTACCTTAATATATAGCCAAGCTGGGTGCCAACCTCTATTCTGGTGCTTGGGAGTGATGGAGTGTAGTGTTGCCTCTCAGAAAGTTTCTTCTCTGAGACGTTTTCTTCAGGGGGTTGAGAACTAACTACAAGAAAGAGAAAATGCTCAAATGTTAGAATGGCACTGAGGGACTGGACAGCAGCAGACACCAAGCATCACTATACAGCTTGGGTATAATCAGGAAAAATAACTGTAGAGCTATTCAAAGGGGTTCCCTTGTACAGAAGCATCTGGCTTGAAAAAGTCCTATCTTGATAGTTCTCACTTTCTGCTGCATTTCAAAAAGCCTTAAAATGTTGGGTGTTTCTGTAAACATTGACTTTTGTTCTAAATGCCCCTCTTATTCTTACTCTTTCCCCTGTTGATATGCTTGACCTGCAGAGAGAAAAGATTAAATTTTGAGTGTCTTGTACAAAGAAATGTGCATCTATGCGGGCCTGTTGCTTATTGTGCAAGTGCTGGGGGGGGGGAAAGAAGCAATTGGATTGACAAAGTGTGAAAACGAGAGCGGGTGTGTGGAGTGTGAAGCGAGGAAGGAGGCATGGGAAAAATTGCTGACTGTGCAAAGCCTAGGAAGCTTGTAGAGACTGGCTGGGCTGTGAGAGGAGTAAGGAAGATGAGAAAGTATTTTTTGTAATGAGATTGAGAAGCATTATAGCCTTGTGGGAGGAGGTCAAGAATGTGGTGAAGTTACGGGGAAATAACTGTTACCATGTGTTTTGGAGGGAATTGAAGAAATTAAGGGCTACACTCACCGTTGCTACTCTTGTGGGGTTACTCAAATCCTTCCTGCAGTGAATTCTGGTCCTGGGTGCAATTAATTTTTGTTGGTAATTTTAGCAATGTAATAACAAACAACAAAGTAATAAATAATATATATATGCAGTTAATGCCTGAATATATATTAATGATTTAGATGAGGGAACTAAATGTAATATCTCCAAATTTGCAGATGACGCAAAGCTGGGTAGGAGAGTTAGCTGTGAGGAGAATGCAGAGTTCCTTCAGTGTGATTTGGACAAGTTGAGTGAATGGGCAAATGCATGGTAGATGCAGAAAAATTTGGATGAATGTGAGGTTATCCACTTTTGATAGCAAAAATGGGAAGGCAGATTATTATCTGAATGGCTATAAATTAAGAGAGGGAATTGTGCAATGAGACCTGGGTGTCCTTGAACACCAGTCGCTGAAGATAAGCATGCAGGTGCAGCAGATGGTAAAGAAGTAAAATGGTATGTTGTCCTTCATAGCGCGGGAGTTCGAGTACAGAAGCAGGGATGTGTTGCTGCAATTATACAGGGCCTTGATGAGGCCATACCTGGAATATTGTGTTCTGTTTTGGTCTCCTTATCTAAGGAAGGATGTTCTTTCTATAGAAGGAGGACAGCGAAGATTTACCAGGCTGATTCTTGTGATGGCGTATAAGGAGAGATTGAATTGGTTAAGATTGTATTCTCTGGAGTTCAGAAGAATGAAATGAGGGTGGGTTGGGGCTGGTTTAGCACAGTGGGCTAAACCGCTGGCTTGTAATGCAGAACAATGACAGCAGCACAGGTTCAATTCCTGTACCGGCCTCGCCGGAATGTGGCGACTAGGGGCTTTTCACTTCCTTGAACTTCCTTGAAGCCTACTTGTGTCAATAAGCGATTATTATAATATTATTATCTCATAGAAACGTATAAAATTCTAAGAGGTCTAGACAGGGTAGATGGAATAAGGTTGTTCCCGATCATGGGGAAGTCCAAAACCAGGGGTCACAGTCTGAGGATATGGTGTGGACCATTTAGGACTGAGATGAGGAGAAATGTCTTCATCCAGAGAGTGGTTGGTGTGAGGAATTCATTACCACAGAAAACAGTTGAGGCCAAAACATTGTATGTTTCCAAAAAGCAGTTAGATGTAGCTCTTGGGGTGAAGGCTTTCAAAGGATATGGGGGGAAGGTGCGATCTGGCTACGGAGTTGGATGATTAGCCATGATCATAATGAATAGCGGAGCAGGCTCGAAGGTCCTGCTCCTATTTCCTATGTTTCCGTGGACTTAATTTTTGGGGATCTTCCTGGCACTGTCTCGAAGAGAACTTCCCTCCTCTTCCTTCTCACTTCCAGCAGGACCTCTGGGGGGCCCTCAGAGATCCCGGAAGCTTGCCTGAGCATCCCGTTGCCTCAGTTTCTTGCTGCACTACCATGGCAGTGAAATTTGACAGACAAGGAAACAACTTTGTTTTCAGAGATGTATTCCCATTTTAAATAGGACTCTGCTTCACCCACCAGAAATTCCTGCAGGAGTGGGGTGATTTGCTGTTGGGTCAGAGAACTAGGTGGGAAACCCATCTGTGAGATTATAGTGAGCAAAAGTGTTCTGCATCTGTTTTTAGCTTCAGTGTCTGCAATTTGAATTGTGGCTCATTGAAAATGAGCCCAGTGTTAAAATCAGGCTCTGCCATTTTCCTTTCCATGGGTCCAAACTAAAAATATATTAAACTGTCGATGATAGGCACCTTGTCACAATGATAGTGTTCATTATTTAATTGTGCACACAAACACAGGAATTTTCTCTCTGCCTGGCTGATGCTTGTTCAGAGCCAAATAGCAAATACATGGCCAGACATCACAGCAGAGGGACGTCTGAGTTTATCAGGTGGTTTGGTGCAAACTAACTCCAATAGTAAGCATGTAGGTGTTCAGATATCTGCAATATTAGTTCTTCAACAGCCTTTTTGCCACCTGGGCGTAGCATGGTGCAGAAGCAACCCTGAAGAGATAAAATCATTTTTTTTTTCATTCTTCAATGCTCAACTGAATCCCTAACACAGTAATAGCAAACAGCAAATTGATAAATAATATATACGCAGTTAATGAATTGCTCGTCCTGTCTGACTAGATGTTATTGCAGCCTTGTAATTCATAATTAGATTTGCTCTCCAATATTTGAAGCTACTCACCACAGAAGTAAATTTTGAATAAGTTGTTTGCAACGGAATGATAAGCCCCACATGTACAGAATGCACCAAGACATGTTTCAATCAAGTTCACCCAGGCAATATTATTTCATAGAATTCCTATGTCTTTCAAAAGTAGATTGCTTCAAGCTCATCTACTCATCACACTTTAGTTTTCAAGGATTCACCTTCTATCACTTCAGTGTTAAGTGCTGTTTTTTAATGCGTGCTCTTGTT
The DNA here is from genome assembly GCF_902713615.1 of Scyliorhinus canicula. NCBI lineage: Eukaryota > Metazoa > Chordata > Chondrichthyes > Carcharhiniformes > Scyliorhinidae > Scyliorhinus > Scyliorhinus canicula. The sequence continues at coordinate 27,114,941 of NC_052154.1, read as the reverse complement.
ATGTTCACTGCAGTTAGGGATACCACAATCACTTTGTAACTAACTACAGCATCAAAGAGTCATAATTTAGGCGCAGCTGGAGCCAGGTGAAATGTAAAGCTCCTCCCACACAGCTTCAATAAACGTGGCTGGATGCCAAATTCAAACGAGACTCCAACAAAATATACATTAACTAATTAGCAGCTCATCAGACAGAGGCGGCTTCACTGGCTCAGATACATTGGCAGGATGGAAGGCGGGTGCACACCCAGGGACTTTCTGTGTAGTGAGGTAGCTGGGGCCAGCCAACCAGCAGGATGCCCAAAGATCTACTCAAAAATGCACACAAGCATGCTCTCGGCTTTGATTATTGCACGTCGGAGTCAGTAATTGATGAGAGAGGAGAATTACGACACTTCTGGTGGGCTGGCACGTACGAGCGTGATTACCAGTGGCTACTGCAGCCTGGCAAGATATATCAATGTTGAAAAAACCAACCAAGAGTGACACTTGATAGCCTTATGTTTGGTACTTACGGCAGAGGGATTGGCCTCTTCAGCTATCAGCTATATGAAGATACCCCATCCAAAATTGATTTTTTTTGCTGAATGTCCAACTTTCGTAGATCTATGGAAGGATGCTGGAATTATCAGCCAACAGCATTTGCATTTCAAATATGGCTGCTGGGTAATAGGCAGCATTGTGCATTGGGTCATCACCCTGTAACCTGTGCAACTACATCGTACATATGACTTTAACATTCCTTCATTTATTGATGAAAAATTGCTGGTGAAAACTGTATTAAATCTGAAGGCTGCTTTTTGTGTTTATTATCCACAGCTGATTTGAAGTTCAGTACAGAGGGAGTGCTGCACTGTTGAAGGGACCATCTTATAGTGAATTTTTCTTTATTGAATGTAATAGGCCTCTATTCTGGGAGCTTAGAAGAATGAAAGGTCATCTCACTGTAACATAGGTGATTCTTAAATGACTTGACAGCATTCAAGAAGGTGACTCACAACCTCCTGCTAAAAGGGCAATTAGAGATGGCAACAAATTTTATTCACGTGAATTAATAAAATAAAAGGATACTGGGAGGCTGTTTTTCACGGTAATAGAGTATAGAACTAGAGGGTCACCTCCTGAGTTACCTAAGCCTTTCCATCAAGGCACAAGTCAGGAGTGTAATGGAATACTCTCCACTTGCCTGGATGGGTGCAGCTTCCACAACACTCAGGACGTTCAGCACCACTCAGAACAAAACAATCCATCAACATCTTAAATATTCTCTCCCTCCATCACTAGTGCACGGTGGCTGCTGTTGGGATTACCTACAAGACGCACTGCAGCATTTCATCACGTTTTCCTTGATAGCATCTCCCAAGCTTGTGACCTCAACCACCTAGAAGGACAAGTACAGCAGACACATGGGGACCACCACAGCCTTGATGTTCGCCACCAAGTCAGACACCATTCAGTCTTGGAAATAGATTGCTGATCCTTCTTTGTTGCAGGTTCAAAATCCATGAAATACCTCCCTGAAAGTACTGTGGGAGTGTTTTCACCACATGGACTTCAGCAGTTCAAGAAGGCTGCTCATCACCACCATCTCAAGGGCAGTTAGGGATGGGCAACAAATGCTGGCCTTGTAAGTGATGCTTTCATCTCATGAATAATTTTTTAAAATGAAGAGAAATTTAATCTCCCAGAGGACTGTGGATCTTTGGAATATTCACCTCCAGAGTGGTATGGATGCTCAGTCAATGGGTACATTCAAGATGAAGATCAGTAGCTGTTGGACACTAAGGCTGGTATTTCCTATTCCAGCCTGCTGTCGGAACAATTGCGGGTGGAATGGAAAATTTGACAGACCGGCAAAAAGTCTGTTGGCTTTGGTGGGAATTCCAGGTCCCATGGCAGGCAGGACCCGAAAATCCCACCCCAAAGAAATTCAAGGAGAATGGGGAGACGGGAGAAAAGTGAAGTTGAGCTAGAAGATCAAGCAATGTTCTTATGAAATCATTCTACAGAGTAGAATTGAATTGTACCCTCCAACTTGTTTCACTGAGCAACTGGGTAATAGTCAAAGAGAGAAAGCATTCCATCCACCAGTTTGGTTGAGATTTGCTGAAAGAGAATTGGATTGGGCTCTTCAGAGTAAAGGGTTATGGAACGACCCAAAATCTTTGATGGCGAAGTTGGCAGGCCATGGTTGACATGTCCTCAGATCTCCCTCTTCTCTTCATGTTTAAATTGTGTCAAGCACTGTAAACAAATGATTGAAAGATTCATTTCTGCTGAATGTGGTTTACCTAGGTTTGGTAACCTTTATATATGCAAATACGTCTATTTGCTGTCGAAAAGAGCATCAATTCTAAAAATCTCTGCAAAGAAGTCCTTGCTTCCTGAACAAGTTTCACTTCATCCTGAATCATAGCTTCATTTCATTTTGGCTATTTATGTTAGTTTACAGTGAGGAAAAATAATACATTTCACTACACTTCTTGATTCCCTCATCAACACACCACAAACAATTTAGAACAAGGCCTGTGGTTTTGTTGCTGAGGTAAATGACTCAGACTACGAAACATTTAGGGTTGTGCAAGTAACCATAGCACCCTTTGGTTTCTTGAGAAGGAAAGTGAGGCGTCCTGCTGTAAATCATCATCTAATTACCCCACCTAGCAAGTTTGATTTTAAAAGTTTGTCTTTAGAAATTGAGTGACACAGATTAAGGCCATGTTTGTTATCCACTCCTAGCTAAGCAAAGGAAATGGTGCTAGGCCTTCTCAATCTACTGCAGCTCTGATGGTGAAGTTGCTCCCTCACGGGTGCTAGTTTGAGGCTTTCAGGATTTGACCTAGCAATGATAAAAGAACAGAGATTTTTATATCCAAATCAGGATGGTATGTGACTTGGAAGTGAACTTGAAGGTGGCAGTGTTCCCACAACATTACTGATTTTGTGTTTCTTTGCGGTAGAGTGAGACGCTTGACAAAATAATCTTGTTGAGTTGCTGCAGTGAGTTCTGTATATGGCAGTAACTGTGTGGGGATGGCCGAGGAAGTCAATATTGAATCATAGAACCACAGAATTTACAGTGCAGAATGAGGCCATGAGGCCCATCAAGTCTGCACCGGCCCTTGGAAAGAGCATCCCACTTAAACCCACACCTCCACCCTATCCCCGCAACCCAGCAACTCCACCCAACACTTTTGGACACTAAGGGCAATTTAGAATGACCAATCCAACTAACCTGCACATCTTTGGTATCAATGGTAGGGACACCAATCAAAGTAAATTGGATTGGATTTGCTTATTATCATGTGTACCGAGGTACAGTGAAAAGTATTTTTCTGCGAGCAGCTCAAACTGATCATTTAGTGCATGAAAATCAAGTAAAATAAAAAGAAATAAACATAAAAGGGCAACACAAGGTCCACAATGTAAATACATAGACACCGGCATAGGGTGAAGCATATAGGAATGTAATATTAATCAGGTCAGTCCATAAGAGTGTCGTTCAGGAGTCTGGTAACAGCAGGGAAGAAGCTGTTTTTGAATCCGTTTGTGCGTGTTCTCAGACATTTGTATCTCCTGCCCGATGGAGGTTGGAAGAGTGAGTAAGCTGGGTGGGAGAGGTCTTTGATTATGCTGCCAGCTTTCTCCAGGCAGCGGGAGGTATAGATACAGTCAATGGATGGGAGGAGGTTCGTGTGATGGACTGGGCTGTGTTCACGACTCTCTGAAGTTTCTTGCGGTCTTGGGCCGAGCAGTTGCCATACCAGGCTGTGATGCAGCCAGGTACGACGCTTTCTATGGTGCATCTATAAAAGTAAATGATTTGGCCTGTATGGTGTCACATTTCTTGGTTGTTTTCTGGGCTGCGTTCCTGCCAGGTGAAAGGTAAGTATTCTATCATATCTTGGACATTATGGAGAGGTTTTGAAGGGTCAATAGGTGAGCCGGTTATCACAGATTACGAGCTCTCTGTCTTGTTTTTGTAGCCATAGTGTTGATATGGATTATTCAGTTCAGTTTTGGCCAATGGTAGATTGATGGTGGCATCAGTGGAGGTCCAGGGCAGTTGGTTGGGCTTTTCCCTTTAGAAGGAACAGACCTTTCAAACCTGTTCTTCAACAATTCAATCAGATTGTGGTTGATCTGCACCTCAATTTCTATTACCTGCCATTGATTTGTATCCACTTTACTCAGTCTTGTAAATTTCAATTGAGCCAAAGTTCCACAACCCTTTAAGAGGGGGAATTTCAGGTTTTTGCCACCTTTTATGTGAAAATTGCTTCTTGATTTTCCTCCTGAAAGGCCTGGCATTGTGGTATTGTCGATGGACTAGTAATCCAGAGGCCCTGGCTAATGATCTGGGGACATGAGTTCAAATCTCACCACAGCAGCTGGTGGAATTAGAATTCAATTAATGTAATAAAAAATCTGGAATTGAAAGCTGGCCTCAGTAATGGTGACCATGAAACTATCACTGATTGTCATAAAAACCCATCTGGTTCACTAATGTACTTTGGGAAGGAAATCTACCGCCCTTACCTACATGCGACTTCAGACTCGCAGCAATGTGACTGACTCTTAACTGCTCTCTGAGGTTCAAGTGAAATTAGGGATGGGTGACAAGTGCCTGCATCCCACGAAAGAATAAATAAATCATTTGCAATTGTGCCCTTTTGTTCTGGGTTCTCCAGAGTGTTTTGTATTCATGTTTGTTGCTAGTTGAAACAAGGTCCTTTTAAGAGTTCGATCACATGATGTGCTGATAACAGCATCGGCAGTTTGGATGGGCTAACAGCCAGTTTACACTAGCAGCCTGTGTGGCAGCACCTTGCCGATAAAGCTCTTGTTTGTTTTGTACCTTCATGGTCTGCAAGCCACTCTTTTAAGATACCAAATAGAGGAAATGGTGTCTCCGCATCTACCCCATCAAATTCCTTTATAATTTTAAATACCACAATTAGATGAGGCCTCAACTTTTTAAACTCTTGGCAATGCAAGCCAAGTTTCTGCAACTTGTCCTCATAATTTAACCCTTTTTCTCCTGCTGTACCTTTGGTGATTTTGTACTGTATCCATTCCAAGACTGATATGTCCTTCCTGACGTGTGTACCCAAATCTGAACACAGTACCTGAGATGGGTTTGTGATTAAGGCTCCATAAAATGAGGCAGAACTTTTTACCCTTTGTATCGAGGTCCCTTTTTGATAAAGGCCAACATTCCATCAGCAGTTTTCATTACATATTTATCGATACACTAACTTGTAGCGATTTGTATATACATAAATCCTATTGCTTCTTCACATTTCCGAGCCTTTGCCATTAATGAAATATCCCAATTTGTCTTTCTTGAATTCAAATTGGATGACCGCACACTTCCTCATATTGAACTCAATCTACCACAGTTCTACCCATGTAATTAACTTGAATACTGCTCTTGACACTTCCTTATCCACTCAACTTTGACCCAGGGTTCAAATGTTTCCTGGTTTGATGGTGATCAAGGAGTAAAGGATATGCCAGGTCAGGAGGTTACAGATTGTAGTGGCATCCAATTTTGCTGTTGTTCATAGCCCACAGAACCTTATGAATGGCCTGATTTAGGCAGCTAGACCTTTTCTTAGTCTTCTCTTTCAGCAAATGAGCTTAGATTGGCAGTAGGCAAGACTTCTGTCCTCACTTGGATGGAAGTCTCGCCTTGTAGAGCTTTAAAAAAAAATTTAGAGTACCCAATTATTTTTTTCCAATTAAGGGGCAATATAGCGTGGCCAATCCACCTAGCCTGCGCATCTTTGGGTTGTGGGGGCGAAACCCACGCAAACACAGGGAGAATGTGCAAACTCCACACGGACAGTGACCCAGAGCCGGGATCGAACCTGGGACCTTGGCGCCGTGAGGCTGCAGGGCTAACCCACTTCACCACCGTGTTGCCTACTCGCCTTGTAGAGCTGCCGGCCAATCAGATTAGCCAACAGCTCTCCAGCCTCTCCAGGCACAATGCTGCAGTGGCCAGAACAGGACTCAGTGTTGGGATGGAGGGCAGATAAGTGGCTGGGGTCCTGGGAAGGGGAGGGTAGGGGTTTATCAGGAGGGGGGGCAAGTGGGGTATGGCTGGATAGGCTGGTTGGGGGCGGGGGGAAGGAAGATCTGGTGGTGGTGTCTGGTCCTTGATGGGATGGTGCCATTAGAAGGCTTTAAAAAGTCATATTCCCCCCACCCTCCCAAACAACGTATCTGACTCCCCACCAGCCTACAAAATTAAGGCTGCGTGTGAAAAAGTCCTTAAATGGCCATTAAGTGGCTACTTAAGACCATTAATTGGGGCAAGGGTTGGCCTCCCACTCCACATGAAATTGTGGGTGGGCTGTGGACATCCCACCGACGTAAAATTGCTTCCTGGTCAGGGTGTGCTGGATCCTAGAGGAAGTCCCATCCATACAATTTTACACTCCCCTCCCTGCCTGCGGGGGTGCGGGGGTCAGTTAGGTTAGTATGGATGAAGTTTCAGATTTGTCCAGGTATGTCCTGTACACAAGAAACAGGGCAAATCCGATCCAGCCAATTACTGCCCTATCAGTCTACTCTCAATCATCAGTAAAGTGATGGAAGGGGTCATTAACAATGTTATCAAGTGGCACTTACTTAACAATTAACTGCTAACTGATGCTCAGTTTTGGTTCTGCCAGGGTCACTCAGCTCCTGACCTCATTATAGCTTGGTTCAAACATGGACAAACGAGCTGAACTCCAGAGGTGAGGTGAGAGTGATTCCAAGGCAGCATTTGATCGAGTATGGTGTCAAGGAGCAGATAATATATAGCAATAATGGAGTCAATGGGAATCATGGGAAAACTCTCCACTGGTTGGAATCACACCAAACACAAAGGAAGATGGTTGTGGTTGTTGGATGTCAGTCATGTCAGTCCTGGGACATCACTATAGAAGTTACTCAGGGTAGAATCCTGGGCCCAACCATCTTCAGCTACTTCATCAATAACCTTTCTTCCAGCATAAAGTCAGATGTGGGGTTGTTCAGTGATGATTGCATAATGTTCAACACCATTCGGAACTCCCCAGACACTGAAGCAGTCCACATGGAAATGCAACAAGCCCTGGACAATATCCAGGCTTGGACTGACAAGTGGCACACAAATGCTAGGCAATGACCATCTCTAACAAGAGAGAATCAAACCGTTGACATTCAAACCCCTTGACATTCAATGGCATTATCATCATTGAATTCCCCACTCTAAATATCCTTGGGGGTTACCATTGACCAGAGACTGAACTGGGTGAGCCATATAAATACTGCAGCCACAAAAGCAGGTCAGAGACTAGGAATCCTGCGTTGAACAGGTCAGAGGCTAGGAATTCTGTGGCGAGTAATTCATCTCTTGATTCCCCAAAGACTGCCCACCATCTACAAGGCACAAGTCAGAAGTGTGATGGAATACTCTCCACTTGCCTGGATGAGTACAGCTCCAACAACACTCAAGAAGCTTGACAACATACAGGACAAAGGAACCCGCTTGATTGCTCCTCCTTCCACAAACATTCAAACCCTCTACCATGACAAACAATGGCAGTCGTGTGTACCATCTACACGATGCACTGCAGAAACTCACCAAGGTTCCTTAGGCAGCACCTTTTCTTAAATTTGTTCATGGGATGGCTGGCTGGGCAGCATTTATTGCCCATCCTTGAGGGCATTTAAGAGTCAACCATATTGCTGTGGATCTGGAGTCACATGTAGGCCAGACGAGGTAAGGACACAGATTTCCTTCCCTAAAGGACATTAGTCAACCAGATGCGCTTTTATGACAATCGTCAATGGTTTCATGGTCACCTTTCAGGCTTTTAAATCCCAATTTTTGTTGAATTCAAATTTCACCATCTACCATGGTGGGGTTCGATCCCAGGTCCCCAGACTTTGGGGTCTCTGGGTTACTAGTGATAATACCAGGCCTCCCCCAAACTCATGACCACCACCATCTCGAAGTACAAGGCAGCAGATACACGGGAATACATTTCCAAGTAATCATGCTGACTTGGAAATATATTGCCGTTCCTTCACCGTCGCTGGGTCAAAATCCTGGAACCCCCCTCCCTAATACCACAGTGGGTGTACCTACACCTCATGGACTGCAGCGGTTCAAGAAGGCAGCTCACCACCACTTCCTCAAGGACAATTAGGGATGGACAACAAATGTTGGCCTCGCTCATGAAGCCCACATCCCGGAAAAATGACTTAAAAAAAAGTTCAATACATTACCTCCTCGAAGTTCCCTCACCACCTGATGCAGGCCCTGTCTTTATCCTTCAGCTATATCCCTCCGGACTCTGCTAGCTTGGTCAGTGGCACCACAACTGAACCCCATGGTGAACATTGGATACCCTCACATCAGGAACATTCTTGGTACATGCTGCAATCAGAGTTTTTCTCAGTGATTTTCCGTATGGAAGTATTGACTTATCGGTTGTACTTGCGGACAGATCAGAATTAGTGAGAGATTTCCTTGATCTTGTTTGACCTAAAGCCATGAGACATCATGGGGTCTGGGGTCAATGTTGAAGACTATCAGGGTCACTCCTCTGTGACTACACCAAACTATGCTCTAACCTATCCTTCTGGCAGGACAGGACAAATTAATTGATGGCGATGGAGGAATCTCGGGTGTTATCTGTTAAACATGGATTTGAGTAGGACTGTGCCAGGCTGTTGATTAAATAGTCTGTGAGATAGCTCTCCCAAATTGGACACCAGTTTCCAAATGTTAATGAGGAGGATTTTGCAAGATTGACCTGGTTGAGATTGTCTTATCCTAATAATGTATGTGTCATTGCTGTTGGGACTGGTTGATTTTTTTCTTTCTATTAAACTTCAACATTAGTGAAGGCCCCGCTCAGACAGAGTTGGTTTTATGCTTTAATCAAATAGGAGGTTGACAATCATTGTCTAAGCTCACATGCTAAAAGCTGTTTGGGCCAAGATATGTGAGGGATGCAAATACCCTTAGTGTACATATACCTGTATTGTACATAAATCCTCTATACACGAAAACAGTGAATGCTGAAGGAATGAAGGGGAGAAAAATTTAATAAAAGGAAAATAATTCAATCAGTATTTAACAATCAGTATACATTCAACATTTTATAGCATCCTTTTGGGTTTTATCCAAAAAGCTTCAATGAATCTTGCAGAATTGTAGACTTTTAAAGAAAATATTTGATCTGTTTCAATGCAAAGTTCATGGCTTTATGATTCAGACTGAATACCAATCTGGCATTTTAAGTGATTTAATTTTTATACATGCCTTCTCCCCTTTGTGAAGTCTCTCATGTCACACAACAGTCTCCTAAAAGAGGGCAGCCAGGCAAAATGATTCCAGTCCTGTGCCAACTCCATTATGTAATTGAATTTTGAATACCACAGGTTGATATGCCCTGGGATTTTCCCCTTCTGTAGAAGAGCTGTGCCTGCACTTGGCACCTCTTCAAACAGACCAGCTGAGATTGGGAATGCACAGTCAAAGGAACATTATGCCGCACCACATGTCTGTACACCAACACATGGTGCCATCAGGCCAGTGCCCTGCCGGAGAATTAATGTTGAAACATGGCATTCAACAGATATCTCATTTCAAATGCAACATTTCGGAGACCAGCTGGTTGTCAGTGATGATCACAGCCCTCCGCGGCATGTTCGACTGGTACAGTTCTCCACTGTGCCAATCACAGACACAAGCAGGGACGGAGAACAGACATTAGGACCCAAAACCATCAGACATGGAGTTCATTAAATACGATAGAGATGGAAACCTGAGCAGGGGTGTTTTGTGTCTAATATTTAGCCTGTGACATGCTTTATTAAACTTTAAAAACAGAAGCTGTGCCTGACATCCTCAGCAATATTTATGCGCATCATACTGGCTGTGGTTTAGACTTCAGATCAGATGCTTATTCACGATGGATGGATGTAAAGGAGAAAGGATTCCTGTTAAGCCACTGCAGGTCAGCCGATGCTAAGGAGAAGTTGAACATAGGCACTTTAACTCTCGAAAAATTACTCATAGCCAAAATATATCATTTAAACTTCTAACAATATATATGATGAAACAGAAAATGTACACGTTAAACAAGTGCACTCTTGGGTGATTAAAATAAGAATTAAACCTCTAAGATGTACACCAGAAGAAAGTTAATAATAAGATACCTTGGAGTGATTACAAAGCAGTAATTTAATCGTGGGGTTCAGATGACAGTTATAAACTACTTGAGCTTCATTCCTACAATTTATGATATCATTTGAACCCCTCCATCAGATTACAGCCTTGTAATCACTCCCAGCTATCCTTGCACTCCACTCAGCCCGACGACATTCTGTCTGATTAACCCTTTCTTTCCATACTCCATCCTGACACCTAGTTATGACCATCGAGAATTATTTTCTATCATATCTGAGCAATGACTGGAGTTCATTCGGTCTCCACTTCACGCAAAATACTGCGGCTGCTGAAAATCTGAAACAAAAAGAGGAAATGCTGGAAACCACAACAGGTCTGGCTGCATCAGGGGAAGCAGAAACAGACTGAATGTTTCCTCACAGCTCACACTGTCCTTAACCATAGCCCCATCCTGACTGTTCACTCCCCCTCCAGACATTGCCCACACACTACCCCGACACTGCTCACCCCCTCCCCCGACACTGCTCACCCCCTCCCCCTGATACTGCTCAGCCCCTCCCCCTGACACTGCTCAGCCCCTCCCCTGACACTGCTCAGCCCCTCCCCTGACACTGCTCAGCCCCTCCCCTGACACTGCTCATCCCCTCCCCCTGACACTGCTCACCCCCTCCCCTGACACTGCTCTCCCCCCCCTGACACTGCTCACTCCCCTCCCCCTGACACTGCTCACCCCCTCCCCTGACACTGCTCACCCCCTCCCCCTGACACTGCTCACCCCTCCCCTGACACTGCTCACCCCCTCCCCCTGACACTGCTCACCCCCTCCCCGACACTGCTCACCCCTCCCGACACTGCTCACCTCCTCCCCCTGACACTGCTCACCCCTCCCCCTGACACTGCTCACCCCCTCCCCCTGACACTGCTCACCCCTCCCCCTGACACTGCTCACCCCCTCCCCCTGACACTGCTCACCCCTCCCCTGACACTGCTCACCCCCTCCCCCTGACACTGCTCAGCCCCTCCCCCTGACACTGATCAGCCCCTCCCCCTGACACTGCTCACTCCCCTCCCCTGACACTGCTCACCCCCCTCCCCCCGACACTGCTCACCCCTCCCCCCTGACACTGCTCACCCCCTCCCCTGACACTGCTCACCCCCTCCCCCTGACACTGCTCAGCCCTCCCCCTGACACTGCTCATCCCCTCCCCCTGACACTGCTCATCCCCTCCCCTGACACTGCTCATCCCCCTCCCCCTGACACTGCTCACCCCTCCCTCTGACACTGCTCAGCCCCTCCCCTGACACTGCTCACCCCCTCCCCCTGACACTGCTCCCCCCTCCCCCACTGCTCACCCCTCCCCCTGACACTGCTCGCCCCCTCCCCCTGACACTGCTCACTCCTCCCCCCTGACACTGCTCACCCCTCCCGACACTGCTCACCCCCCCCGACACTGCTCACCCCCTCCCCCGACACTGCTCACCCCCTCCCCCGACACTGCTCACCCCCTCCCCCTAACACTGCTCACCCCCTCCCCCCGATACTGCTCACCCCCTCCCCTGACACTGCTCACCCCTCCCCATGACACTGCTCACCCCCTCCCCTAACACTGCTCACCTCCTCCCCCTGACACTGCTCACCCCCCTCCCCCTGACACTGCTCACCCCCCTCCCCCGACACTGCTCACCCCCTCCCCCTGACACTGCTCACCCCCTCCCCCCGATACTGCTCACCCCCTCCCCCTGACACTGCTCATCCCCTCCCCTGACACTGCTCACCCCCTCCCCCGACACTGCTCACCCCTCCCCACACTGCTCACCCCCTCCCCCTGACACTGCTCACCCCCTCCCCCTGACACTGCTCATCCCTCCCCCTGACACAGCTCATCCCCTCCCCCTGACACAGCTCATCCCCTCCCCCTGACACTGCTCAGCCCCTCCCCCTGACACTGCTCATCCCCTCCCCTGACACTGCTCACCCCCTCCCCCTGACACTGTTCATCCCTCCCCCAACACTGCTCACCCCCTCCCCCGACACTGCTCACCTCCTCTGCCTGATACTGCTCAGCCCCTCCCCTGACACTGCTCACCCCCCCCCCCCGACACTGCTCATCCCCTCCCCTCCCCCTGACACTGCTCACCCCCTCCCCCTGACACGGCTCACCCCCTCCGCCTGACACTGCTCACCCCCTCCGCCAGACACTGCTCACCCCCTCCCCGTGACACTGCTCAGCCCCTCCCCCTGACACAGCTCATCCCCTCCCCCGACACTGCTGACCCCCTCCCCCTGACACTGCTCACCCCCTCCCCCTGACACTGCTCACCCCCTCCCCCTGACACTGCTCACCCCCTCCCACTGACACTGCTCACCCCCTCCCCCTGACACTGCTCATCCCCTCCCCCTGACACTGCTCACCCCCTCCCCCGACACTGCTCAACCCCTCCCCCTGACACTGCTCACCCCCTCCCCCTGACACTGCTCACCCCCTCCCCCTGACACTGCTCACCCCCTCCCCCTGACACTGCTCACCCCCTCCCCCTGACACGGCTCAACCCCTCCCCCGACACTGCTCACCCCCTCCCCCTGACACGGCTCAACCCCTCCCCCTGACACTGCTCACCCCCTCCCCGCTGACACGGCTCAACCCCTCCCCCGACACAGCTCACCCCTCCCCTGACACTGCTCATCCCCTCCCCCTGACACAGCTCACCCCCTCCGCCTGACACTGCTCATCCCCTCCCCCTGACACAGCTCACCCCCTCCCCCTGACACAGTTCACCACCTCCCCTGACACGGCTCAACCCCTCCCCTGACACAGCTCAACACCTCCCCTGACACGGCTCAACCCCTCCCCCTGACACAGCTCACCCCCTCCCCCTGACACTGCTCACCCCCTCCCCCTGACACAGCTCATCCCCTCCCCCGACACTGCTCACCCCTCCCCACACTGCTCATCCCCTCCCCACACTGCTAACCCCTCCCCTTGACACTGCCTACCCCCTCCCCTTGACACTGCTCACCCTCTTCCCACACTGCTCACCCCTCCCCACACTGCCCACCCCCTCCCCCTGACACAGCTCACCCCCTCCCCGACACCGCTCACCCCCTCCCCGCGACACTGCTCACCCTCTTCCCACACTGCTCACCCCTCCCCACACTGCCCACCCCCTCCCCACACTGCTCACCCCTCCCCTTGACACTGCTCACCCCTCCCCTTGACACTGCTCACCCCCTCCCCACACTTCTCACCCCCTCCCCACACTGCCTACCCCCTCCCCTTGACACTGCTCACCCTCTTCCCACACTGCTCACCCCTCCCCACACTGCCCAACCCTCCCCCTGACACAGCTCACCCCCTCCCCCTGACACCGCTCACCACCTCCCCACACTTCTCACCCCCTCCCCACACCGCTCACCCCCTCCCCACACTGCTCACCCTCTTCCCACACTGCTCACCCCTCCCCCTGACACTGCTCACCCTCTTCCCACAATGCTCACCCCTCCCCACACTGCCCACCCCCTCCCCCTGACACAGCTCACCCCCTCCCCCGACACCGCTCACACCCTCCCCACACTTCTCACCCCCTCCCCACACTGCTCACCCCTCCCCTTGACACTGCTCACCCCCTCCCACTGATACTGCTCACCCCCTCCCCACACTGTTCGCCCCCCCCACACTGCTCACTCCTCCCCACACTGCTCACCCCCTCCCCACATTGCTCACCCTTCCCCTTGACATTTCCCACCCCCTCCCCCTGACACAGCTCACCCTCTCCCCACACTGCCCAACCACTCCCCCTGACACAGCTCAGCCCCTCCCCCTGACACAGCTCACCCCCTCCTCACACTGCTCAGACAGCGCTGAGCTCGTGCTCAAACAAAGAGCTTAAGAAGCAGACGGTAACCATGTTGCGAGATTGCAGTGCGTAGCCTGCCAGCTGTGTGAGTTTGATAGTGTGTCGAGAGGACCAGCACCTAGTTAGCTCAGTCAGGAACGGTGAGTGACCAGGGTCCAGGTGGACCCATCATGTGCAAGGGAGAGATAAACAAAATTAATCATCAAGAAAAGTCTGAAAAATCGAGGCTTCAGGAGTTGCTGAAAAATAACGTGAATACAGACTGAAGAGGCCATTGCTCCATTCCTGCCACAATTCATCTTTAGATCTTCACAAGGGATATAACCCCTTTGCCTCGGAGACTTTGGGCAAGTGCCATTCAGTACTAGTCCCCATAAACAGCATTTGGTGGGCGGTCTCGCAGGGGATTGGAGGCCCCCAGTTAGGTTTCCCTTTGAGCAGGGTGGCACCCTGGCACTGCTGGTGCCACCTGGATACCTTGGCACTGCTGCTGCCACCTGGATACCTTGGCACTGTCAGCCTGGCACCGTCTGCCTGGCACCCTGGCAGTGCCACATGGGTGCCAACCTTGCAGTGCCAAGGTGTCAAGCTGGTATCTTCCCCACGTCGGGGATCAGGCCCAGGGTTGCCCTGCCTGTGTGAGGTGGGGTGCGTGTGGCCCGAGGAGCCCCTTATAGGTGTGGCTGGGATTTTGGGGTCCAACGGTCATGTCGGGAGGGTGGAGCGATCGGGGTGCCATTTAAAAATAGCGCCCCAGTCTCCTCCTGCACTGAGTTCTGACGGGCAGAGCTCCTCAGTGCAGTAAACGGGACTAAGTGCGCTCTCGGCGGGGCGTTCCCAGATTGCAACAAAGTCCCAGTAGATAGCATGGTCTTTCTCTGCTTTGCGAGAACCGCAAAACACTGAGCCAAACGTGTTTGACACGTGATTCTGTTGCAATGCGGTTAGATCACGTCCATGGTGTCCGCGAGTTAGCAACCAGAGTCTATTTGTCGACTGTAGCTAGCCGATTGTAATGTCAGTCGCTCTGGCCTATCGTAGATACAATAGATTTGAAAACTGAAAATGTCTGAATACTGAACCGCATTCAGCCTCCGTTTTTCAGATGAAGCATACTTGACCTCTACAAGAGCACGCAGATCCTGACAGCTCAATATGTGTCATATATGTGTCGGGGCAACACGGTAGCATTGTGGATAGCACAATTGCTCCAAGGGTCCCAGGTTCGATTCTGGCTTGGGTCACTGTCTGTGCGGAGTCTGCACATCCTCCCCGTGTGTGCGTGGGTTTCCTCCGGATGCTCCTGTTTCCTCCCACAGTCCAAAGATGCGCAGGTTAGGTGGATTGGCCATGAAAAATTGCCCTTAGTGTCCAAAATTGCCTTTAGTGTTGGGTGGGGTTACTGGGTTATGGGGATAGGGTGGAGGTGTTGACCTTGGGTAGGGTGCTCTTTCCAAGAGCCGGTGCAGACTCGATGGGCCGAATGGCCTCCTTCTGCACTGTAAATTCTATGATAATCTATGATTTAAAAAAGGATGGATCATTGAGAGTATGCCTCAATGTGCAATGGATAAACACAACTTTGAAACATTGTCCTTGCAAAATACTCACGTTAGAAGAGTTAAATCCGTAATTTACAGATGCAAAATTCTTCTCAAAACTCAATGCCAAGCATGGTTACAGGCCAGTACATCTCGTGGAGAAGTCCCACAATCTTATTACATTCTGTACCCCATTCTGATGATACTGTTATCAATGACTTCCTTTCAGGCTACCTGAAGTTCACATGGATTGTATTATATGTACTGTGCCAGGATGCAACTGTATTGCAGATGACATTTCTATTGTGGCATGACCAAGGCAAGACATGACCACAATCTACACCTATTGTTGCAAGTGGCGTAGAATGAAGGACTGATGTTCAATAGTCTGAAACGTAACATCAACACGCAGATCAATTTCTTCAGCTCTATATTCCAGTGCTAGCACATGTCCCGATTCAAGTAAAATAGAGGAGATTAAAGCTAAGCCAACTCCCCAAGAAAAGGATGATCTTCAAAGATGTCTAGGTCTCTTTAATTTCTTATCTCCATGCATTTACTCAAAGATCTTCATCGCTAAGGAAACTGTTGAGAAAGAATGTGCTTTTCCTGTGGCACAAAGACAATGAGTACCTCTTTAAAGCACTGAAAATTGTAATTTTACAATCTTAGGTAGACAACGACCCTGAGATAGATATCTCACAGAAAGGTGTGGGAGCAAGGGCAGGCTGATTAGATTCAGGGTCCATAATGCAATCTAACAGCTCCAACAGCAAGTGGGAAACATTGGTTTTAGTGTTTGGAATTACGTTTTCATTCCTATCGCTTTGGCGAAAGATTTGTGGTGGAGACTGACCACTTGAGATTATATATCGAAAACCATTGAGCAGTGCATTGCCAAGATTGCAACGCCTCTTGAAAGAGGTTTCATCTTACGGCTGGACATTATGTACAAGCCAGTGAAACCTAACAAAATCGAAGATACATCCTTAGATCTACGATTTAAAAACATTTTTAGAGTACCCTATTATTTTTTTCCAATTCAGGAGAAATTTAGTGTGGCCAATCCACCTACCCTGCACATCTTTGGGTTGTGGGGGTAAACCCACATAAACACGGGGAGAATGTGCAAACTCCACACGGACAGTGACCCAGAGCCGGGATGAAATCTGAGACCTCGGCGTCGTGAGGCAGCAGGGCTAACCGACTGCACCAGTCTGCTGCGCCTATAAGTTAACATCACGAAAAATAAATTTGAAACTTTTCTTCAAATTGATTGGGTACATTTTGGGTAATGCAAATGCCAGCAGCAACAAGAAGAAATGCTGCAATGTTGCACACTACAGACACTATGGAAAAACATCACTGAAGGGCAGCCTGATTCAATTCAGCATGTCCACAAATATATGAGACCATTTTGGTCTTATCGGGACAAACCAGGCATCTTCTGGGGAGTTATTTTTGAAGGCAGACAGTTCATTATACTGGAATCTTTGCTTCCTGATATTCTTCAGTCACTTTGTCATACACATGGGCATTGATCAGATGTGAAGACTTGTAAGCGAGACGACCTATATGCCAAATCAGCACAAGGAACCGCTGTTTCCACATAAAGTTCCTCCCACCCTTGATCCAAAATCTCACTGACATCATTGTATTTGTCACCGACTTGACCAAGTACTCCATTATACAGCATTGTACAGTCTGTCAAGCACAACTGTTGCGCATACTCTTAGTACTATTTTCAGTTTATTCGTTGTGCCTAGTGTGGCAAATGCAGGATTTTATATATGTTGGATTATAAACATCGCCGCAAGGGCGGAGAATGGGGCGTCAGACCCGCGATTGGGTCCAACGCCGGGAGTCGAACCTCCAGCGACCGGAGAATTGGCAGCAGTCGTGCGAACGTGGTCGATGTGGCGCCCGTTGGGGGTCGTTGAAAGAGGCCCGCGGCGATTCTCCGTGGTTGACCGGCCGAGTTCCCGCCGGCGTGGTTCATGTATGGTTCCACCCAGCGGGAGTTCGGCATCGCGGCTGCGGTGGCCGTCCTGGTGGGGGACGGGGGGGTTCAGTCTCTGGAGGGGCCTCCAAGATCTGAGGCCACCGATCGGCAAGCGGGCATGATCTGAGGGGTGGCTACCTTCTTCTGCGCTGGCCCGCTGTGTGGATCCGCCATGTCGCACGGGGTCGGTGCGGAAGCAGCCGCCGCATGCATGCCGGACCTGCGGCCGGAAATGCAGGGCTGCATATCAGCAGCTGGAGCTGCATGGAGCACTCCGGCACCGTGCTGGCCCCTTGTGGGCCATGGAATCGCTGAGCCAAGAAGCCCGTTGACAACGGCGTGAATCACACCAGTGTTTACGCTGGCATCAACACTTACTCCCGTGTTGAAGAATCCGGCCAATTTGTTTCCAGCTAGGGGAGATGATGTCATTGCTGGGTGGAGCAAAGGTATTCAGACATTTTGAGAAAGCTTTTTTTTTTTTTTTTTATAAATTTAGATTAGCCAATTATTTTTTCCAATTAAGGGGCAATTTAGCGTGGCCAATCCACCTACTCTGCACATTTTTGGGTTGTGGGGGCGAAACCCACGCAGACACGGGGAGAACGTGCAAACTCCACACGGACAGAGACCCGGAGCAGGGATCGAACCTGGGACGTCAGCGCCGTGAGGCGGTTGTGCTAACCACTAGGCCACCATGCTGCCCTTTGAGAAAGCTTTTTGGAGTTGAGTTCTGATCTGAGGTAAGGTATTTTTCTCTCACAGTAAGATAGTTAAAAAAGAGTAATAGTATTTGAAGCAGTGCAGACTTATATTAGGACAAGGGGGAAGTTGAAACAAACCAGTTGAAACATCTTATGAAGACATCCAATCAGAGTCTGTAGGGTTTCTAACAATAGCCAAATCTGTCCTGGAAAGCAATTATTATTCTGTGACATTAATCTGCAGGATGGATTGAGAACTGCTTGTTTTCTTTCTCTCTTGTTGTTTAATTGGGAATAGAGATAGTAATTAAGGTTATTGTATTTACTGTATTGAGTAGTACTGTTTAAGGCGGCATTGTAAGCTATTTTTGGGTGTGTTGTTAAAGAGTTTAATACTGCGCTAATAATAAATTTTTGTTTTAAAATACTAAATCCCTTCATTTCTTCATGCAATCACTCCTGGATGTATTCTTTTCACAGTCTTAGAAAATAGACTAAAATATATTTTGGTTTGGTCCAGTATCCTGATCACTGTTGGGGCCTGGTATAGGATCGTAATACTAGTAAGATCATTATGGATAATGGTCCACAGGTTATTGGTAAGCCATTTCAGGATATGTGTGAGAAATGGAATATCAATTAAACTACTTCTTCTCCTCATTCCTCTAGATCTAGTGACCTAGCTGAATGAAGGATTCACTTGATGAAATCCCTAATTGTCAAATGTAGACAGTCCGAGCAAGATGTACATATTGTTGTATCGGAGTGGCACCTTTAAATACAACTATTCGATCACCAGCAGAGCTCATGTTTGGTGTACCAATTTACCAACTCTGATCATTCTGCTCCCTCTGAAACTAGAGAGCAACTTTTAAAACTACAAAAGAAGATGACCAATGGCATGATAAAAACACAGGTACAGAACTGCCAAGTTTTTTTTTGGAAAATATTTTTATTGGTATTTCAAGTAACGGTTCCAGAATAAACAAGAAAAGAAAGAAAAAAAGGTGGGTTTCACCTGTAGTGTATCATACAATGACAAAGGAAAAAAGTGTACAGCTCAACAACCAGCCTCGGGCCCCTCTTTATCACCATAGGCGTGATTGGGGCTCTAACACTGCATAATATTTACATTTGTACAACAATGGCATTGTTTCCCATTTCCCCTCTCACTCCTCTGTAGCCTTCATTCCGCTGGTGGGGGTGGGGGAGAATTCTCACTCACCCTTGGTCTTTAGGCCTTCAAGAGGGCTGTGTCTGCTTGTTACTCGGATTCTCCCTGTAATAGGGAAGCCTGTGCTCCCTCCAGTAGGAGGCCAATCTCCGCATTCTTTCTCTGTTCCTCTCGAGCTCTTCTCTCTCTGGGCGGCTATCCCTTTCCCCTCCTTTTCTTTCCCCCTCCTCTCCTTCCCTTCCCCTCTCCCCTCTCCCCTCAAGCTAGCCCCCCCCCCCCCCCCCCCCCCTCTCCCCACCCTGGCTGGCTCAGAATTGTCAAGTTTACAAGTTGGGACAAATTTGTATCCAGAATCCTGCAGAAGCTACATGGCAACCAGCCGAGATGACAAGAATTTGTCCGGAACCAAGGTCCTTTGACGTTATTACACACAAAGTTGCAACAGTGAGGTGTAAACAATGATGAATTGGATACATTCCAGCTTCTCAACCAGGAGTCCATTGAATCTGGGACAAAATCCTAAATGCAACCAGGTACAACGCCCAAGAATGACAACCATACAGATCACTGTGAGCAATTAAAGAAACTTCCAGACTGGGTTTCCATTACAAAATCTGGGTGGACCAGCAGATTACCTCAACACTTCAGAGACTCATAGATTCATCAGCTCCATACACTTATGTAATGGTAATTGAACATGAACATTTATTGTAACTAGTTATACTTACTTGAAAGTTGGAAAAGCATCTTTAAAAAGAAAGGAGGATGCTCTGATATGCTTCAATGGGATAGGAGCAGAGAAATGTGTCATGCGATTATGTCATAGTTTCACTTCTGCTATGAGCAATGCAACACTCAAGAAGCTCGACACCATCCAGGACAAAGCAGCCCGCTTAATTGCTACCTCTTCCACAAACATTCAAACCCTCCACAATCGACGAACAGTGGCAGCCATTTGCACTATTTATAAGATGCACTGCAGTAATTCACCAAGGTGCCTTAGAAAACGCTTTCCAAACCCACGACCACTACCATCTAGGAGGATAAGAGCAGCAGACACTTGGGAACCCCACCACTTGGAGGTTCCCCTCCAAGTCACCACCCTGACTTTCAAACATATCGCCGCTCCTTCACTGTCGCTGGGGCAATATCCTGGAACTCCCTCCCTAATATCACAGTGGGTATACCTACAACTCAAGGACTGCAGCAGTTCAAGAAGGCAACTCATTACCACCTCCTGAAGGGGAACTAGGGATGCGCAATAATTGGTGGCCTAATCAGTGATGCCCACATCCTGTAAATTAATTTTAAAAACCCACAGAACCCTGGGGCTGGATTCTCTGTTTTCGGGACTATGTTCCCAGGCATTCGTAAAACTGCGGTCTTTTACGCCAGGACAACTGGTGTCAAAAGCACAGATTCCCCAACTTGCAGGGGGCTAGCAGGCAGCTTTCATGGAACTCGCAGTTCTAGCTGCCGATACGCCCCCCCAACATTTCCGGGTCAGAGGACGCGCTTGCGCACGGCAGCCGCTTCCAGCGGCCGCGCCATTCACCATGGCGGACTCAGCCCGAGGACATGGACCGCTGAAATAGTGCCCCGCATCGGCCGCTCGCCCGACCCGGACTGCCTGCACACATAGCCTCCAGTCCCGAATGAAGACTCCCCTGCCCTTCGATCGGCCCTCCCCCGACTGTGGCAGCCCTGGACTCAGTCCGCAGCTGCTACATGAGGTTCCCGAACGGCAGGACAAGATTAGAACCACACTGTCAGGAATTCAGCCGGTCAGGGATGGAGAATAGTGGGGTGGGCCTCAGGCAATGGCCTGAGGTGGTAGATACTCCCCGAGTACGGTGCTTTGCGGGGGGAGTGGAGAATAGCAGAACCGGCGCCGGTCCTGATTTCGTGCGGGAAAACGGATTCTCCACCCCATCGCCGAACACGATTTTGGCGTCGGGGTGCGGAGAATACAGCCCATGGTGCCTTTAAGCTTTGTGCCAATGTATACCTGTTCTCATGTGCCTTGTCTGCACTAATGACTAAGGAGAGGATTAGTAAACCAGAGACCCAGGATGATGCTCTGGGGATCCAGGTTCAAATCCCGCCATGGCAGGTGGTGAAATTTGAATTCAATAAAAATCTAAAGGTGACTATGAATCCATTATCGATTGTCCTAAAAACCCACCTGGTTCACTAATGTCCTTTCTGGAAGGAAATCGGTTGTCCTTATCTGGTCTGGCCTACATGTGACACCAAATCCACAGCAATGTGGTTAATTCTTAAATGCCCTCAGGGATGGGCAGTAAATGCTGGCCCAGCCAGCGACACCTACATCCCATGGACAAATTTTAAAAAAAGAAAAAGAATCCACAATTTGTTTACCAAATCCCTTATGAGTGACTGGTGGTTCATAGCATTATAAAAGCATGACATTTAGCTTCCCCCACGCCACTCACTCTGTGAAAATATTCACCAACATTGGTCACCCTCTCCTGACACTTCTCACTTCCTCTCAATAAATTGCTGACAAAGTGCCGACAGTGCTCACTCCTGTCCCAGCACTGGCAGTAGAGGGTGAGCAGTGTCATGGGTAGGAGCAGTATTGGGGGGGGAGGGGGGGGGGGGGGGGGGGGGGGGTGATGGGATTGACATGGGTGGGGTGGCTGCCCTTGAATTCAAAGTGGTTAACAATCATACTTAAAATCAGCGGAGTCACTGGACTGGAGACTAAATGCAAAGGGCATGTCTTCAATTCATGGCATGAAAGACGGTGTGGTGTTGCAGTAATTGCTGCTCTCCACTTGGCCTCTCAACTCAGCTCAGCAATGGATCCACAATGCTGTTCGGCTAGGCTGGTCCTCAGCTTCCAAAGTCCAATTGACAGTCTGCTGTTTGGACTGAGGCCAATGAACTTCGCTCCCCTTCGCCATTGACTCAAAGATCTAGGCTGATGTAAACCAATCGAGATTCCACTTCCCAAATGCATAGTCCACAACGCACTGAGAGAAACCATGTTCATATGCATATTCACCTCTCCAGGAGCTCAGCTGGAATTCACTCTGCCGACCTGTCACTGGGAAATATGTTTAAATAATACAAATACAGTTCTCTTTAATTAGCCAATCAGAACTTGAGTGACCACATATTAGTACCGGAGCTGATGATTTATTGTCTAATCACAACCTTCAAACTTTTGTAGGCTCAGTCACTGTCTTACTTTCTACTGAAGCAAAAATACTAATGATAGCGTGCAGCTCTGAATGCCATTAAAGACTGGGAATAGGCCAGCTTTACACATCTGAAGTTGTTAAGTAAGCCATATACAATATATTTCATAGGGTTATGTTTTACTTAAATGTTGCACACATCAGAAAAACTAGTCTATACATAATCAATTCACTCAATATTTATGAAGAAAAAGAATCCCAGGGGATATGCCACATTATTGAAGTGAGAATTCCTTACTCTTACCTGATGTTGTCTTCTAACAGTGGGAGAGGGAGCTGTGTCCTTTCCCTTTTAACTGGCTCTTTTGATAAGAAAAGTGAAAAGGTCCAAGACTTCAAAGAGTGGAGGTCAAACGTGCGTGGAGCAGCAGGATGGGCCTTATGTTGACTTCTCTTGAGTTCCTTTCTATCCTTTCAGCAAACACCCTCTGTGTTTTGTATTTTGGTGCAGGGGAATACCACCAGTTCACAGGCAGTGTCTGTATGTAAGCAGTAATGGGAATCAAAACCCTCCAGTTTAGCAGTCGCTTTCAAACCTCTCTTGCTTGAAGCAAGATATTCATTCCCTTGAATAAGAACAAGAGAGAAGGAGAATGAGCAACCTCTCTTTTATCCAATTCAGATATAAACAAATGTCAATTCGCACGTGAGCATTAATATTTTAACATGTAATCAGCAAGCACAAACAGAAAATAGACAGTAACGTCAACGCTGTTATTTTGTATTTTTGTGAACTTATGTTCTTCTTTTTATGCTCCCCACAGATTGTTCCTGGCATCCATACTGCCTTTCACCAAACAGGGCAGTGGGTGCAGAGGCAACATTTCATCAAAACGTATACAATTCTACCAGGACTAGACAGGGTAGATGCAGGAAGAACGTTCCTGATGGTGGGCGAGTCCAGAACCACTGGTCACAGTCTGAGGATACAGGGTAAACTATTTAGGGCTGAGATGAGCAGAAGTTTCTTCACCCAGAGAGTGGTCAGCCAGGAATCAATTGAGGCCAAAACATTGTTGGCGGAATTCTCTGTTCCTGAGGCGACGGGAGGAATTCTCCGCAAGGCCTGACGCCGTCGTGAAACCTGGAGAGGTTCACGACGGCGCGGAAGCCTCTCCCGGCCCCCTATTCTCCCCTACCCAGGGGCATAGGTGGGCCGTACCGGGAAACTCGGCGGCCAGGCCTTGTCCCTGGCTTCAAGGCCCGGAGCGACAAGAATGACACCGCAGTGGCGCCTAATGACGTCTGGACGGGCTGGACAGCTCAAACCCGAGCATGCGCAGTTGCTGTCTTTCCCCTCAGCCGCCCCGCAAGACGTGGCAGCTTGATCTTGCGGGGCGGCGGAGGGGAAAGAGTGTGTCCCCTTGAGACACCGGCCTGACGATCGGTGGGCACCTCGTCCCCTCCCGAGCACGGTCGTGGTGCTCGATCCCTGATCCCCCCCCCCCACCCCCCCCCCCCCCCCCCCCCCCCCAGGCCCCACACTTACCTGGCGCGCCATGTTCACGACGGCAGCGACCAGTTGTGGTTGCCGCCGTCATGAACAGGTCGGGAACGGCAGGCCGCTCGGTCCATCCGGGTCAGAGAATCACGGGCCGCCGTTTCTCCGAGCGGCGTGTCAGAAAACCGGACACGCCATTTTGGGGGGGGGGGGGGTAGAATAGCAGGAGGTGCGGGAGCGGACCTCCCGCTATTCTCCCACCCATCGTGGTTGCGGAGAATCACGGCCTAAGTGTTGATGCCGGGTCAGTATTCGTGGACTTCCACGATAGCAAAACTGACGTGGCACCTGGACCGATTCAGCGACCATTGAGGGGGTAGCACAAGCACCACATGGAGCACAATCGATTCCAATGAGCAACAGTGCCGGATTTGCTGGGTCCGTGATTGGCACTCAGGAGGCTGAGAAGCTGCAGCTGGATATACACACTTCACTCCCCACACACCCTCATCCCAGCAAACAAGATGACACTGGTTGCGCTGGAGCGGGCCCATCCTGCTGATATGTTGGCTGGGGCCAGAGGGAACCCGGGGGGGGGGGGGTGTTATGGGGGGACACTATATGACCCGTGGCTCTGACGTCGCAGTGGACAGATAGCGGTTTGCACAGCTGCATGGATACCTTGCAGATCACGGCAGTGGTGTTCTGTGCCCGTCCACCCCGACCCCACTACTCCACCCGGCCCTGGCAGATGCCCCCCCCCCCCCCCCCCCCCCCCGGCCAGCGGCACAACTGTCAGCAAACTATGGCGATGTTGAACACTTTCTGTCCCCCCTCTCTCTCCCTCAGTAGTCACGGTGCCTGTTTCACGATTTTTCAAAGCACAAGTGAACCTCGCCGCCGGTAATTCCCCGCAGTGGAGGCGGCGAATCGCGGAAGCCCCGGAGAATACTGGGCCAGGCCCGCTAAGGGTATGCAAATGTAGTTTACTGTACGTGCGGAGTGGAACGCATTGATGCAGCTGGCGAGGCACTGGAAAATTGGGATTTGGCGTGAAACTGGTGCCGGCCACGATTTTGGTGTCAAAGCCAATTCTCCGCCCAATCGCGTTTCCCGATTCCGGCGTCAGCCGACGGAGAATCTGGCCGTGTATGTTTTCAAGTAGGAGGTAGAAAAAGTTCTTAGGGGCAGCATGGTGGTGCTGTGTGTTAGCCCTATTGCTTCACGACCTTTCCAGTTTGTTAAACCTTTGAAACTAAAAGTCACGGCTAACTTATTTACCATTGTTTGAATCACTTTTTGCCAAAGCCGTGCTAGCATCCTTTACAAAAGTTCCTGTAGTCACATTGTCTTCAACGTCCCAGGTTCGATCCCGGCTCTGGGTCACTGTCCGTGTGGAATTTGCACACTCTCCTCGTGTTTGCGTGGGTTTCGCCCCCACAACCCAAAGCTGTGCCGGCTAGGTGGATTGGCCATGCTAAATTGTCCCTTAATTGGAAAAAATGAATTGGGTACTCTAAATTTCTATATATAAAAAAGAAAAAGCTCTTAGTGTTAAAGGGATCAAAGGATATGGGTGGAAAGCGGGAACAGGTTACTGTGTTGGATGATCACCCATGATCATAATGAACAGCGGAGCAGGCTCGAGGGGCCGAATGGCCTCCTCCTGCTTCTATTTTCCATGTTTCTATGTTTCTATCTCAGTGGATCTTTGCATCAATGACCCATTTGGAGCCAGCAGGAAAATAAACCTGCCTCACACTGAAACATCAACCAGAATTTGCAGAAGGGGAAGAAAGGCAATTTATTAGAGCAACACTGTTGAGCCTTTCCAGCTTGTTAAACCCTTGAAACTAAAAGTCGCGGTTAACTTGTTTGCCATTGTTTGAATCACTTTTTGCTAGCATCCTTTACAAAAGTTCCTGTAGTCACATTGTTTTCAAACAATACGCTTCAAATTGCTATTTTTGACAAAAATAATTAGAAATGTAAATGAAACTGTACTTGCAGTATTATTACTATTTATTTATTTTAATTTATGTACCGAGCAAGAGGTAATACATTTCAATGATGGATTTCACAGGTGGCCCCTTGGATAATAAAATATTTACGCCCAACATTCAAATTTGCTTCATTGAATGCTGTTGATTTCTTGCTGCGGTTATTTAGAGTTTCGACGGTGCTGCATTTCTGTCGTTGCGCACACTGGTGTAATCAGGCAGTGATAGAGATTTTGCAGCGACGAACTAATCATATTATAAGCGTTACTAAATGTCTATTACAAAGGTGTGCACTGTACATTACTGCACTACATCGGCAGGGATAAAATCCAACCAAAAACGTTGGGATCATGCAGTCTCACAATGCAACAATTTTAACAGCATGACATAAAGATTACTGCACCACCTTCATTCCTCACAAAATATTGACAGATGTACTGCATTCCTAACCATTTCCTACAATGCAGGAATCATATTCTGTAACGAACATCAGGCTTCTTGCCTTATTCTTTTCCATTTATAAATCCTGATGATGTACCCAATTGTGTTCCCATTAAATACACAATCATATTCCCACAATAAATGAGGTCCTGATCTCAAGCTGGGCTCTGTAGGGATGTGGAAACAAAGCATCGCACCACAGGGAAAGATTAATATCTGACAGCAGACTGACCCAGACTGGGCTGAGCTCTGGCACCTTAAAGTGAATGGCTGAAGAACAATACTTCAAAATAGAGAGTCTTGGGGGCAGGTAACCAGCCGAGTGGGCAGCGTTGCGAAGGAATTTAAATGTAATCCAAAGCATAGGTGCATTTGTCTTCTGAAACCAATCCAGAACTAAGATTCAGAAATAAAAGCTGCTGTCATGGAAATTAAAGGGCGCGATGTAGAATGGGTTTTCTGAATCTTGACTGGTTGTTTTACATTATCTCCCACCAATAGGATTATCCCAGGGGCCCTAGTGCTTCGCTCCTCATTTCTGTTATTTCTCTGGTAATACCTACAATCAAGAGGGCAGGGCAGTGTGCTTGCTTTCTGCCAATATCTGTTACAAGTGCCCATCAGGATGCACATTAGCGATCCATAGTTGAATCCCCGTCTTGTGAGACATTTGGCCTCCTCCCAAGGATGTGGGTGAAACCTGAAAGGTGGGGGAGGAGACTGAATTGTATGATGTGCCAATGTACGGTGTCTCCAATCCAGCTAACTTTGGCTAATGTGCATGGTACCAATAAATCAAAATGCAGCAGCCAGTTTTAGATTATTCTTTCCCGGCCTAATAAATAAGATTGTGTCGCTTTAAATGTTTACATTCTGTTCCCCCAAATCTTTCTTTCCTTAGCCTTGTGGGAGCACTTAAAAAATAATACTCATTCAAATTAGATTGTTTAAATCACTGAAGAGTTACCGGAAATACTGGCAACTATTTTTAAAAGAGTTCATGTAAAATTGTAGATTTTGTGAAGATACTGACACATGGCTGTTATCTAATGGAGAGTTGTAGAATGGATCTGATTCTTATTACTTTCCAGTGCAGAATAACTTCATTAAAATGTAATATAATTCATTTCTACCCCACTAATGGGAATGTATCTGTGCTTGTTCTTTGTGCTGAGGGTTTGGCCCAAGGGTGATATCATGAGACCGGTGTAGGCTTGGAGGGCCGAAGGGCCCGTTCCTGTGCTGTATTTGTTCTTTGTGCTTTGTATCCTATACAGTGATCAACTTATTCAAGTTGTAAACAGTTTTAAAAGGATCATTAAGATATTTTATCGCTGCAAGTTGACCAATGCGAACGAAAAATGGGATTAATTTTCATTGAGCACACAGATTTGAGCACAAGTATCAAAGCTGGCACGTTGGTGCTGAGGGAGTGCTGCGCTGTCTGAGGTACCATTTTAAAAATAAGATACTAAATTAAGGTGCTGAGAGCTCTCTCAGTAAAAGATCCCATGGCACTATTTCAGAGAAATCGAAGTGAGCTACCCTCAGTGTCCAGGCCAATGTCTCTCCCTCAATTAACATCACAAAAACAGTTTATTGGCTCATGATCACATTGCCTTTTGTGCAGGCTTGCTGTGCACAAGTTGGCAGACACGACTCCTTCATTACTATTGGTGACTACACACAAGTACTTCATTGACTGTAGCACACTCCCTCCCCTCAAAACAAGTCTGACCACACGGCTCACCAGCTTTCAATGGTGGCAGGAGGAGGTCCTTGAGGGGCCACCCCTCACCTGGTATCCCACCCTATGGATGCGTAAAATTCCGGCCATCGTTTGATGGCAAGAGTGGGAGGCCTGAATCATTTTCCTGGTTTGGAAACATTTCAATGAATTTGCCGATATATCAAATAGCTTGACAATCAAGGAGGGGTGGGGCAATAATCTCAGTGCTCTTTTGTGAAGCTGATTCAGAAACAAGCATTTAACAGGATCAGGGGTGAATGGGTTTGGGGAGGAGTTACTTAGCGACTGCCGGCAGGTGGGGAGATTGTCAAAGGACAAGAAACCCCAGCTCCACAAAAGCAGTGGTTAAAGGTTTTTTTTGGGTTGGCTGGCAGAGGTCTCTAGCAGTCCCTCCCTCTAATATTTTAAGAAGGCTTCAGTCTGTTTTGGGTGAGGGATAAGTTTGCCAATCCTCCACGATTGTTCCGAAGCCTCCAAAGACTAAAGACTAATCTCCAGGAAGCTGCCACAAATTTCCCTGGAGAAATATCAAAGCTGCAACTAAAATTGTGTTTCAATAGATACTCTGTGAACTATTTGCTTCACTAGTTATGAAACGATTGGATACTGAACAAAAGGTTGTTTGATTGACAGTCACAAATCATCCAATCTGGAAAATCAAAAGTCTATTCACTTCCTGATTGGCGTAGGAAGGTAGTGCATCATGTGGTGGGCGACCAATGGCAAGACGATGGGGGCATGGCATTTGGAGGCAAGAGGTCATGCGATGAAACTGCCATGAATATATCCAACTCCCGAGGTTAGGGGAGGGAGACAGGGCTACATTAGAAGTAGCAATACTGGAGCAGGAGATAAAAGACGTGATTGGGAGGATGCAGTCGGGGAAGGTGGCAGAGTCAGATGGGATTCCGGTGGAATATTATAAAAAATTTAAGGATAAGTTGGGAACCCTGATGGTAGGGATGTTTGAAGAGGCGATAGGGAAAGGAGTGCTGCCGCAAACCTTGTGGCAGGCATCGATTTCACTGTTGCTTAAAAAGGATAAGGATCCAACGGAGTGTGGTCGTATAGGCCCATTTCACTTCTGAATGTGGACGCAAAGGTATTGGCGAAGGTACTGGCGGGAAGGCTAGAGGGGTGCCTCCCGAAGATGATAGGTGAGGATCAGACAGGGTTCGTGAAAGGGAGGCAGCTGTTTTTGAATATTAGGAGGGTTTTGAACGTCGTTATGGCACCGGCGGAAGGGAAGGAAACAGAGGTGGTGGTGGCACTGGACGCCGAGAAGGCGTTTGATCGGGTGGAATGAGGGTACCTGATGGCAGTGCTGGAACGGTTTGGGATTGGACCAAGATTTGTGAACTGGGTAAAGTTATTATATAAGGAACTGAAGATGAGTGTCCGCACAAACAATGTCAGTTTGAGATACTTCTCTCTCCACCGTGGGACGAGGCAGGGATGTCCTATGTCCCCCCTGCTGTTTGCGCTTGCGATTGAGCCGTTGGTCATCGCATTAAGACGTTCGGGAGCATGGAAAGGAATAGTGAGGGGTGGGGGGGGGGGGGGGGGGGGGGGGGGGATAGAGCATAGGATGTCCTTGTATGCTGACGACTTGCTGCTGTATGTGTCGGAGCCGAGTGCGTCGATAGGAGGAATATTAGAGTTGCTGCAGGTATTTGGGTCTTTCTCTGGGTACAAACTGAACTTGGACAAGAGTGAGTATTTCGTGGTGTCTCAACCGGGGGTGGGGGCAGGGGTGGTGGGGCTGCCATTCCGTAGGGCAGGGACTCACTTTAGGTATTTGGGGGTGCAGGTTGCCCGGGAGTGGGCAACATCACTAGTTTGGTGGGGAGAGTGAAAGCCGACCTGGCGAGGTGGGATGGTCTCCCTCTGTCACTGGCGGGTCGGGTACAGGTGGTTAAAATGAATGTTTTGGCGCGATTTCTGTTTATTTTTCAATGCCTACCGATTTTCCTGCCAAAGTCTTTTTTCAGGGAGATTGAGGGGAGAATTACCTCATTTATATGGGGAGGGAAGGTGGCCAGAGTGAGGAAGTTGCTGCTACAGAGGGGAAGGCAGGCAGGGGGTTTGGGTCTCCCAAACCTGATGTACTGTTACTGGTCGGCGAATGTGGAGAAGGTGTGGAGCTGGGTCAGAGGGGTTGATTCCCAGTGGGTCAGAATGGAGGAGAGTTCGTGCAGGGGGTCGGGGCTGAAGGCACTAGCAATGGCCCCGCTCCCAATAGCTCCGGGGAAATACTCAGGGAGTCCGGTAATAATAGCTTTATTGAAAATCTGGAGGCAGTTTCGCCAACACTTCAGGTTGGGGGCAGGGTCGAGGGAAATGCCAATCCAGGAGAACCACAGATTTGAGCCAGGGAGGTGGGATGGAAGCTTTCGGAAATGGGAAGAGAAGGGGATTAAGACTCTAAAAGATTTGTTTCCTCGGGGTCGATTTGCAGGATTGAGGGAGCTGGAAGCGAAGTATGGGCTGGAGCAGGGAGAAGTGTTTAGATATATGCAGATTCGGGACTTTGCCAGGAAGGAGATACAGAGCTTCCCGGAGGAACCGGCCTCCACGTTGGTGGAGGAGGTGCTGACGGCAAGGGGACTGGAGAAGGGGGCAGTGTCAGCGGTGTACGGAGCTATTTTGGAAGAGGATAAGGCACCACTGGAGGGGATCAAAGTGAAGTGGGAGGAAGAATTGGGAGAGGTTATAGAGGAGGGGGTCTGGTGTGAGGTGCTCCGGAGAGTGAATGCCTCCACCTCGTGTGCGAGGTTGGGGCTGATACAGCTGAAGGTGGTGTACAGGGCACACCTCACGAGGTCAAGGATGAGCCGATTCTTTGAAGGGGTATAAGATGTGTGTGAACATTGCGGGGGAGGCCCCGCTAATCACGTTCATATGTTTTGGTCCTGTCCAAAGCTTGGGGAGTACTGGAAGGAGGTGTTTAGGGTAATTTACAAGGTGGTGCATGTGAAGCTGGACCCGGGTCCCCGGGAGACCATATTCGGGGTGTCGGACCAGCCAGGGTTGGAAACGGGTGCGGAGGCAGATATCATAGCCTTCACCTCGTTGATCGCCCGAAGGCAAATCCTGCTGGGATGGAGAGCAGCCTCTCCACCCTGTGCCCTGGCGTGGCGAGGGGACCTGTTGGAATACTTGACCCTTGAGAAGGTTAAGTTCGAACTGAGGGGAAGCTCGGAGGGGTTCTACAAGTCATGGGCACTATTTATTATGCACTTTCAAGAACTGGATAACATCGAACATTAGTTGGGGGGGGGGAGGGTGGGTGGGGTGCGG
Organism: Scyliorhinus canicula; assembly: GCF_902713615.1. Lineage (NCBI taxonomy): Eukaryota > Metazoa > Chordata > Chondrichthyes > Carcharhiniformes > Scyliorhinidae > Scyliorhinus > Scyliorhinus canicula. Next base: position 27,083,326 of record NC_052154.1, on the reverse strand, counting down.
TGGGACGGAGGCTGTGTATGTTGAAGATGGCTATGGGTAATCCCTGATGCCTTTTTTTTTTCTTTGTCATTTGTTTATGTTAACATGCGGGCTGATCTCCGAGAGTGAGGAGGGTGTTCCTGGAGCGAGGAAGGGATAGAGGCGGGCTGGCGCTGCCCAACCTTCTGGGGTACTATTGGGCAGCCAATGTGTCAATGGTGCATAAATGGGTGATGGAGGGGGGAGGGCGGCGTGGAAAAGAATGGAGATGGCTTCATGTAGAGGTACGAGCCTGGGTGCCATGGTAACGGCACCGTTGCCGCTCTCCCCTAAGAGGTTTACCACGAGCCCGGTGGTGGCGGCGACCCTAAGAATCTGGGGACAGTGGAGACGGCATCGGGGGGAAACAGGGGGCTCGATGGAGGCTCCACTGGGTGGCAACCATCGGTTCATCCCGGGGAACACGGATGGGGGATTCAGGGGGTGGCAAAGGGCGGGCATCAGCAAATTGAGGGACCTGTTTATTGGCGGGAGGTTTGCGGGCCTGGGGGAACTAGAAGATAAATTTGGCCTTCCCCAGGGGAACATGTTCAGATACTTGCAGGTAAAGGCGTTTGCTAGGCGGATTCCCTTTGCTGCCCTCACAGGGGACGATGGACAGGCTGCTTTCGGGGATGTGGGTAGGAGAGGGGAAGGTGTCTGACATCTATAAGGTAATGCAGGAGGTGGAGGAGTCGTCAGTGGAGGAGCTGAAGGCTAAATGGGAGGAGGAACTCGGGGAGCAGATAGAGGATGGGACTTGGGCGGAGGCCTTGGAGAGAGTCAACTCTTCCTCCTCATGTGCGAGGCTTAGTCTCATCCAATTTAAGGTGCTGCACCGGGCCCACATGTCCGGGACTAGGATGAGTAGGTTCTTCGGGGGTGAGGACAGGTGCACCAGATGTTCGGGGAGTCCTGCGAACCATGCCCATATGTTCTGGGCATGCCCAGCACTGGAAGAATTCTGGAAGGGGGTGGTGGGGACAGTGTCGAGGGTGGTTGGATCCAGGGTCAAACCAGGGTGGGAACTCACGATTTTTGGAGCTGCGGTAGAGCCGGGAGTGTAGGAGGCGAAAGAGGCCAGTGTCCTGGCCTTTGCGTCCCTAGTAGCCCGACGAAGGATCTTGCTGCAGTGGAAGGATGCGAGGCCCCCAGGCGTGGAGGCCTGGATCAGTGACATGGCGGGATTTATAAAATTGGAAAAGGTCAAATTTGCCCTGAGAGGATCAATACAAGGGTTCTATAAACGATGGCAGCCTTTTCTGGACTTCCTGGCTCAGACATAGGTAACTTGGTCTATAGCAGCAGCAACCCGGGGGGGGGGGGGGGGGGGGGGGGGCATTATTGTAGTGTTTATTCTGTAACTTTATAGTGTGTTAATTTGCGTTGTTGTTAAAATGCTGGGTTGTTCATGGGGATGGGGCGAATGTATATGATTGTTAATATTATTGTTATTTTCGGTATTTTACTAAGGTGCGTCAATGTTGTATAAAATCAAAATTTTTCAATAAAAATTATTTTTAAAAAAACATACGGGCTGATGTCTGGGCAGGGTGGGAGAATGGGATCGTTGTTACTGTTCTGGGGTTTGAGATATTTGTTGTTGGTTATTGATTGTTGTTGGGTGTAAATTCGGGAGAAAAATTGTGAAAAAGGAGAATAAAAATATTTTTAAAAAACATGAATATATCCAACTTGAGTTGGCGCCACCAGCAACAGCACTGATTACCCGATTTGAGGCCTGTTTAGAAATCAAGTCAAGAGGATTTTGGGAAGACAGTACATGGCAATTAAAAAATATATATATTGTTTTCCCATTGTCTCAATTTCAACAAGGACAGAATGATGGGCAGAGAAAAAATGCACTAATATCTCTATGTACTGAACAATAGAATAGGTCAGATGTTGATGTTCTTCAAGTGAAGAGTATTTAAAATGTTGGCAGTTTATTTGCTCCAATTCCAATGGCATTGTGCATGACCCAGACTTCAGCTCAATGACAGCTTTCCACCAATTTCAAAGTAAAGTTGCTTTTGATAGAGTGTCTTCACTGCAGGTTTGCACTGATCATGCAATGAATGATACTGTTAGGTTGCATTCTTTAGGAATTCTATGAGTATCCTGAAAAGTTGAGAGTTGGTCTTCTGAAGGAGGCTTATACTTCCGGGTTTTAGTGCTCTACATAATCTCCTGGGTTATTTGGGGTAGGATCCTCCTGCTTGGGGTGGTGTTTGGGCAGGTTCGGATTTGGGCCTACTACACTGCATCTGCCTCTGCTATGGCCCTTTACCTGGGTTGGAACTCATTTGACACGTGCAGTTTTGTACTGTCAAGAGGAAACCTTTTACATTATTCAATTTTTCAAAAATTCCCGGACAGAGAATCCTGGCAGGGCTGGAGCAGGGCCAACACTGCAGCACCAGAAAATCTAGAAAAAGTGTTAGTGGCACCCCAAAGTTAAGAGTAGGTGTTCCATTGTAGACCAAGGTTGAGACCAGGGCCTTCAATTGGTAATGCGGGGGCAGGGCAGGGAGGGAAATCCCAGTTGGTGCAGTGAGATTGTCGGAGGTCTCCTTATCCAATTCCACCCCTTATGTCACAATCAGCCTGATTTTGCACAGGAACAGGATGGAAAACACGATTCATTCTGTGACACTTGCACTGATGGGCAGCCAATAGCACTCTGCAGCAGCACAGAAGTGGCAGTATGAGGCCAGCCTGTGTCACCATCCTGACAGGAGCGAAGGAAATATCAGGAGGCGGAACCTTTCCATGGACTTTCAGAAATATCACCATATCTGTAATCCCCAAAACAAATGAGTGTTCTAATGAAACCTTTCCAGTTCTACAGCCTGGAGACATAAATGCCCCAGAACTTCTTGCACATTGCTAGGACTCCACTTTCACTAGCCTCACTGTGTGATGTGGAGATGCCGGCGTTGGACTGGGGTGAGCACAGTAAGAAGCCTTACAACAGCAGTTTAAAGTCCAACATGTTTGTTTCAAATCACTAGCTTTTGGAGCACTGCTCCTTCCTCAGGTGAATGAAGAGGTATGTTCCAGAATATACTTCTTCATTCACCTGAGGAAGGAGCGGAAAGCTAGTGATTTAAAACAAACCTGTTGGACTTTAACCTGGTGTTGTAAGACTTCTTACTGTGCTCACTGTATGAGGCTTCAGTGAGTATCCATTTGGGCTATCGGTTGATTTATATTAAGTGTCTTTTAAAGGGGTGACAGCATGTTTTCAAGCAGCAGAGTGACCATTCTTGACATCTTAATCTAATCGACGTTTTTTTTTTCCCTTTTACTCACATAAATTCAATGTAGAAGCACCTGATTCTGTTTGTGTTAACACTTTTAAACCTTGAATTGTTTCAGATGCTTTCTTTCAATATATTTAAGTTCAGTGAATTTGCAAAAGTAATTAATACATGGTCTGTTGCATGTTCGCTATGGCTCATACTTAAGAATTGTTAAGGTGTGGGGCAATTTATCAGTGAAAGTAATTTACAATGTACATAATCCTTTTACAATGAAAGTACCGGTATCTTTTATTGGGCATCACATGCAACTGTTACACAGTTGATAAAGCACCTTGCCTGATAACAGATCCCTGCAGAAAAGAAGATACCAAAATACTTAAGCTGAATCATGTAAAGTTCTAATTGTTGAACGAATATTCTCATTGCATTTTACTGACTGCAATGATATTCACAGTAAAGATACATTATGTCACTGCAGATAAGACCATAACTCGCAGGAGCAGAAGTAGGCCATTCGCCCATCGAGTCCGCTCCACCATTCAATGAGATCATGAAAGATCTGTAAAGTTCCACCATCTGCCACGATAGGGTCAAACCTGGATCCCCAGAGCATTACAAGGTCCAGCCACAATACACTCCACCACTGTCTCCCCAGCCTTTGGTCATGCATTAGGGTCAGAGTAATTTCAGTTGTTTTGCTATTCATATGACTGCTTCTTGAGAAATTGAAAATTTGGGACAGCACCTCATGAAAATTCATGCAATTATAGATCTCTACAGTGCTGGAGGAGGCCATTCGGCCCATCGGGTCTTCACTGATCCTTCAAATGAGCACTCTGCCAATGTTCACTCCCCCGCCCACCCCACCCTATCCCTGTAACCCCATAACCTAACCTGCACACCCCTGGACACGAAGGGGCAATTTATCATGGCCAATCCACCTAACCCTACCACATTTTTAGATTTTGGGAAGAAATCGGAGCACCTGGAGGAAACCCACGCAGACACAGGGGAATGGGCAAACTCCACACAGACAGTGACCCAAGGCTGGAATCAAACCCGGCTCCCTGATGTTGTGAGACAGCAGTGCTAACCACTGCGCCACTGAGCCGCATTATTTAAAATTATTAATTTCACTCCTAGGTGGAGGGCTGTACTGGAATCAAATCTGACGTATAGAAAGTTAATACGTCCCGCATCATCCTACAATGATTTCTGTACAAACCTACAAAGCTAGAGCCGTATTGTTCTTCTGTTAAATGCTATTGCTAATCGATCATTCCTTTTAGTTTAGCTCTGAGCTTTGTGAAAAATTTGTCTATGGCTCTATTATTATACTAGCAGGCCAAGAGAAAACTCTTTCAAAGTCAAACTAAGTTTTCATTTTATTAACCTCACTGTGGCAAATTTCATTCACGTCAACGAAAACGTTATCGCTATTATGAATCTCATTTGTACACGTGCTCATTTTGAGGAATACGCACACACACAAACAGGAAAGCTGACAACATTCTTCTTGATTTATTCTAACCCTTTCAAACTTCTCAAGTTTTGGTCCATGAACCCGGTCAGAGGGGTTTCAACATGCATTTACTCTGAATGCTGAAGTGGGGATTGAAGCACTTTTATATTTACATTCGGTCTTGTTAATCGACCTGCTTCACTGAAGGTTGGGAGAACAGTCCGCTAGAGAATGGATGTCAGTAACAGGCCAACCTCATTAATCTCTTTCTCATGTCCAATTACCAGAATGCATAATGAGCTTCATGATAGAGGGAAGAAACAATGGCAGGCGAACGTTTACTGAAAAAGTAACCCATCAACCAACACGGTGATCGCATAATCTCCAAGTTGTCGTTGGTGGCATGGTGGGGGTGGGGAGAAAGAAAGTTATAAAGCTTCTGCTTGTGAAACAAGCTTATTTTTTCAGTAAAGCCCATTCCCACTTGTAAGGAGTTTGTCAGTTTATCTCATAAATCTGTGAGGCATCAAGGACAAAATCTGAATGATTCCCCGTGACCCAAGGTTGTATGACGTCCACGAAAAACATCTTGGTGATAAATATTTTGTAAAATATCAGTAAATAGCAGGGCGGCCAGTTTCCATGAACTACTGAGATGTTTTGGACAAGCTCAGAGGAGAATGAGGGGAGGGAAAATACCAGTGGGAAAGTTGGTGCTGGAGTGGGGGCTCGGGGAAAAGGAATTATATTCATGCATGCACATCGAAGACTGCTTGTTAAAGACACAGGGACATTTCCTTTGTTTATTTATTACTAATGCTTTTAAATTCCACACTTAAAATAAAACTTTTGGGCCACGCCTAGACAATCTCCAAGTGCAGATGGCGACAATATTTAAACTTAGAAAAACAAAATGTTTTGAAGAAATTAAACCTTTTTACGAGTGGAACTGCCAAGGTCAAGGTGGGCTGCAGGTAAATGATGGAGAAGTAGGTTTTAAAGTTCCCTTAACCAACTAAATAAAAGATTGTTTTCTCTTTAAGATGGAGGACTGCTCTGACTGAAATCCCTTTGATGAGTGTTAACAGTGAAAACTGAACAGATCTTTACTCTACAAACTGGGAACAAACTTTGAATGCTTCAACAATTTCTGCTCGTTAACACAAGCTAGTGACATAACACTACATCTTTGGGTAATATTGATGTTAAATGTTTTCCTGGCATTACCATCTGTCACCACAAAGCATTTAGAAGTCCACAGAGTAAACTTTTAGCGTATAATTTTAGCACGAACAAACCTGCGATTATTTTTGGCTGCTTCTGCTTACAGTGTAGTTCCTAGAGCCATCAGGGCACACTAAGGTTCTGGCTGTTAGTCACTTGTTTTACCTAAAATGGTAATAATCTGTGATTAAAGACTAACGCAGTTAGACTGAGAAGAATATGGATATCTGATCTGCATACACACTGACCCCTTTCCCACTCTTATGCTTTAATAGCCCATTTGCTTTACTGGATACAGAACCTGAAAAGTTTATGTTTACACACACACACTTGAATGGACAACAGCAAACTTTGAAACCCTTTCATGCTGTTTTATCTTGTCTACTTTCTTCCAGTTGAAAACCAGTTTCAAATCTAATGGTTCAAGCCCTTCCCATAATCTTGCAACTTGTTTAATTAGATTCCTTTGGGAACAGCACTTGAAGAATTACGGGACTAACAAACACGTTACCCTTTCTCTGAAACACAAATAAAAATAAATCCCTTATTATCCTGGTGAGCATGAATGCTTTATTGTCTAACGCATATTTTTTGCCACCCAGTGTCTGTTGGCAAATATTCAGTGGTGGTTGAGTTTCCTACTTTTGGGTTGTGATTGTTTCAGGAATTATTTTGCTTTGAGTTTCCAAAAATAATGTAGTAGAGCATTAGGATTATTTCTGTTCTTTTAATTCTAACCCAATGGGATAGGAATCTTTCAGACATTTTGCTACAATGCAAAGTGTCTTTACTACAAAATCACACTTAATGCAGTAGAAATTAATCGTAGCTCATCTAAGAGCATTACCACTGATATGCCGGTACATTATTTGGGCGAGCTGTCAGCATCTGTCGCGTTTCCACGGGCGGCTCACCCACTCTAAGTAGATAAATATTGAGCTGCTGCCTTGCCAGCGGTGCTGAGCTGGGAAGGAAGGGTACTGATGGATGGTGGGTCAAGGTGAGGGAGTGGGATAAATCACTGGTACTGTGGATTTGTGGGGTCCACCTCTGCTCTTCATGATTCCATTGCAAGAGGCATCAGGCTGTTCTAGACACTGTCAGAACACCTAGAAAATGCCCCAAACCAATCAGGTGGCGGACGGAAGCGGCCCTTAAAAACAGGCATACAGAGGCCCAATTTCTTTTCCTATTCATTCTTGGGAAATGGGTCTCATTATTAAGGGCAGCATTTATTGCCCATTCCTAGTTACCCTTGAGAAGATGGTGGTTGGCATTCCTCTTTAGCAGCAGCCGTTCATGTGGTGAAGGCGCTGTTTAATAGGAAGGCCCAGGGTTTTCACCCAGTAATCACGACAAAATGGTTGCAATACAGATGTCCAAATTGGGATGTCTGCAACTTGAAGATGCTGATGTTCCCATTCACCTGCTGCCCTTGTCTTTCTAGATGGTGGATATCACTATTGCGTGGGGTGCTGCCAAACAAGCCTTAGCGAGTAGCTGCAGTGCATCGCATAGATATTTCTACCGCAATAATCCTTAGTTCAAATCACCGTGAGCCCTTGCAAAATACTTTGAAATGCTAAAGGGGTGTTGCCCATTTTAGAAAAGCTCTACTTTAAGTGTGAATCCACAGAGTAAAATCCAAAATTATAGGCAGCATAAAATTAGTTTTATGATGAACATTAAGTTACCTTTCTGTAAAATTACAGCATCTGTTATTTGAAAAATGTGTTTTCAGTCTTTGACATCCTGAGTAATTAAATTTTACATGGAAAAAATTTCCATCTGTACTGTTTTTATGAGACCAACAAAGGACAGCATCTGCACGGCATTCCCAGCATGTGGAACAGGTGCAATACAATAAAAACTGGAACAAAATGTTCACTATTTACAAGTCTGATAAACAAATGTCATATTTAAATATACATTCCGAATGATCACAGCCTTACGCTGCTTTAAAATCTTTTTGCACAAAGCTGCTGCAAGTTTAGGTGGGGGGAGCTGACAAGTACCCACCAGGCTGTAAAACAGTCTTTAAGAAATAACATTGTACACTCCAAACTTCTTCTTTGCCTCTCAACAGGTGCGGCTGCTTTCTTATTCAGAGTGAATTATGTTAAAGTAGTTGCAAGTTAAGACGCCACCTCGAACTCGTGTGGATTGACTGGCATGTCGAGGATGAGTAAATCTATATAATCAGATAGCCTGCCCCTGCTCCCTGTTAGTCTCTCTGCACTTGTGTGAGCAAACATCGACTGCATGCTTGTGGGCAGTTTGCCGTCTAAACCATCTGCAATAAATTAGCCATAAATAAAGCGGGTGTTATCTCGATTCATTGCCTCAAATGCTTCCCTACCTGTTGGGACAATGGGCTGATCAATAACAAGTACAGCAGCTGTGCATGAGATTGTGGGGCTTTACAGAGTATTTAGTATCGATTAGGTTGCCCTCTGCCAACAGAAATGTGGTGTGAATGACAAGTAATGGAAGGAAGGAAATCAGTAGCCAGTGGCAGCCTCAGAGCAGCTTGGAGATATTGAATGGCTGAACAGAACCAAGTAAAACAGTAATTCCCATACATTACAGGACTATAATCTGCTTATAAAACTGAATTTAGCCATGGCTGTCACAACATTTAGGTTTGCCATTGATGTTCTTGACCTTCATTTAATATTATTAAAGCAGCTGCTGTTAAAAATGTGAAATTTCATTGAAAATCCCACAACCTGTGGACTCTGCATGAGTGCTTTGAAAAGAGAAGATCCTTCTTGACATTAATTTTAACTATGTCCTAACTGTATCTCTATACTGTCCAGCTGACTGAGATACTGGTTTTCCTCTGATGAATACCTTTGTTTGACTTGGTCTTCTCGATCTTCTCGATAATTCTACCTCAGAGTTTATTCCAGTGAAACCTCTATCGTCTGCACATTAAAGTTCTGCTGTCCCAGTTAACCCCTGGAATGTCTACAGGATGGAGCATTAGATGGGATATGGCCTCAGTGTGCAGATTCTTTTGTTATTTTCTGTTAAATAAAACCATGCATTTATTACTTGTGGCCTATTTTATTTTCAGTACAGCTGATTGGCATGAGTAAAACCAAAATTTAGCGATTCTTGATTATCTGCCAGTTTCCATGACCCTTGAGGGCAGGCACTGCTTTTATGGCAGATAATGAAAGTTGCAGTGTATATGTAAAAACAAAACCCATTAAAGCTGGAGCTTACTGGTTATTGAGAGATTTCCTATTAATGAGATAGCTCTAAACGTCATTTGTCACATTGCAGGTTGCGATGCATCAAAGTGTTACAATAAAGGACTATAAAACAGACAATGCTTTTTCTAACGATTGTACTTAACAGAGCAGTCCGAACAATTGTCGCAATTTAGTAGATCAGTAAATTTTTGACTGTCTTTATCTGCAAATGGTTTGACAGTTCTGGTTTGAAAGATCAATGGACATTTAATTCAGTAGACATTATTAATGCGCCATAATGCGCAATGTTTCTCAGCTGTAGCAACTTTTAAACAAAAAATATTTGTATGTGACTGATTTCGAGTTGCTATAGTTCAACAATGATCTCAGCACCTTTACGTACCGAGAAAAGTTCCCAAAAATGCTAATGTGATATTTTTCATTATGCTATAACCCAAAACTCAAACGATACATAGAATTTACAGTGCAGAAGGAGGCCATTCGGCCCACTGGCTCTTGGAAAGAGCACCCTACCCAAGGTCAACACCTCCACCCTATCCCCATAACCCAGCAACTCCACCCAACACTAAGGGCAATTTTGGACACTAAGGGCAATTTATCATGGCCAATCCACCTAACCTGCACATCTTTGGACTGTGGGAGGAAACCGGAGCACCCGGAGGAAACCCACACACACACGGGGAGGATGTGCAGACTCCGCACAGACAGTGACCCAAGCCTGAATCGAACCTGGGACCCTGGTGCTGTGAAGCGATTGTGCTATCCACAATGCTACCGTGCTGCCCATCTTCCCGCTGTGCAAACCCTCTTTCAGTTCATAAGATTAGGGCAGGAACAGACACTTATTTTTGAAGGTTTGCATAGAATATAAAGAATTTCAACAATTATTGATTGCTATCATAATGTCTAAAGCATTGAAATGTGTGTTTGTCTGTCTTTCGCGGTGAGGTGTTGACAGCGCACTGAACAAACTACAGCTCACTCAGAGATGACATGTTTCAGTCAATACATCTGAAAACCCTTTGAGCGGAGAAAACTCTTAACTTTCAAAGGGCAGGTACCTTTATAATGTAACATTTGCCCAAATGATCTTGGGTAATGTTCTTAAATGAAGAATAAGGGGAGCCTGCTTGTTCTGGTGATTAGGAGCTGAGTGGGGACCCAGGCAGCTTGATCTCAGTTGAGTCTTTCAATCTGCTTGTAAGCTCGTAGTGGACAGCTGGACTTGTTCAGTGGTATACAAATCAGCCTTGCCTACTGCTAGGTTCAAAACATTGGTTTGTCTGGTCCTTTCCAGCCTAGACTGCTCTCTAGTTTCCAGACAGGCGTCTCTCTTCTGCGGGTCTCTGGTGAGCATCTCTTTAATTCGAGGGTGTCTGGTGCCGGTCTCTTTAAGAGGGGGTCTCTGGTGGGGGGTCTCTTTAATTAGGGGGTTGCTGATGAGGGGAAAGGGCTGTGGGAGCGATCTGGTGGGGGTGGGGTGGGCAGGTCTTGTATTGTGGAGGGGGGAGGGTGACCTTCCGATGGACTTTGGGAGCAACTCCCTCAAAGAGTTATGGCCCTTGGCCCATCGCGAGGGCGACAGCGTCAGGGCCATGGTTGTCAAGACCTGCACCAATTCTTGCCCAAGTGATTTCCAGCCCAGAGAACGGGAGAATCATGAGGGCCTGGAGAATACTGTGCCAGGCCTGTAAAGAGCCATTCACACGGGGTGCAATCCTCGATCTCAATGCCAGCTGGGGTCTGGAAAATTGGAACAGATCCTGTTTTTTTGCCCGTGCTGGATTGTCCGTCACCCGCCGGAAGCGGAGTTCCTGGGTGCGGTGGAGAATCCATCCCATAATTTCTGTGATTCATGCACAAAGCATCCACAAATCACACTGGGGTAAGGTCTAATGAAACAAAACATTGGGTGGTATTCTCCCCTACCCGGCGGGGTGGGGGGTCCCGGCGTAGCGGACTGGCGTCAACCACTCCGGCCTCCCTGTAGGTGCGGAATTCTCTGCACCTTTAGGGGCTTGGCCCGCGCCGGAGTGGCTCCCGCTCTGCTGATTGGCGCCAACGGCCTTTGGCGCCACGCCGACCGGCGTCGGGGCTGGCCGAAAGGCCTTTGCCGGTCGGCGTGAGTCCGCGCATGCGCGGGAGCGTCAGCGGCCGTTGACATCACCACCGGCGCATGCGCGGTGGAGGGGGTCTCTTCCGCCTCCGCCATGGTGGAGGCCGTGGCGGCGGCGGAAGAAAAAGAGCGCCCCCACGGCACAGGCCCGCCCGCCGATCGGTGGGCCCTGATCGCGGGCCAGGCCACCGAGGGGGCACCCCCCGGGTCCGATCACCCCGCGCCCCCCCCCAGAACCCCGGGGCCCGCTCCCGCCGCCAGCTCCCGCCGGCACCAGAGGTGGTTTAAACCACGTCGGTGGAAGAGGCCTGACAGCGGCGGGACTTCGGCCCATCGCAGGCTGGAGAATTGCCGTGGGGGGCCCGCCGACTGGCGGGGCGCAATTCCCGCCCCCGCCGATTCCCGGGCTGCGGAGAATTCCGGGGGGCGGGATTTACAAAGGCCCCGGGTGATTCCCCGACCCTGCGGGGGGTCGGAGAATTCCGCTCATTGTTTCAAAGCATTACGCTGATCCTAATTCAGAGAACTGAACTCCAAATTGCAGTTCTACTACAGATTCATTATGATGCAAAAATCCATCAGATCTTTGACCTGCAAACCATTCATTCATTTTTCTGTGATACTGATTTTACTGGGCTGTGATTGACACCTTCCGCATAAACACCCAGCTGTCAGCATTGTTTAATTCATCTGCCTTCATGCCTGAGTGACACTGGAGTAGTCAGCTGTGAAACTAACTGAAAGCACTTAACTCATGGTCCATGAGTCTGGGGAAAATGAAGAGTTGAAAAACAAAGAAAACTAAAAATACCTTAAAATACTAATTACAGTAACCATGGTCCTAATCAATATTGGATGGATGGGATATTTTAATGAGTGACAAATCGCAAACTATTTAAAACGTGGGCAAGAATCATTGATAAAATAGATTCTCTCTCACCAGTAAAATAACCCCTTGGGACTAATTATTTAAGTCCTGATTCCATTTATCTTTTCTTTTACTGAAAACTATCTCGCACACTGTCTTTAAACAGTGGCATCAAAATTTATTACCTGCTCAAAGATTTTTATTTTTATTTTCCAATCTTTCAGATAGAGAACAGGAACATGCCTCAGTCTATAATCATAGTTTCACTTTATTGACTGTTGTGTGCTTGTACAAATGATCGTTTCCTCACTGAAAGGTCACATTAAACTGTTTTAAGAGATTAGTAATATTTTTGGAAGCACTAGAGCAACACATTAATTTAACTTTCCATCAAATGGCAAAGTTGTGTATATACAGGGTGTATCGCCTCCATACTTCAACTAGTAAAAGGACATCTGTACTCCAGCCAAGCACAACAGGTTGACTACCTGTCAATGCCTCGGAAACAGGATATTTATCAAGTTAAAAAGCCGCCCCTGATCAATTCCATCACAAATCAGTATCGGAAAATCAGTCCCCATAGGGTTAATCCTTATTGGGCTAACAAAATAAGTCAGCTGCTTGGCAGCTATTGTTTTTATGTGGGCTTATAGCATTATCATACACATTGTAGATTTACTGGAGAGGCTCCTAGCCAGAGGTGGTGTATTGGCAAATTACACTTACAACCAAATCATTGACCATCGTATCAGTGGCACATTTGGGTCAATGTCAGGGTTAAAGGTCACAGAGGAGCAGACTGATAATAGAGTGCTTGTGGACATTGTCAGATTGCTCCTGTGAAGTACTGGGGCAGCTTGGGCCTCGGGGTATTCCTTTTTATCGAAAGACTGCTTGTCTCATAGGTGATGCAAGTCTGATAGAACCTAAATACCTTTTGATTGTAACTGTGAAATCAGTTCAGTGGTCACTAACAATTTGAAAGGCAGTTTATTGACTGGCTCAACAGAGGCAGTTATTGACTGCTGTGTTTTCCCAGCCGTGGAAGCACATGGTGTATAGCAGGTAGCTGAGGCATTGCTAAATGTAACAAAGCTTTATTTAAAGCTTTATTTATTTAAAGGAAAACTTCAACATAAGCGTTATCAGCTCTTGCACAGGTATTATACAACTGCCTCACATATATCAATTAAATGTAACAGGAACAATGGGTGGTTTGTGTGCCAGCCTTCAGACTTATAGAGGTTTCACTCAGTTCAAATCAGTGCATATGCAGGGCTGCCACAATTAAACTACTTGCTCAAATGTTATCCAGAGGTTTACTTCTTTTGTTACAATCCATGTAGAAACTGATAGCTTTTAAAAAGAAATTCGAACTTCTAGTTAATAGTTTTGAAAGAATGGTATGCAAAGGTTTAAGGGGCGTGATTCAGCAACCCCATTATGACGGGCGCTGGGTGAGATCCAGTTCTGAATATTTAAATGAGCCTTATGGCTCACTTAAATACCGGGCCGCCGGATTCACCAGACACTTGGGACTCACTGGGGAAGACCTCGCCAGGGTGCCGCTTAGGACTAGTCCACACAAAAGGGAACCAGTCGTGACAGCACCTTGGGGATGGGGTGGGTCGCCCAGGCCACTGGAGATCCCCCGGTGGTCGGAGACAGGGCAGGGTGGCACGATGCCAATCCTCGTGGTACCTGGGCACCTTTGCACTGCCACTGGCACCCTGGCAGTGCCACCCGGACACCCTGGCAGTGGCAGGGTGCCCAGGTGCCAGGTTGGTACTACTGGGTCAGGCCCGGGGGGGGGGGTCCTTGCCAGGTAGAGGGGGGTGAGGGAGGTTCCCAGGGGTCTACCCAAGGTTGGGAGGTGAGGGGGGTAAAAGAAGCTGGGGGGGAGGCCCGAAAAGAGAGGGGAATCAGGGCAACCAGAGAAAATGGTGCCCCGATCTGCAAGGAACCATTTCTGCTGGGCTCGCCGGCAGGAAATGACTCAAGTGTGGCCTCGGCGGGAGAAACTCCTAAGGCCAAAATAAACGGCAAAGTACCGTTGGATAGCGGGATGTTTCTTGCTACTGCAGACGCTGAGAAACACACCACTAAATGCGGAGTTCAGCGGACTTCAACTTGAGTTCACTGAATTGTGCCTTGATGTTTACTGTAACAAATCAGTAAAAATCTTATTAACTAAACACTGTAGGCAATTTAGGCTTGAATTTACGCCATGACAGAGAGCCTGTCCGCATGGGGATAATGGTAGGTGTGTGAAAATCAAAAGCCCCCACCCCAAACATAGCACTGCCCATTCTCAGGAGGGCAGGGTTTTGTCAGTTCACTTTGCATGCATGTGCCATTCATGGAGGTAGCTGGCCTTTTTGGCTCATCGATTGTCTCCACTCAGGTGGGAGTTTGGTCGCCCAGGAGTGTAAAACCAAAATTAGACCTGTTCGGAGCAGGTCGGAACTTTGTGAACTTGTTTGGAAAGCCAAGTTCCACTTTGGATGTGATTCTGGGACTTCTTTTGGGGAGGTCAGGTGCACTTCTTTGGAGGTAAAGTCGCCCTGGGGAGGCCAGCTGTCCTTTGGAAGAGTTCAGGTGCCTTTGGAAGTGTTAAAATTTGGCATGACTGTGCATAAACTCAGTAACTCATCAAGCTCATTAGAAAGGTCAACGGACCTGTCAAAATCAACCATCAAATCTGTCAAAAGTGCCTGTCAAGCAAAGCCATCAAAAGTGTCAGAGGAACTGCCAAAACCATCTGTCAAAGGGGGCTGTCAAGCTGTCAAGACATATAAAAGACCTTTAAATTTTGATTTAAAATATTTGGAGTTTAAAATAAAATAGTTGCTTGCTATTTCATGCTGTCTGTGACATAACCTGAAGGTTTCCATTACTGGATTAGTGCCGCATAAACAATTTCACAGCCATTCATTATCACAGTAGGGCACCACCATTTTGCAGTTTGATTGACAGCTACAAGTTGGTTATAGACTCTTTGGCGTGTGAATATGAATTCCAGTGTTGATTGTTTTAAGGGATAGTGCACTTGAATTAAAAGTTTGTTGTTATATGTAGTTGAAGGAAAGTGAATGTAGTTTTTCTTAAATTAATGAAAGTTTTTTTTTCTCTACAGTGAAGCCCGCAATAGATACTTAGAACTTTATTTTATCTCTACATGGGTCCTGAGTTCCACCCACGGTAGACAGTGGGTCAGTTATCATGGTAGGCATAAGGACAGAGGGTGGTGGATGAGGGGGTATGGATTGACATGAGTTGGCATGAAGTTAGCCTGGGGCTATAAAAGGCTTTGCGGGTGAGTCAAGGGCATAGATTGGCACGGAGGGTTTGAGGGGTTATTGGGTGGTTACCAGGTATAATGTGGCATAGGCTGACATGGTTGGGTATTGAGAGAGTGTGGGGGAGAGGGTTGCACGTGTTGAGGCGAGATCGATGTTTTATATTTTATTATTTAAAAAAACGTTTGGACACAGTGCCAGGGTCCAGAGGCAGCCCTTCCACCCACTCTACCTCTGTACCTGGCATCCTCCTCACTACTTCCAAGGTTGTCTTTGCCGACTTCAAATCTAACCCGCCCCCTTGGACTGAAAATCAGAAGTTCAGACAGCCACTGTCAAAGGTTCGACTCACAGAGCCAGAAATTCTCCTGACTCTATGCACCCAATTCACGGATAGAAACCAGGTTATACTCTAAACCACAGAATGGAAAACCCTCCAGTCTCATTTTTAGCCCAACCAAAGAAACCCCCAGCTTTCGCAGCTATATGTTACTGTCCTTAATATAGCCATTCAATTTTTCCAGAATCAGTCCAAAGTCATTCATAGCTTCAAATAATTTTTTAATGTTCTTTTCTTTCTCATCCTGGTAACTTGCAATCTTAGAATTGTCTTTCACAATGAAGTTTTTTTTTTCCTGGAGACCTTCTCTCTGGCCCAAGCTAGACAACTGTTCCAGCCTTATTTTAAATCGCCACAATTTTGGTCTTTTCAATCCAAGCCTGGACTTCCATGATGAACCAGACACATTTATGCGTATAGCTGCTGCTCTCTCCCAGATCCAGGAAGAATCAAAGCACTGTCTGTGATATTCAGTGATATTCCAGGAAAGTTTAAACTAGATCTACACAATATCTTCCTTTACATCCTTCTGTGTGGCAATGTGAATTACTAGGTTGTATTGCTGATTAGTTGTCCTTGCAAGCCCAGTTCTCATTCATCTTGGAACTCAATGGACTGTTTTAAGCACAATTGTTTACAACCCAACATTCTCAACACTTTTCTGGGATTTTGTGACTTTACTATCTCCACTGTTAATGCACAAGCTGCTGCCATTATTTACAAGCATAAATAGTTTGCACCTTCTCCCCAGTAAAATAGTCTAAGCATTCCTTTGATCTCTAGCAAACAGACTTTACTTCAGAACAAGTCACATGACCCCTTTATTTTACCTGAAATTTAAGAAACATCACAGATATCTTATAAACCTCATAACTGTAACACCTGGCAGAAGACGATAGGTATCAGTTTACCACTGCAAAACAATTCCAAATCTAAATGATTGCTAAGTGAACTAAAAGCAACCAAATTGCTCTTTGATATGTACACTCTCTGATGGGAAGCATTGGTTTAACAGGAAAGATTGTCTGACTGTGGATAAGTTAGGCTATGACATGTAAGACTTATTCCTGTAAATCACTCTTCCTCATAGTGTATCATATTTGTACAACAAGGACCCTCACCTTCTGTTAACCAAAAGTATGTGTTCAAAGCATCTTTCCTCCTGGCAACTGTAATGAGATAGGATCTTCCAGCTAACGTTCTCTTCACCTGGAGTCTTGATCTCTTGCTGAGATGCAGGTCCACTGGTGTATACTACAAGATGATCATTATTTTTCTATGACCCTAAACATTATCTGCAAGTTGTGAGCACAGAGGGCACTACCCCTGTCAACAGATGAGTGAAATTTTCAGCACATAACTCTGGGTAATGATTGTGAATGGCAGCTTAATGAGAAAGGACCTACCAGCTAACTTTCCCTTCACCTGGAGTCTGGATCTCTTGCTGCGATACAGGTTCACTGTTACATACTACAAGATGACCATTAGTTTTCTATGACCCTGAACATTATCTGAAGCTGTGAGCACAGAGGGCACTATCCCTGTCAACAGATGAGTGAACCTTCCAGCACACAACATTGGGTAATGACTGCGAACGGGAAACCTGCTCCACTTTCCCAGTCTCTGATTGTCGCATATAGATGCTGATCTGGATAAGATCAACTAACTGAGAACAAAGCAAGAATCAAAACTGATTTTTTTCTAATCTCTGAGGCTTAGGCCCTGAAAAGGTAGTGCAATAACCCTTGGGACTATTGATGCAGTTGGAACGATGACTTGTAAAAACAAGACCAAGTGATTTCAATTGTTGGAGCATATTGATGTATGTCGATTTTGACAAGCTACGGAAGGTTGTAGAGACATCGCCATGTCTAAACAATAACTGGTTCAGTGCATGAACATAGTGATGTTCAGATATACATGACGACCGGTATTACTCTGTCTAAGCCATGAGCTTTCTCCTGCTCGTCTCTTAGTCATGCGATTCTCCCTTGCATCAACTTGTGGGCAGCACTAGTTCTCTAGTCCCACACATTTAACCCTTTCAACCTTGATCCCCCTAATACTAGTCATTTCAGGCTGATCTACATTAACCGGTATATATGGGCAAGGTAGTTGCATCTGGAGCTCTGGCAGTCAGAAGGGGCAAGAGGTAATCAACTAACTATTTCATTGGAAGCAACAGGTTTTAGGGAAGTATTGCAGAGATTGACATATTTACCAGTTGTTGCATGAAGGAATGTCTCTGATGACACCAGTAGTGACCAGGTTTTTAACTTGTAAAGCACATGGCAATGACAGAATGCTTACAGTTATGAAAGGAGTGGCAGAATAAAACTAAAATAATTGACTGGTAAGTATTGGCCCAAATTTGCAATATAAAATAATTTCTTCGCCTTCGGCGATCACCCGCTATGTGTATGATTGTCCACCTGAAGACCTCTGTGTTACTGGTCATGGGCTCTGTGGGTCCCTGCATTGCTGATGTGCCCAATCCTATAGCTGCATCTTCGACTGTCACTGTTCTGCAAGAGACCCGAAGGGCAGCTAAGGGAAGATGGCGGTGGTTATACCGTCTTCCGGAGAAGAAAACCTGAGGATCAGACCAGGATGCATGGAATTGGTTTCACCATCGAGAACAAACTTGTTTGGAACGGCATGGTGGCGCAGTGGTTAGCACTGCTGCCTGCGGGTCTGAGTGCCCGGGTTCGATTCCAGCCCTGGGTCACTATCTGTGTGGAGTTTGCACATTCTCCCCATGTTTGTGTGGGTCACCCCCCCAATCTGAAGATGTGTAGGTTAGGTAGATTAGCCACGCTAAATTGCCCCTTAATTGGAAAAAAAAAATAATTGAGTACCCTAAATTTTCAATTAAAAAAAAGAACAAGCTTGTCAACCAAATTCTGGAGCTCCCCATCGGCATCAACGAGCACCTCATGATGCTCTGTCAACAACTGGTCAAGAAACATGGGCAACAGTCATGAGTGCCTATGCCCCAACCGTGATGCCAATGATGAGTTCAACAAAGGTTTCTACTCCACCCTGGACATCATACTCTCCAACATTGCTAAGGAAGAGAAGAGTCATTTTCCTTGGGGGTTTCAATGCTGTGGCAGGAAAGGACTCCCACCTCTGAAAATGAACCATTGGAAAGGAAAGAGTTGGAAATTGCAACTCCAACAGGGTTCTCCTGCTCATCAAATGCATGGAACATCAACTTTTCATCAATAATACAGTATTCCGCCAAAAGGACAAGTTCAGATCTTCCTGGACACAACCACGATCCAAGCACTGGCACACGATCAACTTTGTCATTGTCCGACCCTGAGACCAAAAGGTTGCCCTTATTACCAAAGCAATGACCAGTGAAGATGGCTGCTGGACAGACCACTGGCTCATCTGCTCCTCTATGTCCATCAAACTCCACCAGAAACAGCGGAAGGTGAAGAAACAGCTGTGAAAAAAGATCAACGTTGAGTGGGTTCAAGAGTCAAGCATGCTCGTGAACGTCCAACAATGTCTTCCCCAAAACCTCCTAAGTGCTTGTTCAAATGGAGTGGACGAAAACAGGAAAGTGTTGAAAACAGATGTCATCTCAAGATGTGAAGAAACTATTGGCTACAAGACCAGGAAACAACAAGACTGGTTCCATGAGAGTGACCACACCATCCAAGACCTCATCGGCAAGAAGAGGAGATCTCTCTGCGCGTGGAGAAAGGTACAACGAAGCACTAGGAAAACCAATAACCAATGCTGGACTGAGAAAGTTAAGGAGCTGCAGCTCCTCACCGAGAAGCACAACACCCAGGGTTTCTTCAGTGCCTTCAAGGCAATATATGGATCCAACACTTTAAGTATCAAACCGGTGAGGAGTAAGGACAGAACTCACTTGAGAGACAGAGAAAACATTGGTCTTCGATGGGGAGAACATTTCAAAGGACTCCTAAACCAGGATCCAATCATGGATGAGAATGTGTTTAAAGAAATCCCCAACTTCCGATCAAGGATGATCTTGGACTCCCATCAAGTGTGGACGATGTCAAAACTGCCATTAAACACATGGAGAATGGGATAGGCACCGGAGTGGAAGGGATTCCAGTGGAGATTTTCAAACTTGGACGAGAAGAGATCACCCAACATCTCCATCAGCTGTCCCTGAAAATCTGCGATAGAGAGGAAATTCCTGCTGACCTCAGAGATGCCGTCATCGCCATCATCTTCAAAAAATGAGACAAAGCAGACTGTGGGGACTACCGAGATATCTCCGTACTCTCCATCTCTGGGAAGATCGTCGCATGATTTCGCTGCTCAACAACTTCAAGAGAAATGCCAGGAGCAACATCGATCACTCTACATGGCCTTCGTCGATCTGACCAAGGTTTTTGACTCAGTCAATCAGGAACTGCAATGGAAGCCCCTTCAAAGGCTAGCTGTCCAGAGAAATTCATCAACATCCTTCGACTCCTCCACAACAAGGTTCTGGCAACAGTCCGACCGACAGAAATAAGACAAAAATTTTTGAGGTCAAGACTGGAGTCAAGCAGGTATATGTCATTGCCCCTACCCTTTCCTCCATCTTTATCGCCACCATCCTTCACCTTGATAAGAACAAGCTTCCCAATGGAGTGGATATCATCTACAGGATGGACGGAGAATATTTAAACCTCAACTGTTTGAAACCCAAGAAGAAATCAACACTGACATCGCTCTTGGAACATCAGAATGCGGATGACATCACCATCTCAATCCTCTCAGATGGGAATCTCCAAACCATCCTTGACACTTTCATGGAAGCACACGAAAGTGTCAGTCTTAGCCTCAACCTTAAGAAGACTCAAGTCCTTTACCAACCCACCCCAGGGCAAGTTCCAGTCTGTTCCTCCATCAAGATCAATGGAGAAACTCGACTAAATGTGAATTTTTCCCCTACCTGGGGAATGACCTCTCATCCAAGGCTGACATCGATGTGGAGATCCAACAATGTACCTAAGTCACGAGTGCCTCTTTCGGACGTCTAAGGAAAAGAGTCTTTGACAATCCCGACAATCGTGCTGACACCAACTCATAGAAATCATAGCATTTACAGGGCAGAAGGAGGCCATTCGGCCCATCGAGTCTGCACCGGCTCTTGGAAAGAGCACCCTACCCAAGGTCAACACCTCCACCCTATCCCCATAACCCAGTAACCCCACCCAACACTAAGGGCAATTTTGGACACTAAGGGCAATTTATCATGGCCAATCCACCTAACCTGCACATCTTTGGGAGGAAACCGGAGCACCCGGAGGAAACCCACGCACACACGGGGAGGATGTGCAGACTCCGCACAGCGACCCAAGCCGGAATCGAACCTGGGACCCTGGAGCTGTGAAGCAATTGTGCTATCCACAATGCTACCGTGCTGCCCCACAATCCTCGTATACAAGGCAGTTGTCCTCCCAACTCTTCTATGTGGCTCAGAAACGTGGACTATATACAAACACCACCTGAAGACCCTGGAGAGGTACATTCAATGCTGTCTGAGATGGATTTTCCACATCAGTTGGGAGGACAGACGTTCTAATATCAGCCTCCTTGAAGGAGGCAAGAGCAGCAGCATCAAGGCTGTGATGATCTGAAACCAACTCCACTGGGCCAACCATGTACTAAAGATGTAAGAGTCCTGACTGCTAAAGCAAATCTTCTTCACCCTGCTCAAGGAAAGCTCCTGAACAAGAGGAGCACAAAGTAAGTGCTTAAAAGTTACCATGAAAGCTTACCTCAAGAAATGCCAGCGTTGTTTACGACCAAACCGTCAATGCCTGGCAGACCTTTGCTCAGAAGAGATGTAGTTGAAGGAACCTCCTGATTGAAGGTACACAATTCTTCAAGGGCACCCAACGGCAAGAGGAGATCCCAAAAGGAGCCTGAGAAAGGAATACCACCAATATAGAGTCCAAGGACCGATCCCACTTTCCCAAAACACCTGCCTAGTGTGCGGTTGAAGTGTGGTAAATAACATGCACAATACAATCAGAGTGTTTCTGTGCACTGTGAACAACAAAATTGTAAATGAATTTATACAGAATACTCTTATGATTTTGTTGCATGCAGCACAGCTAAAATCCTCCCCAATAATTGGGAATGACAGTCAATGTATGTGCACTTATCTCTGCATCACTAATACAATGCAAATAAGTCTACTTGTGTATTTTTTTATCATTTATGACTGCCCATGTTTTCTTGCAGAATCCATTTCTACATATTTCTCGCAAATAATATTAATATTAGATCATCTTAATATCCCTACACATCACAGCTTTACTTTAATCTGAAAAAAGCTAAAACCATGTCTTATCTTGAACCAAACATGAACTTAATTTTTAAAACATTCTTTGATTAATGAAAAATAAAAATTCATTTATGTTTATAAAGCTGTCTAGAAGATTTAAATCTGTTTTTCTGAATGTGCCTTTTCCTTTTAATCTATTTTTCTGTGCCATGGCCCCCTCCACACCCCAGATTAATTTGAACATCTCTGGATTAATTTTAACATCAATTATTTTTCATTGTAAATATTTTAATCCAAATTAAATCCACATTATCGTGTTGGCAGTCCAGATGGTTTTGGCCATTCATTCTTAAGACAAATGATTCAAAAACCATTAGATAAAAAGAAAAAGAAAACAAAGTCTATTAATGCTCGCAGAAATAAATAAAATCAAATGTTTTAATAACTTGCAATAGTCCATGAACCTAACCTGGCAGTGATATTATAGTAAGTCTTCAAAATCTTATTGGTATTAATATGGCATTATAAGCATATTAATCCTAAATAAATCTGGATTAGTTTTGCCCTTCCACATCCAGATGCAGTGTGGTTCTAAAAACATTCTTAGATTCTGCATAATAAAGCTGGTGGTAACCATCCCC
The DNA here is from genome assembly GCF_902713615.1 of Scyliorhinus canicula. Classification (NCBI taxonomy): domain Eukaryota; kingdom Metazoa; phylum Chordata; class Chondrichthyes; order Carcharhiniformes; family Scyliorhinidae; genus Scyliorhinus; species Scyliorhinus canicula. The sequence continues at coordinate 27,060,600 of NC_052154.1, read as the reverse complement.
TAAAAGCAATGTTTAAGCTATTTGATCAGGCAGTAGGATATTAGTGTCGGAGTGGGTCACTGGCTCAACATCTTGGTCCAAAATTTCCTGACAACTTGTACCATTAGCTATGGTGCATCCTACTATTCTAATAAAGACACTCCAGGAAGGTTATGGCTGAAGAGATTTTAAAAAAAAATTTAGAGTACCCAATTTATTTTTCCCAATTAAGGGGCAATTTGGCGTGACCAATCCACCTGCCCTGCACATCTTTGGGTTGTGGAGGCAAAACCCACGTAAACACGGGGAGAATGTGCAAACTCCACATGGACAGTGACCCAGGGCTGGGATCGAACCTGGGACCTTGGTGCTAACCACTGCACTATCGTGCTACCCGGCTCAAGCGATTTGTGCCATTTTTATGCCACAAATGAGGTGATGAGCTTCTGCATTGATAACAGCAACTCGGAACTATTTGGATTGGTACTGTCATGGCTGGGGCATATGAAAATTAGTTATTCAACAAAGTTTAGCTCTGGAGCAGTAATGGAGGATTGGGCTGAACAGCAGTCTTACTTTTTAAAAATAAATTTTGAGTACCCAATTCATTTTTTCCAATTAAAGGGCAATTTAGCATGGCCAATCTGCCTAGCCTGCACGTCTTTGGGTTGTGTGGGCGAAACCCATGCAAACACTGGGAGAATGTGCAAACTCCACACCGACAGTGACCCAGAGCCAAGATCGAATCTTGGGCCTCGGCGCCGTGAGACAGCAATGCTATCCACTGCTCCACCGTGCTGCCCTAATACAGTCTTACTTAATAACAGCGGTCACCAGTAATGCCATTGCCACTAGTTGCAGTCAAAACCGTCCTCGTTTTCTTCCTTATCTTTTGAGCACATGCTTTGCTTCATGCATGGAAGAAAAACTCCCCAAATTATCCTTGTCAAGATCCATAGGAGCTGGCGATGAAAAGGAGCTTCCATAAGAACAGACATTAAGAGGCCAGGTGGCTCAACGCTTGAGATGTTGAAAGGGAGAAATGTATCTGGAGCTGCAATTAAAGGTTCCAAAATTTATGTTCTTAGTGGTGGTGTTCACACTCCAGTCTGCCTTTTGTAAATCCTTAATGCTGTATGTTAGGTTCAGAGTCGACTGAGAATTTGAATTCTTGTCCATAAACTGAATACTCATCACACATTGGAAATTTCTTAGCTAAAATGAGACTAAGCGGCTTTGCCAAGAAGTTCAAACATTTTGCAGCTCTGTTTTGTGTCTGTTAATTCCTCTGTTTTCCACCAATGTTGACAGTGATTTCAGAAAGTAAAAAGCAGGAGAATGTGGCTTTAAATATTTACTTTAGTTCCTGAAGTGCTGAATATCTGTGTACTTTGTAAAACAGATGTGATTATCAATGAGTTACGCTTAAATGCATCTTCTCGAAGAAGATATGAATACAAATATTGTCATACTTTTTCCAAAAAGCTGCATTCTGGCTTCATTTCTGACTTTAAATTTATGATGCTGACATAACACAACATTAACCTGGCCAAAATAAATAATTGCAATGATATAAATTTTGAGTCCCTAAAATAAATAGTTTGTAAAGATCTTTGTTTATGTAGCCAGGTGCCAATCACTGACGAAAGAGGAAGTCATTCAACATCCTAATTTTAGTTTATAAACCTATCATTTAATAACATTACCTTCAAAGTTGTTACCCTGTCCCTCCTCCCCCTTTACATATACACAGTAAGAGGGCAGTGCCTGATGTAGGAGCGAGAGTAGGGTGAATGGAAAGGAGAAGTGCTAACCTAATTACTTCCTCTTGCAAATTTTTTCACCCTCGTGCAGAAATTCAAGAGACTCTCAAAACTATGAGCCTAGCAAGCCGCTGGTTAATTCACAGTGTTTCAGATTATATGGACATCCATGCTGCACAGAGCATGGTTACTGGTCTGCATAAGCGTGAGGGTATACTGGAGGAGCAGTTGCTGATGGGCACAGCTCTGATAGGGTTGCTTTAGCACAGGGGCTAAATAGCTGGCTTGTAATGCAGAACAAGGCAGCAGCGCGGGTTCAATTCCCATACCAGCCTCCCCAAACAAGTGCCGGAATGTAGCGACTAGGGGCTTTTCACAGTAACTTAATTGAAGCCTACTTGTGACAATGAGCGATTATTATTATTATTATTATACCAACCTGGAACATTGGAGCCCTGGTTACATCAAATTTTAGCAGTAATGATCAGCACTTGAGAAAGGCAGACTTGGTTGAATCGAGGCTTTTGTGTGAAGTATCAGTCCATCGTTTTTAATAGAGTCGCTTCATTGTTAAGACATAGAGGAATCCGGCAGATATGTAAGCAGAGGAAGCTGCACTGCATTTGAAACAAAAAGGCTCATTGGAATATGTGCATGAGAGTGTGGTAGAGTGTGACAGAGTGTGGCCTCAGCCTTTCTGTTGTGAAAGGTGTGTTGGATGAATTTCTTGCCTGGGATCACAAAGATTTTTCAACATTAGAATTCATGCGCAATGCATTTTGTAAAAAGGCACCATTTCAAAATATGCATCTTGCATGAAATATTAGACAGATGCTCTTAACAAAATAGGCTTTGCAAAGCAAGCATATTTCATGCTTCACTAAAACATACATGTTGATGCAAAGGACAACATTTCACATTCAAATATTCAGCAATAACTACTCACTGAGTTTGAAAGGGGAGAACTATTCCTTATGATTGACATGAAAACACTTTTTAAATAGTGAAAAATCATGTCACCTCTTAGAATATGTCTATATTTTCTTTCATTTAACTTCACATATACAGTTTCCCAAGTTACTGGTGTTGTGATGGGCTGAAGTAGTCTCCTTCTGTGCTTAATCACAAAAATTCGAAGTTCCCAATTAAGTAAGCAATAAGCCCTTATAACTCTTATTTATTTTTTAATACCTAGGATTTAGAAATACAAAATTATGATCATTTTAATAAAACTTCCATTTCGTGTTGAGAATTACTTTTATGTGTAACGTTTCAGCCCAGATCGTAGTCACAGCACAAATGAAGTCAGCTTTTCAGTCAGACAAGTCCTTAAAGCTACAAGGCATGCACAACTTTTGCAATGCAATGGCATGCAAAACAGGGATGTTCTTCGGAATGCAATCCACTAAAGTGGGCTTTGGACGGGCAACTTTTTCATGTGGTAGAAAAAAGAGTTTCCATCGTACTTCATAACATCTGGGCTTTATACCTTGTTAGAAGTGCCCTACCCTACAGTTACTTGTGCCATACATAATTGCACTCTGGTTAAACTTGCTCAACCAAGGTGTTATTGGGCAACGATACTGACACTTAATAACTTCCACGTGTCTCAAATAAACTGTGTAATTGAAGTGTTTATAATGAGGCTGAAGCCTGAAGCTTAATCCCACCCAAAGTGAATAATCTACTTCCAAAAGGCATTTGATACAGTGTCTCACAACAGACTTGTGGGCAACGCTGTAGTTTATGGAAGAAAATATGGATACAAAATTGGTCGAGTGACAGGAACAAAAGAGTCGTTGTTAATGGATGTTTTTCGGCCTGGAATAAGGTTTGTAAGGGTGTTAATGTTTTTCTTGATATATATCAGTGACCTAGGCCTTGGCATACAGAGCACAATTTCAAAATTTGAGGATGATACAAAACTTGGAAGCATTGTGAACTGTGAGGAGAACAGTGTATGACTTCAAAAGGACATAGAAAGGTTGGTGGTTGGTGGAATGGGAGGACAAGTGGCAGACTAAGCTCAAAGTGGAGAAATATGAAGTGATTCATTTTGCCGGGAAGAACATGGGGAGACAAAATACAACGAAGTGCACAGCTCGAAAGGGGACGCAGGAGCTGAGGGGTATAAAGTGCATAAGTCACTGAAGGTGGCAGGACAAGTTAAGAGAGGTTAATAAAGCTGACAGCATCCTAGATTTTAGTAATAGGGGGATAGAATACAAGGTGAGGAGGTCATGTTGAAATTGTATAGGAGACTGGTTTGGTCTTACTTCGAGCATTGCATCCAGTTCTGGGTGACACGATACAAGAACGTTGTGAAGGCATTGGAGAAAATGCAGAAGAGATTGACAAGTATGGTTCCAGGGTTGAGGATTTTCTGGTCTGGACAGAGTAGCTGGGGAGAAACAGTCCCCACTCACAAAAGGATTGAGAATGAGAGTGGACAGATTTAAACGAAGAAGCAAAAACGACACAAGGAAAACTTTTTCACCCAGTGGGTAGTTCAGGTCTGGAATGCCCTGCAACTGAGTGTGTTGGATCAAAGTATTCAAAAGGGAATTACACTGTTATCTGAAAAGGAAGAATGTACAGTGTTACGGGGAGAAGGCAGGGAAATGGCACCTGGTGCATTGTTCATTCAGAGAGCCAGTTCTGTAACAATTCTGTGATTCTGTGTGAACAAATTATTTTGGAATATACTCTAAGGAGGTCCACTTGCACTTTATTTTATTTGTGATCGACGGACATGGACATTTAAAATTTTTTTCATGATTAGGAGTTAACCATTGCATCACAATTACATAATAACAGGATTAGGTTGTGTTATCCTGTAAGACTGGTGACCAACAAGTAGACTGATGCTTAAACGATTTATTAACGTAACTATTGAAAGAGAGTGAGATAAAGGCGACCGTACTGCATGACTTCAGACATCAAACTGACAAGGAAAACCCACGCTAAGTCCCAGGATTCGCAGGCTCCGGCCCGATTGGCCGAATGGGTCACATGACCCTCCAAACACTCAACCCTTAAAGGGGCACGCTATCACATGCCTTCCCCATTAAGTTCCTGATAAACGTATTTCAATAACAATGGAACTATTTACAATATTGAACAACAAATGGATCTCAGCACAGCCCCTTGTAAGATCCATCCATCTGAAGACCTCCTGATTCTTTGGGAGCATCGTAATTCACTAGCGGCTGTTCCAGTAGTCGAGGCAAATTCGGTCTGAACCTCAATGGGTTGACTCTCGACTTGTGAAGGTGAGTCAGCGCAGATAACTTCCCCAGTTCCCACTGGAACATTCCTTGGCTCTTTCTCAGCGGAACTTGCTGCACCATTACTTTCATCCGTAGCAAAGTAACTGACGGGAGTACTAGGAGCGGACCGCCCCACTGGCTCCGTGTGAGATTCTCTTCTTCTCAAATGGTCTTCTTCACCCTTGTACCTTGGATATCTATTTCATACGACACGGGACCTGTTCTGGCCACGACCTTTCCAGGGATCCAATTTGGGTCGGCATCAACATTCTTTACATATACCAAGTCGTCCACCTCAAATGTTCTCTCAGTTTTTTCTGAGCTGTGATATCTCTTCTGTGCTTTCTGTTTTGCCTCCACCCTCCCCGCAAATTTGGAAATACCAGATCCAAAATTGTTCAAATGCGTTTGCCCATTCGTAACTCGGCAGGTGTAATGTGGTGACTTGATTATGCCAACCTGGGCTAGTGCGCAGTCAATTCCAGCTCCATGTGGTCAGTACAGAGGCTGATGACTATTTCTTCATGGTGGTTTTGAATGTATGGACGTCTCTCTGTGCCAGTCCATTTGAAGCAGGGAGCGATTTGAAGATGTTGAATGCTGTTGGGCCTCATGAAATGCTGGAACTCTCCACTAGTGAATGCAGGACCATTATCTGTGACCAGCACCTAGGGCAAACCGTGAGTGGCGAGTGTCTGTCACAATTTTACTACCATTGCTCATGAGGTCATGGACTTCATTTTGTGTATGTCCAACCACTTGGAGTGAGCATCAATTCTGAGCAGAAACATAGTTCTCATGAATGGGCCCGCAAAACCAATGTGTAGTCGCACCCAATGTCGACCTGGCAACTTCCAAGGGTGCATTGAGGGCTGCAGATGGAAATTTCTGCTCCATGTGACATTGGTCACATTGTTTGAACAGATTCTCTATGTCAGTATTCATCCCAAACCATCACACATAGCTGCGTGTGAGCATGTTCATCTTCGTCATCGCAGGATGGAGACAGTGTAACTCTTGTAATAATAACTTTCTAGCGGGAGTGGAAACGACCACCTTTGCTGCCCATAATAATACACCGCCTTCACAACGTAACTCACCTTTTCTCATTCGAAAGGGTCTTAATTGCTCAGACCTGTTATCATAATGCCAGCTGTGGAGGACCATATGCTTAACTCCAGCGAATACATGCACTAAATGATCTGTTTGAGCTGCACGCAGAAAAATACTTTTCACTCTATCTCGGTACACGTGACAAACAAATCCTAATCCAAATCTGTCACACCAACATCGGCAATGTATTGAGAACGTTTAGAGCAAGAAAACTTTCCTGTGGTACTGGCAGAGGAGGTATACTCTCAGTTAGAGAAGGCAGTTTAAAACATCCACATTTGATATGTGTATGCTGAAAAGTATACTTGTAGGCTGCTAATATCAGAGCCCAGCATTGGACCCTAGCTGAAGCTGTGGGAGGAATGGCCTTATCCTCCCTGAATAGACCCTACAAGGGTGCCATCCATAAATGTATTGATGGAGCTCCCTCACTCCAATGATTACGGGCCAATCACTCTTTTTCGATTTGAGAATGAGCTTTTTCAGCATCAGTTAGAGTCCTAGAGGCATATGCGATGGGTCTTTTTACCCCATCTTCCATCTTATGTAATAAACCACTCCGATCCTGTAGGAAGACGCATCACAGGTAAGAATGATTTCTTCAGTGGGTTCTAAATAAACAAAGTGACTGGAAGACTGCAAAGCTAGTTTAACCTGTTCAAAGGCTTCTTTCTGATGCTCTCTCCAAAACCACCTCTGGTGCCCTCGAGCAGTGTGTGTAGGGGTTCCAACATTGTAGAAAGATTAGGAATAAATATTTTGTAATAATTCACCATTCCTAAAAAGATTTCAATTCTGACACATTTTTCTGGGCCGGTGCTTCCTTAGTTGCTTTTATCTTCTTCTCCACAGGGTGCAGCTCTTGGGCATCTGCTCTCAACCTCAAGTACATCACTTCATGAGCTTGGAATGTACACATTTCCCTTTTTAATCACACTCTGGTCTTAAATCCTTAAAAAACTTCTTCAAGATTTGCCAGGTACTACTCTTCAGTCGCTGTTGTAATCAGTACATCATCTCGGTAGACAACCTCCTTAGGTAGGTCCTGCAATAAGCTTTCCATCGTGAGCTGGAAAGTCACACACACTGATGAGACTTGTAAAGGTTGCTGGGCATACTGGTATAAACCCTTATGTGTGACAAACTCTCTGGATGTCTCACCTAGCTCCACCTACTGGTGTGCATGACTCATGTCTAACTTAGAGTAAGTTGGACCTCCAGCCAGCTTAGTGTGCAGGTCCTCAATTTTAGGTACAGGATGGCTGCCCAAGTTTGACACTTGATTGACCATTAATTTATAGCCTCCACATATTCATACAGTCTTGTTTGGCTTAAGTATTGGCACAATGGGAGCTGCCTACTCCGCGGACTGCACAGGCTTGATAATTTAAAAAAAAATTTTTTTTTTTATAAATTTAGATTACCCAATTATTTTTTCCAATTAAGGGGCAATTTAGCGTGGCCAATCCACCTACTCTGCACATTTTTGGGTTGTGGGGGCGAAACCCACGCAGACACGGGGAGAACGTGCAAACTCCACACGGACAGTGACCCAGAGCCGGGATCGAACCTGGGACCTCAGCGCCGTGAGGCGGTTGTGCTAACCACTAGGCCACCATGCTGCCCCAGGCTTGATAATTAATGCCTAATTCTGCCAATCACTTCAGTTCAGACACAACCTTCTCATGTAAGGAATTGGGCATGGGTCAGTCTCTCTAAGACTTGGGCATGGCCTCAGGATCGATGAAAATTTTGCTTTTAGGGCCTGGATCTTGCTTAACCCGTCTTCGAACACCTCCTGTTATTTCTTTAAGATGTCATGAAAATCTCCTTAGTTCATTTTGAAGGTTTCTGGCCAATTTAATTTAATTTGTCACAGCCAATCGCGGCCCATCAAACCTGCCCTTGGCCGGCTGGCCACTCCTATTAGAGGCAGTTGAGATGACTATGCTGGTAGCTTACTGGAGTTGATGTTGTTCCGAGGATCCCTCAAGCTTCCCCAGTGTGCGTGGCCGTCATGCTTCGTAACTTCAGGGGCTCCAATAGGCTCTGCTTCATCTTGCACTTGCTCCTAATGTGTCCCCTCCTATTGCAGGCACAACATACAGCTGGGTGCCAGATGGCATGGGTAATGTTAGGGTGTAAGGCTGGCACTGCCAAAGTGCCAAGATGGCATTTTTTGTGCATGCGCGATCGGGCCAGGAGTGCCCCTGTGCGGGTTTTGGGGGGCAGGGACCAATCTATAGTGCGTTCCAGCTGGAGGGGAGGTCGGGGATTGCTTCGGGAGCCTCAGAGATGGGATGCCATTTAAAAATGACGTCCCGATCTCTCGCTACACTGGGGAATTCCGGCGGGCGGAGCTCCCCCGTGTTCAAAACGGGGCTATGTGCGGCCTCGGCTGCGTGTTCCCCGTTGAGGCCCCTTATTCAAGCGAGTGGCATTAAACAGCCATGTGTTTCTTGGCTCTGCAAGTGCCGGGGATCATGTGGCTAAACGCACACACTATGGAACTTTGTTCCCATTTGGTTGAATCGAGCTCTCAAACACATCAGCCATGATTTTATTAAATGGCGGAGCAGGTTCGAGGGGCCGAAAGGCCTACCCCTGCTCCTAATTCGTCTGTTCGTATGTTCTGTGCTCAAGGTTATGGAAAATTGTGGGGGGGGAGGATTATTGAAGCGCTGTTCTGGAAACTGCCATTTCAGCTTTGGCAACAGAATATCCAAACCTGAAACGAGAGAATGGAAATTATTCCTTTTTGTGCATCAGCTTCTCTGTGAAATAATGTGGCTGACACACTAGACATCAACTTAATATTTCAAGTTTTCCACGCAGTAAAAAAATCCTTATTAAAATAATCGGGACAGCTGGAAAAAAAGGTCTTCTCATAAGGGATGCTGCTCCATGAGGAATAGTCATGCTCACATAAGGGAACTCACCGTAGTTAAGAAATCCTATATTTTGTCACATCTCTGGGTAACTGTATCTTGCCTCAGGGCAAGTTGACTTGGAGCACACATTCATAGTTTCTGACAGGAGAAGAAAGTGCTGATGTGAGTCCTTTTGGCGTCACTTCGCTTCACAGAGGAACTTGCCTATTTATTGCGTACAACGAAAATGTTAATTTTGTGCACAAAGTAAGCACCATGCACTGGAATGGTGCACTGCAGTGCACTCTGGGTCGTCAGCCATACCATGGGCATTGGGCTGGGAAGAACAAATCAAGGCCCTTCTGCTGAACCAATGATTAACACTCTTTTGCCAAACCCTGTGCAGTATACTAATGTGTCACAGCAACATGGAGAAGGCTGGGTCACTGTCTGTGCGGAGTCTGCACGTCCTCCCCGTGTGTGTGTGAGTTTCCTCCGGGTGCTCCGGTTTCCTCCCACAGTCCAAAGATGTGCGGGTTAGGTGGATTGGCCATGCTAAATTGCCCGTAGTGTCCTAAAAAGTAAGGTTAAGGGGTGGGGGGTTGTTGGGTTACGGGAATAGGGTGGATACGTGGGTTTGAGTAGGGTGATCATGGCTCGGCACAACATCGAGGGCCGAAGGGCCTGTTCTGTGCTGTACTGTTCTATGTTCTATGTTCTATGTTCTACCTCTGCCAAAGCAACTTGTTTCAGCGTAAACAGTTCAGACTGAAATAAAGGACATGAATGGAATCAATACAGGAACACAGGTCTGCTGGGATCAAACATCCATTTAAAGATAAGAGCTGTAACAGTCAGTCTGATTGCTGCTGTTGGTCCGACTATCATTTAAAAAAATCACCTCTCCGCTCATTTTACTTTTTAAGAATACTTTGTGGGATTACAAAGTGTGCATTCTATACGTTTAATTATTGCAGTACAGTACAGAAATAAATTCCTGGTGTGATGACAAAAGGGAACAGGATATATATTTCACAGCTAAAGGTCACTTAACCGCTTTAAATGATTATTGTCCATAGCTTGTAAGACTGGCTCATTTAGGATGAAGATCTAATATCCAGATGACTCAATGTTAACTACAAGCATTCTCTGGCTTACATCAGCCAAAACTAATGCTCCCCCCCCCCCCCCCTTCTTATTAAAGTGAAGTCTTATAGTTACTTTTGGACTTCAAGGAAAAGAACTTTAAAGAAACTGCTTCACACTGAGTTTTACTTTCCATCTCTGTTAAGCTGCTTTTAATTCCAATGCAGTCAAAGTGAAAGTTTGTTTCTGTAAGTGAATCGGACGAACACTTAACTTTTGCTTTAATGGGACAAAGAAATACAACAGCTCTCACTGACTGAAAACTACCAATCGCATTCGGCCTTCTGTTTCACGGTTGCAGTTGGCCTGTCTGTTTGCTCACTCATTCCTGTGGTTGTTGTATGCCTGCGCAGTAACTGTTTCTGTAATCTATGCTCAGAGTTAAATGTACTCCGAGGGATATCCTCTGTATGTTAAACAAAGTATCAGCAGCTGCTTCCCTTACACTAGAATAGCACTTCCTGTACAATGAAAGATCGACTAGGCAACAGTGACGTACTCTAGCCATTCTTAACTTCCCAGCTTTTGAAATGAAATAAAATGGACAATGAAGTTATGCACATAAATTACAAAAGCAGATTCATTAATTCCTCTGGCCCGAGCAGGCTTCATTCGTAGAATCCCTGTAGTGCAGAAGGAGGCCATTCAGCCCATCGAGTCTGCACCAACCATCCGAAAGAGCATGCTACCCACGCCTAATCCCCTTATCCCTTAGCCTGCACACCCTAAGGGGCAATTTAGCATGGCCAATTCACCTAACCTGTACATCTTTGGACTGTAGGAGGAAACCGGAGTACCCGAAGGAAACCCACGCAGACACGGGGAGAAAGTGAAAACTCCACACAGACAGTCACCCAAGGCTGGAATTGAACCCGGGTCCCTGGTGCTGTGAGGCAGCAGTGCCACCTTGTCACTGTGCCACCTTGCCGTCCTGTCTAATGTGCATCAGATTGTTTTTATTGCCCTCTCACTAATAGTCAGCAACCATAAAATGCCCCAAAACTCAATTAATTAATTAATAAGAATCTTTATTGTCACAAGTAAGCTTACATTAACACTGCAATGAAGTTACTGTGAAAATCCCCGCGTCACCACATTCCAGCACCTGTTCGGGTACACTGAGGGAGAATTCAGAATGTCCAATTCACCTAACAGCACGTCTTTCGGGACTTGTGGGAGGAATCTGGAGCACCCAGAGGAAACCCACGCAGATACGGGGAGAACGTGCAGACTCCACACAGACAGTGACTCAAACCGGGATTGGAACCTGGGACACTGGCGCTGTGAAGCCATAGTGCTAACCACTGTACTACCGTCCCGCCCACATAATCTGCCTCAACTATTTGGTTACAATTGGATGGGAATATGGGCAATTGTATTAAAACACATACTGTGAGTGTCACCTTTCTCCCTCATCTTAAACCCACTTAAAAAAGTTTCCCATACATGTATTTTCTCAATGCAAACACCACCTTCCCTTCCCACACCACATAATCCGTGTTTTATTCTTAAAGCTGCTAATTCTAGTCGTAATCTCTCACAGTTCCAACACATTTCTCCCCCCCCCCGCCCCCCCCCCCCCCCCCCAACACCACCCCCATCCTTCAGTTCTGACAAAGGGCTTGAAACGTTAACTCTGTTTTCTCTCCGTACAGATGCTGCCAGACTTGCTGAGTTTTTCCAGCGTCCTCCGTTTGTTTTTTGCAGATTCCAGCAACGGCAGTATTTTGCTTACTTCACCGTGGAAGTTTCTCCGGACCTGTTTTTGGTGACAGCAAACTCCCATCCGAGGAGCCCAAGCCAAGCTAAACGTGAAGGTCTCATTGACAAGCTGCGAACACCTTTGGTGTTCGGCTGCTCTTGCGTTTGAAGTGAAAGAGTGATGGGCTGCTGGCTTGGCTGGCAGCTGATGGATGGAATATGGGAGTGGCCAATTATGTGGGATTGAGGGGGGTGGGGAGAGAACAATTGAAATGGGCGTGAAACCAAATGAGTACTTTTTACCCATCTTGGCACTATAGCAAAGATCTCAAACGTCTCAAAACAATACTTTGTGTTGGTAAGCACTGCTTAGGGCACAGCAGTTTATGAATCCTGAGTGGGGTAGGCCTAATACCTGCCCTGGTCATCACAGTCAGGTTTCCATGAAGGGACCTAAAACAGGTTTTGGACCACTCTTTCACATACATATAGAAGCTAATGCTATCCTTACCCAGTTTCATGTTGAATCACAGAATCAGAATTACAGAATCTTGACAGTGCAGGAGGCAGTCATTCGGCCCATCGAGTCTGCACTGGTTGACAAAAAGAGCATTCTACCTAATCTCACTCTCCGGCCTTATCCTCGTAACTTTGCATGTTACTTCTTTTCAGATATCAATCCAATTGCCTTTTGATTACCTCGACCGAACCTGTCTCCATCAGCCATTCAGGAAGTTCATTCCAGACTCACACCACCCTCTGGATAAAAAACATTTTTGTATGTTCTACAGGTCTGCTTGAGATGCAAAGATGTTGGTTCCTGAAATTGGGCCTTGTTCTTATCCATTTTATGAGCAGCAAAGCCCAACTCTTACCCCATAATTTTCTATCCCAGTGCCTGGGATTTAGGAGATGAGGGAATTGGAGAATACAGCTAATTTCTAAAGCCCTCCCAGAGTGTGGTCATTGCCATTCTTATGGGCATCATTTGAAGTGGATCTGAAAGTCCTAGCAACAGAATAACTCATTTTAAAATTCCAGAAAGTTTATTTAAGTCTAAAGTGAAACTCCCAGTGGAAGAGAATTAAATGCCCTTTGACTCTTGGGGCCGAGTTTTCAGGCTCTGAGCAAATCCATAATGGAGGTGAATGGGGCCCAAAAATACAGCGTCATCCAGTGGGCCAGTTTCCCGACCCCGATCCTGGTGTCAGCCATTTCAGGGGAGGTAGTTTCAGCGCTCGACAGGGTTGCATTCCCCTGTGATGCACTATCAATTATGACGAGACGAGAGTAGAATGTAATCGAGGCTTTATTACACAGAGATGTGTGGCCTCCTACAGCAGCTGACAAAATGGCTGCTGTATGGGGAGCACACATATTTATACTCTGCCTACTGGGCGGAACCAGCAGGCAGGGATCTACCCCCGTACCTGTAGTACAGGGGCCTTACCGTAAAACCCATATATATACAGTATATACATCAGTGGTGACTACCACACCCTGTGAGGTGGGCAACTAATTAGGGTCATTTAAGAGCCTTGTTAAGAGCAGTTAAAGAGGCAAACTGGGATTTTCCAGTTTAATTACCTGCAGGTTGGCACCCAAACAGGTCAGGGGGACAGTGCTCCAGGCTGGCCTAACATGCCCTCCCTGCCTGCTTATATGCAGGTGCTTGGATACAGGATCCCACCATGTCCCCGCCCTCAACCTCACCCACCCACCCCACCTCCAACTATCCCACCAACCACAGTGATTGCCTGGATGTTTATTCTTCCTTCCTTGAATTATTAAAAAGTTGGTGGGAGGCCACCTCCATCTTGAAACTTCCTATCAGTTACTTACCCTTTACTTCAGCCTGTTATTTGCCTCAAGCTGGAAGGCCTCTGATTGACCCTCCAGCTTTGAAAGCCTTGCTGCTGCCCTTAATTGGGCAGAGAACTTGTCCGCTGGCTAATTATGAAGATGCTCCGATCAAAATCTCAAAGAGTGATAGTTTCCCATGGGGTATGGGTTCAGGATCCAGGATCAGTAACTCTTCCTGTTTTTGCCCCCTCCGGAGCAAAGATTCAGCCCCAGATATGTCACCGCATCTTTTGTACTATACAAACTTGGTAGTGCCACAAAATGATTCAGCCAGAAGGAAGCCATTTGACCCATTATGCTTCTGGTAGCTCTTTGCAAGAACTTTCCAATTAGTCCTTATCGGCTTCACTTTCCCCATCACACTTCGAACCTTTACTTTTGAAGCGTTTATATCCAATTCTCTTCTGAAAGTTCAATCCAATACTCTTCAGGCAGTGCTTTCAAAATTAGAACAACTTGCTTGGTTAAAAAAAACTCCTAATTCCTTCCCTGGTTCTTTTGCCAATTATCTTCAACCTGTGACCTCTGGTTATTGAAAACAGTCAAGTAAAATCAGTTTCTCCCTTCGACTGTATCAAAACTCCACATATTGTCCTGTACCGTGGGTCCTAGCCCTTCACCACAGTTTACCAATCATAGAAAATTACAGGTCGAGATTCTCTGGGCTCCCCGCAGTGTGTTCCCCGACAGCAGGAGGTGGTCTGCCATTGGACAGTGCTGGGATCTTCCGGTCCCACTGCCGCCAATGAGATTTCCTCACACCACCGGGAAACCCACAGCAGGGGTGCATAGTCAACGAGGCTGGAAAATCCCACCAGCTGTAACAACTGGAAGATCGCGCCCACAGTCCCTTCCTGGAAATGGGGCAAAACAGAACCTGAGGACACGATTATGTTCCCTTGAAATGATATACGAAAAAAAAAATCAGAGTATGAAAGAGGCAAACACAGCAGATTCCATGTGGGTCACACGTTGCTGTCTGGTACACTGGTAAAATAAATTTAAAGTACCCAATTCAATTTTTCCCCAATTAACCACACTTGGAATATTGTGTCCAGTTCTGGTCGCCTCATTATAGGAAGGATGTGGATGCTTTGGAGAGGGTACAGAGGAGATTTACCAGGATGCCGCCTGAACTGGAGGTCATGTCTTATGAAGAAAAGTTGAAGGAGCTAGGGCTTTTCTCACTGGAGCGAAGAAGGAAGAGAGGTGACTTGATAGAGGTGTACAAGGTGATGAGAGGCATGGATAGTGGATAGCCAGAGACTTTTCTCCAGGGTGGAAATGGCTGTCACGAGGGGACATAACTTTTAAGGTGACTGGAGGAAGGTATAGGGGAGATGTCAGAGGTAGGTTCTTTACACAGATGAGTGGTGGGTGCATGGAATGCACTGCCAGCAGAGGTGGTGGAGTCAGAGTCATGAGGGACATTTAAGCGACTATTAGGCACATGGACAGCAGTAAATTGAAGGGGTGTAGGTAGGTTGATCTTCGATTAGGATAAATGGTCGGCACATCGTGGGCTGAAGGGCCTGTACTGTGCTGTACTGTTCTATGTTCTATATAATGGGGAATTTTGCATGGCCAATCCATCCACCCTGCACATAAGAACATAAGAACATAAGAACTAGGAGCAGGAGTAGGCCATCTGGCCCCTCGAGCCTGCTCCGCCATTCAATGAGATCATGGCTGATCCTTTGTGGACTCATCTCCACTTTCCGGCCCGAACACCATAACCCTTAATCCCTTTATTCTTCAAAAAACTATCTATCTTTACCTTAAAAACATGTAATGAAGGAGCCTCAACTGCTTCACTGGGCAAGGAATTCCATAGATTCACAACCCTTTGGGTGAAGAAGTTCCTCCTAAACTCAGTTCTAAATCTACTTCCCCTTATTTTGAGGCTATGCCCCCTAGTTCTGCTGTCACCCGCCAGTGGAAACAACCTGCCCGCATCTATCCTATCTATTCCCTTCATAATTTTAAATGTTTCTATAAGATCCCCCCTCATCCTTCTAAATTCCAACAAGTACAGTCCCAGTCTACTCAACCTCTCCTCATAATCCAACCCCTTCAGCTCTGGGATTAACCTAGTGAATCTCCTCTGCACACCCTCCAGCGCCAGTACGTCCTTTCTCAAGTAAGGAGACCAAAACTGAACACAATACTCCAGGTGTGGCCGCACTAACACCTTATACAATTGCAACATAACCTCCCTAGTCTTAAACTCCATCCCTCTAGCAATGAAGGACAAAATTCCATTTGCCTTCTTAATCACCTGTTGCACTTGTAAACCAACCTTCTGTGACTCATGCACTAGCACACCCAAGTCTCTCTGAACAGCGGCATGCTTTAATATTTTATCGTTTAAATAATAATCCCGTTTGCTGTTATTCCTACCAAAATGGATAACCTCACATTTGTCAACATTGTATTCCATCTGCCAGACCCGAGCCCATTCACTTAACCTATCCAAATCCCTCTGCATACTTCCAGTATCCTCTGCACTTTTCGCTTTACCACTCATCTTAGTGTCATCTGCAAACTTGGACACATTGCCCTTGGTCCCCAACTCCAAATCATCAATGTAAATTGTGAACAATTGTGGGCCCAACACGGATCCCTGAGGGACACCACTAGCTACTGATTGCCAACCAGAGAAACACCCATTTATCCCAACTCTTTGCTTTCTATTAATTAACCAATCCTCTATCCATGCTACTACTTTACCCTTAATGCCATGCATCTTTATCTTATGCAGCAACCTTTTGTGTGGCACCTTGTCAAAGGCTTTCTGGAAATCCAGATATACCACATCCATCGGCTCCCCGTTATCTACTGCACTGGTAATGTCCTCAAAAAATTCCACTAAATTAGTTAGGCACGACCTGCCTTTTACGAACCCATGCTGCGTCTGCCCAATGGGACAATTTCTATCCAGATGCCTCGCAATTTCTTCCTTGATGATACATCTTTGTATTGTGGGTGAGACCCACGCAGACAAGGGGAGAATGTGCAAACTACACACTGATAGTGACCCGGGGCTTGGATTGAAACCGGGTCTTCGGCACCGTGAGGCAGCAGTGCTAACCACTGCGCCACCGTGCTCCCGACTGGTGCACACCTCTTAAAAGGAAATGCAATTGCCTTGCACAAATGGCACAGTCTTGAACTGAAATGAAGCAAGTAGCGAATGTTTCACTCCTTTAATTCATAATTCTGGATTTAAATTTATTTATTCAGCCAGGTAATCTGAGCTAAAATAAAGTGAAAAACTTTAAGTGCATTTTGTGCACTTAATCCTCATTTGAATGAGTCCAAATATATACACAGGATATGTTTCCAATTACCCCACTGACCCTGTAAGGGAGTTGCCAACCCTAATATTTATTTCCAGGGTCTGCATTTTGTGCTCTGTCAGTCAAAGGTTGCAAAATACAAATGATAGAAAGGCCAATAAAAATGAGCCAATGTTTGATGTTACTGTGTAAACAGTCTATCAGATATACTGCAATAACAATATGTGTCTTTACCAAATTAGACCATCTATGACAATTCCAAGTAGATATGTCCTTCCTTGCTTCTCACCTGCTATATTAATGGTATTTGAGGTAATTACTCAACTCATGATTGCTTTACTGTTTATTTCAATGCATTTTCAGCAATTGTTCACTGGAGTACAGTATATGACGGTTTAAATAAATATTAAAATGATAAGGAATTGAATCATCCAACCTGGTGATCCGTAACCTGCCCAGAGCTACAAAGTCTTAACGGAGGCATTAGGAACAGAATAATGAAAAAGGAAGAAAGGCACAAAGACCAGAAGCTGGAAATATTAAAGAACGGAAGAAGAGAATAGGATGGAACTAGATTTTTAAAAAAACATTAAAAACATGATAAGCAATTGGGAAAAGTTAGATTGAGGGAAGCAGATGATAGACTCATGAATAACAAAGCAAGAAGAAGAGTTGAGGGAAAGAAGCAAAGAACGAAACAGCAAAAATACATTTCTAATGTATATCTTTTAAGTTTTAAGCTGAAACCTGTTCCTTTCCTTGACCACTGCTTAGCCCCTGAGGGGCCATTCATCCCAATGTCGTCTCAATCAGAATGGGGAAGGGAGGATTCAAGCATTTATGTTTTGTCGGATCGACTTGGGACGATTATGGTACAAAACATATTTGTGATCCCCTTATAGCATTTTGTTCCAATTCAGTGTGATCCCTCAGTTGGCGATCAGCATATAAGGTAACAAAGCTGCCTCACAATCATGGCAGATAGCTCCTTGCATCCAGCTGCATGACTCATGCTGGGGTAGATAGGTTATGACTACTGGGCTATTCAAATGGTTCAAATGAATTTGAGATGAAATTGAAAATTATTACGATTAGTTTCTGTTGAAAAGAAGGGAAAATAGTTTGACACTCTACGTCACCTCCCGCATAAGCGACCTTTGATTGAAATCAGTTGGGTGATTAATAAAAAGAATAAAATAGGATGTCTATGTGTTCAGGGTCGATAGCAACTCTTCCACAATGAAATAAATTCAGTCGTACAACACTTCAGTGACGTGAAATGAATGGTTACCTTGTCCAGCTGGCACCAATGAATAGAACCAATTAAATTGTATATATTTGTAAATATATGAGATTCTTTCAAGAACTCTGCTAACGGGAGAAGGTCTGACCATGAAACATGTTTAAAAAGAATTTGAAAAATCTCAGTATTCACAGTTTTCTTCTCTCTGTACCCTCACCCTCTCCAAAAGTTCATGATGTTTAAGTAAATCTCAATTACTGGAAATATCTGTTTCACTATTTAAAATTGGTCTCACCTTTCCAGGATCTTTTGTGAATTCTGAACAATGTGGCAAGAGACTTTATTTTCCCAACAAAAGCAAGACCTTGATGCATGTGTGTTAACATTTGATTCACGTCAACAATTGCAATTTCCACATCTTTTCATTATAATAAACAAAAATTAAAGGACTGAGTTTTGAAATGTTGCGTACTTGTAAAACTGCCACTTCATTAGTTCAAAATGTTTTAAAAATCACAAATAAAGTTCCCTGTGAATGTGATTTTGATGCACTATCACTCCTTATCCTCCTTGACCTCTCTAGAGCCAGTGACACAGTTGACCACACCATCTCCTACATTGCCTAGCTCAGTGGGATGTTGTTTTGGTGTTTCTTTTAGCTACTATTACTGAACTGATTGTAACTAAAGTGTCCCCAGCAATGGCTTCTCTTCCTTACCTCACACAATTACATCTGAAGAGTAACAAGTATATACTGGTATCCGATCTCTTTCTCATCTACAATGTTGCCCCTTGGCTACAGCATTCAAAAACATCAAGTCAGCTTCTACACTCGTGCTGATGAAACCCAGCTTTACCTTACCTGACTCCTCAACTGATTGACATCCAGTCATAGATGAGCAACAATTTGTTCGTATTAGACACTGCAAAGACTAAGGTGATCATCATTAGTCTATGGCACAAACCTCTGTACCCTTGGCACCAATTTCATCCCTTTCCCTGGCCATTGAACCAGGTTGAACCAAACCGCTGTAACCTCAGCAGCCAATTATCCCTGTGCTGAGCTTATAACACTACATGCTCCCGAACACTAAGATAGCCTACCTCAACTTACATAACACAAATTAAAAATTATTCTGTTGAAAAGAAGAGAAAATAGTTTGACACTCTTTGTCATCTCCCCGCATAAGCGACCTTTAATTGAAATCAGTTGGGTGATTAATAAAAATAAAATAGGATATCTATGTGTTCAGGGTCAATAGCAACTCTTCCACAATGAAATAAATTCAGCCGTACAACACTTCAGTGATGTGAAATGAATGGTTACCTTGTCCAGCTGGCACCAATGAATAGATCCAATTTAATTATATATATTTGTAAATGTATGAGATTCTTTCAAAAACTCTGCTAAAGAGAGAAGGCCTGACCATGAAACATGTTTAAAAAGAATGTGAAAAATCTCAGTATTCACTCTGCCTTCAACCCAGCCCAATAGCTGCTGTGACCCTCCTTCATAGCTTCATCACCTCCAGACTTGAACATTTTAATACACTACACAAATTGCAGATCATTGAAAACTGCTGCCTTGCTCAACCAACATTTTGACTTTGCTGTCAAGCTCTGGCTTCAAGTTGTAAAATTCTCAACTTCAGATTTAAGCTCTTCCATTGGCTTGCTCCTATCAGGCCTGGAGTTCCTCTCCATTTGTGCTTTTTTAAAGAATTTTCCCAAAAGCAGCACAAAAGGATTCTGGAATTTTAAGCACAAATTACGTTGAATGCAATTTGAGTTTGTGTGATCTTTTGTGATGGTTTAAAAAACATTACGCCAGAAGCTGACCCTGCCCATAAAACAGGCCATGTTCCAAAGATGAATTGATCACCGTCAGTAGTTTCTGCTTATTGCCCTTGTTTGCAGGCCTATGAGGAGGTTCCAAAAAAATAAACTGGGTCTTTTCAGGGCAAAGACTCCAACAGGAACATTTTAAAAGCTTTTATATACTTTTTTAAATTTAGAAAGAAAGTACCTACTAAAGCAAAATGTCAAAAGCAAATGGTTATGTATATTTTTTTAAGTAATTTATAATTGGTTTGACTCATAGGTGGTGGATTGACACTGTGATTAGATATGATTATTTTTCTGTGATAAACCCATCTCCAGATGTATTAATCAAACCGTACCTAGTTAACAATCAGGGAATTTTTTTTAGAGCCAAAGTTTTTTTACAAAAATTATGGGCAAGATTCTCTGTCCGCTGATGCTGGAATCAGGAATTGCGATTGAGCGGAGAATCGGTTCCGGTGGCAAAATCATGGCGGGCTCCGGGTTCACGCCAAATCACAATTCTCCAGTGCATCGACAGCAGCGTCAATGAGTCCTGTAATGCACATACAGTAAACGTCGTTGGCCTGTCATTAGTGGGCCTGACTCGGGATTCTCCGGGGCCTTCGCGATGCTCTGCCTCCACTGGGGCGAATTCGGGTTCACTTGTGCTTTTAAAAATTGTGAAACAGGCTGCTGAGGGAGAGAGGAGTGGGGGAGGGGGGGGGGGGGGGGCTACGGAAAGTGGGAGAAAACCGGAGCAGATGGAGGAAACCCACACAGACATGGAGAGAAAGTGCAAACTCCATACAGACAATCACCAATCGGAATCGAGCCTGGGTCACTGTGCCACCGTACCTATTAGTGTAGATAATGCAGTATTTTGGAATAGCACATTATATAGAGTGGAGAGACCTGGAGTCATGCCTTTACTCTGATGAGTAAACACAGAGGAGAAGCTGCTATTTTCCCAACAGTAAGAATTAGCCGTGTGCAGATAGCAGTGACAAACTCAGAGCAGCATTATCAGAAATCCAAAAGCAGCCCTTTGTTTACTGTCTTGACTGCAGAAAATACATTGGCTGGGACCTTTCGGCTCCTCCTGCCGGTGGAATTTTCCAGTCTCGCCGAAGGCCACTCCCCAAAACAGGTTTCCTCAGCAATGCCGGCGAGCCACGCAAATGGCCATTGACTTCGGTAAGTAAGGAGATGCCACTGGCGGCCAATGGTGAGCAGCCCACCACACCAGGAGTAGCGCTGGAAAATACCAGCCATTGTATGGGGAAGGAATAGTGGGGGCTATTTAGTCACCATTGTGACTAATTGAAACATGTAGATTTCAATCAGCAGTGATTACAAGAAAATATGGGCACGATCGAACAAAAGAGGAACAGAGTCCCATAGCGAGCACATTTAGCCATGTGTTTCCTGGCACTCACAGCACCAAGAAACACAGTTATCTACCGCAAGTCCGGTAAGATCCGAGGCCTCAACAGAATGGGCGGCTGGGCCGCACTTAGTCCTGATCTCCCGACCCCCAGACATGACCCCTGAACCCTCCCCAAAGCCCCAATTCACTCTAAAGGGGACCACTGCTCCCCCTGCACCCCAACTCACGTGGATGGGACACTCCCGGGCTCGATCACCGGCGCACGTAAAATGCCAGCTTGGCATGCTGGCAGTGCCCCTTCCAGTTGGCAGTGCCACCTGGACATCGTGGCAGTGCCAGACTGGCATCAGCTGGATACAAATCTTCTATCTTTGGAATGGGGTACCTGTCTAGCTTGGCAGCCTGATTCACTGTTAAATTGTAGACCCCACAAATGCGTATGGTCTTGTCTGGTTTTATCACAAGGACTAAGAGGGCTGTCCATTCTGAAAACTGGGGAGGCCGGATTATTCCCAGTTCCTCAATTCTGTTTCCACTTTTTCTAACAAGGTATAGGACATGGGTCTGGCCCTGAGAAACCGTGAGGCTGCCTCTGGGTCAACGTGGATCTTCGCCTTCAGGCCCTTAATTTCGCTAGCTCATCGCAAAATACATCTTTGTATTTCTTTATTCATGCCAGAAGACTTCCTTCTTTTATTTGAAAAATATCTAGTTAATTTCTTTGACCCAGTTGCATTCCAGTGGACCTGGTCCTCGGCCTGATTTAACTATTCGTGCGAGTTGGGCAGATTGCTGCTGACATCTTACTGCTGTGGTATTATCATAACTGTCAGAACTGCAAGGGTTAATGAAGTGTTGAGAGTAGCCACTAGAGGGAGCTACAGTTACAACTAAGGCAGTGATGCTAAGCCTTGTGCAGGAGTTAACTAGTGAAAGTCAGAAGTACAGATAGTGTGGGTACAGACCATGGTTTAAACCAGTAGTGAGATTAGATGTTTTATCCTCATTAAAACTAGTAGTGTAGTTGAGATGTTATTAATCAACTGTGTATTCTTTAGGAGTACGTGTCGAATGTTAATACATTTATAGTTTTGTTTAGGTTCAAGCTATTTTGTAGTCTTTGTGAATGTTACGCCAACCATCCTGAAATAAGCAACACAGAGAGCACCACAACTGGTATTGTGGTAGTACCCATGATCTTGATGGCCTCTCCCATATAGGTCGCCAATTTTGTGGATTTATTCCTTAAACCCAAAGGCTGAACCTTTTCTCGCAAGAACGTGTGTTCCCCTATTACGATAGTGGATGCTCTCGTGTCTACCTCCATCCCAATAGGTTTACCATTAACCAGAAGCACCACTATAATGGAGGCTACCTTGCCCACTTTCATGTTGTTCAGTGAATGAACGCTCAAATCATTTAGAGGGAAATTTTCTACGCTGTGTACTTACGATGTGCTAGTACTGCCTTTCGCACTGAACAGGCTTGGTTTGCTCTTACACCAGTGCCTCATGTGCCCCTTCCTGTGGCATGAATAGGATTCTGCTTCCTTAAATCGGCAAGCTTCTGTCAGTGATTAACCTGCATCGGTAACACTCTGCTTCGCACCTTGGTGTTGCATTGACACCCCTAAATCTTCTGGCACTGCTTGCTGCTACATTTGCTTCCTATTTAAAACTAGCGTCTTCACTTTTGATGCCACTGCTGACTGCAGCTTTCTGCCCTAACTGATGAAACGTGTCGCCATTTTGCGTGCTCTGAATCTCCTGTGCTCCCTTCTCAGCACTCTCAGTCGTTAGTG
Source organism: Scyliorhinus canicula (assembly GCF_902713615.1). Lineage (NCBI taxonomy): Eukaryota > Metazoa > Chordata > Chondrichthyes > Carcharhiniformes > Scyliorhinidae > Scyliorhinus > Scyliorhinus canicula. Next base: position 27,037,342 of record NC_052154.1, on the reverse strand, counting down.
CTATCTCCAGCGCCTTTTAAAATTGGTACCTGTTTCAGCTGACAGTTCTCTCTGGATGACCTCATTATTGATTCCACAAACTATCTCTCAGCATATCCTTCAGGGTGGCCTCGAAGTCACAGTTTTCTGTGATTTGCCTCAGCTTTGTAATTGTAGGTTGTAATGGTCTCTCCTGGGGCATCCCCGTGGAATTAAATTTAGAATACTGCAGGATGACTGAGGGCTTTTAATGATAGTGTGTCTTCACCAATTGTGAACAAACTAGAATTGGGTGCATTCAGGGACTTCAGGCTATGGACTAGACTGTAGGCCTGAATCCCACATGCACTTAAAAGGATTGCCTTCTTCTTCCCCTTTGCCTTGATTCCATTGGCTATAAAATAATAATGTAGATATTCTATATACTGTGTCCAATTCTCAATGGGGGCATCAAAGGAACCTAATCGACAGAATAGAGGCATTTTCCTGCAGAACATGTCTGTTTTGCAACCTGACTTCTAACTCAATGGGTTCTGTACTCATCAACTCCGCTTTAACTTCATCACCAGTGTAAAAACTTTGGCTCATCAGCTAGGTATGAAACAGCAAATGTTTATTTACAACATTCTGGCCGGAATTCTGCTGCCATTGGGTTCTTTGCTCCCGCCAACACCGCACTCCCGCCCATGGGTTTCCTGGCGGTGTGGGATGACTTCAGTGAGAAATGCCATTGGCAAGCTGCAGGACTAGAGAATCCTGCCAGCAGCAAGCGGTACATTGCCGAGAAAGACGCACGTGGCTGGGGGACCAGAGAATCCAGCCCATTATCTTATAGGGGTTTGCAGCTTCATGGTTGCCAGTTACCATTTGGAATTGATCGGAGGCAAAAGCCCATACTTGCTAGGGTGAACCCCCACCCTGATTCCAGATTGCTTTTCAAGGTCATGTGACCCTATCGGCTCCTTAAAGGGGCTAGATATCACACCAGAATTACATCCACCAACAGATCTCAATGCAACTCCCTTGATTGTTATATTGGGTGGAATTCTCCCAAACCCCACTGGTGGGTTCAATGGTGGGTGGGAGGGGCACAGAATTTGCTGGGAGGCCCAAAAAGTAGGTTTCATGCTGGAGTGAATTTCCCACAGGATCTTCTCTGGTGCCTGCTGTGGCAGATCAGGAAACCCGCAGATGGCCGGTGTGAAACTGATTTGCATCTTGCTAGTGGGATGCAGCTGAAGGCCTGACTAGAATCTTCCCCCCACACCCTATTCTCCCCAATCCAGAGCACATTTGGAACAACGTGGTGCGCAGAAGTCAGGACTAACCTGAAGAATGCCTTGGGCTGCCTTCGGAGTTTAGGATGAAGGCTGCCAGCAACCCAGGACCCTGGAACACCACAGTAGTGGGTGGGGGGAGCATCTATCTATATTGGAGATCCATAGTCTTCCTTCAGGAGGTCAATTTCCTTTCCTCAACAGGGGATTAGTGATGTTGGACGCCTCTTAAATATGGCATCCAATTTTTATGTGTCCTTCCTGTTTATTCCCTTATTTCCCCTTTCTTGTATTTTGTTGTTCTTATTTTTGATCTGTGGATGACTAATGGCTTTAAGGCAAGCAACAGAATTCAGAAGTTACAGGAGACAACAATTCTGCTAGTCTCTGCTGGTTCAAACAGGGGTTCTAGACTTGTTGGCACCAGAGAGAGAGATGGGGTGGGGTTCAGTTTGATTGATTGACGGGTGACCAATGAATTGGCCCAATGAATTGGCTGTACTCCTCCCGGTAACAGGTTGTGATTAGGTTCTATCCCAGTGGAATGCATTTCAGAGTCCCAAAGACTTTCAAATTGATATTCGCAGCACAGAGAAAGGTCCTGCCACTCTCTCTCTCCCACAACTCTCTCCAGAAAAGCTTGTGAATGCTTATTTCTGAACTGGCAGAGAACCTGAATGAATCTAGCCACAGGAAAACCATCACAGGCTGCAAACCAAAGACCGAAACCTGCTATCTCTCTCCAGAAAGGCCTCTGGTAGTGTATTTCTGAAACTGCAGAGACCTGAATGAACCTACAATAAAACCACTTTAGATACTTGGGGGTGCAGGTTGTACTCCGTAAGTACAACTTTTCTAGTTTGGTGGGGAGGGTAAAAGCTGATCTGGCAAGATAGGATGGTCTCCCTCTGTCACTGGCGGGTCGGGTACAGGCGGTTAAAATGAATGTGCTGCCGCGATTCCTGTTTATCTTTCAATGCCTGCGGATCTTCCTGCCAAAAGCATTTTTCAGAGAGATTGAAGGGATGATTACCTCATTCATATGGGGAGGGAAGGTGGCCAAAATTAAAAAGGTGCTACTACAGAGAGGAAGGCAGGCAGGGGGTTTGGGTCTTCCGAACTGATGTACTATTACTGGGTGGCGAATGTGGAGAAAGTACAGAGCTGGGTCAGAGGGGTTGACTCCCAATGGGTCAGAATTGAGGAGAGTTTGGGTAGGGGGTCGGGATTGAAGGCACTAGCGACAGCGCCGCTCCCGATGGCTCCGAGGAGATACTCAGGGAGTCCGGTAGTAATAGCTTCGTTGAGAATTTGGAGGCAGTTTGGACAGCACTTCGGGTTGGGGGCATGGTCAAGGGAAATGCTGATTCGGGGGAACCATAGATTTGAGCCACAGAAGTGGGATGTAAATTTTCGGAGATGGGAGGCGAAAGGAATTAGGACACTCAAAGATTTGCGTCATTTTGAATATCACCGGCCGCAGCATGAAGAGCTCCCGCTGGTGGCCACGAGTCGCGGTGATTCCGGGTAAATTCCTGAGTTTCAGCGCACCCCCCCCTGACTATTGTCGGCCTCTGGGGCTGTTGTGAGCAGCCAGCAGGGCCGGTTTAAAAGCCGGCGAAGAACCTTGTGTGAGTGGCGGGCGGTGGGGGCTAAGGCGCTGGGCCCACCACGGCGTCGGGGCCAGAGCAGCGGGGGCGGAGCTATGAGGAGGCCGAGGCGGCAGGCCCAAGTCCAGGGCACGATGTAAGTCCCACATCGGATGGCTCCCACCTAGGAGGAAGAAAGAAGGCTGAAGCCTGGTCCCAGGGGAGCTCTGGATGAATGCAGAAGAGAAAGAAAGAAGAGTTGAAGATTTAAGGAAGTTTGGTGAAGGCTTTTTTTTCTCTCCCCCTTTTTGTTTTCAAAAGGAAAAAGAATAATTCAGATTGATGAAGGACAGGAGGGTGGAGGGGGGGAGAGGAGAAGAGAAAGAAAGTAAAAAACAATAAGCTGCTAAAGGATGCGAAAAGCAGCGTCGAAGAAAGGAGGAAACGCGGGCTCGCCGCCGCTGAAGGAGAAGACAAATAAAAGTGTTGACAGGATGGCGGAAGCCGGACTGCAAAGCGGGGCCGCACTACTTATGGTGGAGAAGATGACCGAGGTGATGGCGGTGGAGCTGGAAACACAGTTTGAGAGGCACATGGAGGCTTTGAGGAAGGAGACGGCGGTCGTATTGAAGTCACTGGTGGAGGAGGCAATCGCCCCGGTGGAGGTGGCGGTGGCAAAGGCATTGGCCGAGGTGAGAGAGCAGGGCGAGAAGATGAAGGAAGTGGAGGAAGCCGTGTCACGACACAGCGACCAGATCGCCTCGATGGGGGATGAGCTGCGGAGGGTTGTGGAGGTTAACAGAGGACTCCGAGCGAAGCTTGAAGACTTGGAAAACCGCTCAAGGCGGCACAATTTGAGAATTGTGGGCTTGCCCGAAGGGACAGAGGGCCCAAGGCCAACACAATACTTTGCTAAGAAGTTGGCGGAGCTGATGGGGAGGGTGAGAACCCCTCCCGGTACGAGCTAGACCTAGCTCATCGGTCATTAAGGCCGAAGCCCAAAGTGAACGAGCCGCCAAGGGCAGTAATTACCTGCTTCCATAGGTTTTGCATGAAGGAGAAGGTATTAAACTGGGCGAAGCAGAAGCGGGAGGTGCTATGGGATGGTACTGTGGTTCGGATCTACCAGGACTTGACAGTGGAGTTGGCAAAAAGACGAGCGGCATTTGGGCGAGTGAAGGAGACGTTGTTCAAGAAGGGGGTGCGATTTGTTATGGTGTACCCAGCGAAGTTGAGGTAACGTATAGCGGCAAAGACTTTTATTTTGAGACAGCGGATGCGGCTGAGGCGTTCGTGAGCGCAGAAGGCTTGGGACAGACGTGAAGAGCGGAACTGGAAGAGAGACTGTGGACTGTGTTTGAACAGCTGGAAAATGTATAAATGTTATAGCTTTCTTTTTACGGATTTGTATTGTAATTTACTTCTCTTTGCATTGTTACAGAGTTCAAGTTAATGGTGGGTTGATTGGCGTTTTGTGTTGCGACGGTTGAATGTTATGTTAGTGAATTGTAGGGGTTGGATTGTTGGGTTTGTTTTGTTTCTTTCTCTGGGACTGGGTGGGAGCTATCCGATGTGGGACACCCCACTTACATCATGCCCTTGTCCCTTCGGGCAAGCCCACAATTCTCAAATTGTGCCGCCTTGAGCGGTTTTCCAAGTCTTCAAGCTTCGCTCGGAGTCCTCTGTTAACCTCCACAACCCTCCGCAGCTCATCCCCCATCGAGGTGACCTGGTCGCTAAAGTCAGCTAGTGAACGGAGGTGAGGGGAGAGGAGGGCTGCAGATGTTGGAGCCTGGATAGTAGGCTTCAATGGGCCTACGAGGCGAGCGGGGGGGGGGGGGGGGGGGGGAAGGATGTTGGGGGATGTTGTTTCAGGGGGAAATGTAGGGGGGGTTCTCGGGATGGGGGGAGGGGGTTCGATGTTAAAAATGGACAGGGGCGGGTCAGGCTTATGGGGCAGGGCCCGGGGGTATGATGATGATGGATAAGAAAGGTGGGTGGGGGGGGGGAGAGACCCCCAGTAAGGATAGTCACGTGGAATGTGAGGGGGTTAGGAGGTCCGGTCAAGAGGTCAAGGAGGGGTGGACCCTTGGAGGTTCCTGCACCCAGGGGAACGGGAGTACTCGTTTTTCTCAGCAGTCCATAGGGTATACTCGCGGATCGACTTTTTTGTGGTGGGAAAGGCTTTGCTGGCTGGAGTCAAGGGGTCGGAATACTCTGCAATTGCTGTGTCAGATCACGCTCCACATTGGGTGGATATGGTGCTGGAGAAGGGGGTAGTGCAGAGGCCGGGGTGGAAACTGGATGTGGGGCTTTTGGGGAACCAAGTATTCCGTGAGAAAATTGAAAAGTTAATTAAGGAATATGTAAGATTCAACTGTGTGGGTGAGGTGTCAATGGCAGTCGTCTTGGAGGCTCTAAAGGCGGTGGTGAGGGGGGAGATAATTTTGTTCAAGGCCAGGGTGGACAAAGAGGAGAGGTTGGAGCGGCAGAGGGTAATAGATGAGATGTTGGAGGCATATAGGAGTTATGCGGAGGATGGGGACCCAGCGAAGCTGGAAAAGAGGAAGGAACTACAGGCGAGCTTCGACCGACTATCCACCAGGAAGGCGGTGCACCAACTGAGACGAGCAAGGGGTGTATATTAGCAGGTCTGCTCCGGAGGGAGGCAGCGGCAAGGGAAATTCTTCAGGTAAGGGATAGGGCCGGGAAGTTGGTAGTGGCTCCGGAGCTGATTAACAAAGTTTTTGAGGAGTTTTACAAGAGGTTGTCCAGGTCAGAGCCACCCGGGGGAGACCGTGAGATGCTGGAATTTCTAGATGGGTTGGAGTACCCGAGGCTCGGGGAGGGGGCAGGGCTACATTAGAAGGAGCAATACTGGAGCAGGAGGTAAAAGATGCGATTGGGAGGATGCAGTCGGGGAAGGTGGCAGGGCCGGATGGGATTCCGGTGGAATATTATAAAAAATTTAAGGATAAGTTGGCACCCCTGATGGTAGGGATGTTTGAAGAGGCGATAGGGAAGGGAGTGCTGCCGCAAACCTTGGGGTAGGCATCGATTTCACTGTTGCTTAAAAAGGATAAGGATCCAACGGAGTGTGGTCGTAAAGGCCCATATCACTTCTGAATGTGGACGCAAAGGTATTGGCGAAGGTACTGGCGGGTAGGCTGGAGGGGTGCCTCCCGAAGATGATAGGTGAGGATCAGACAGGGTTCGTGAAAGGGAGGCAGCTGTTTTCGAATATTAGGAGGGTTTTGAACGTCGTTATGGCACCGGCGGAAGGGAAGGAAACAGAGGTGGTGGTGGCACTGGATGCCGAGAAGGCATTTGATCGGGTGGAATGGGGGTACCTGATGGCATTGCTGGAACGGTTTGGGATTGGACCAAGATTTGTGAACTGGGTAAAGCTATTACATAAGGAGCCGAAGGCGAGTGTCCGCACGAACAATATCAGTTCGAGATACTTTTCTCTCCACCGTGGGACGAGGCAGGGATGTCCTATGTCCCGCCTGCTGTTTGCACTTGCGATTGAGCCGTTGGCCATCGCATTAAGAAGTTTGGGAGCATGGAAAGGAATTGTGAGGGGGGTGGGATAGAGCATAGGGTGTCCTTGTACGCCGACGACTTGCTGCTGTATGTGTTGGAACCGAGTGCGTCGATAGGAGGGATATTGGAGTTACTGTGAGTATTTGGGTCTTTCTCGGGGCACAAGCTGAACCTGGACAAGAATGAGTATTTTGTGGTGTCTCGGCCGGGGGTTGGGGCAGGGGTGGGGGGTGAGGGCTGCCATTCCATAGAGCAGGGACTCACTTTAGGTATTTGGGGATGCGGGTTGCCCGGGAGTGGGGAAGGCTTCGCAGATACAACATCAGTAGTTTGGTGGGGAGAGTGAAAGCCGATCTGGCAAGGTGGGATGGTCTCCCTCTGTCACTGGCAGGTCGGGTACAGGTGGTTAAAATGAATGTGTTGCCGTGATTTCTTTTTATTTTTCAATGCCTACCGATTTTCCTGCCAAAATCTTTTTTTAGGGAGATTGAGGGAAGGATTACCTCGTTCATATGGCGAGGGAGGGTGGCCAGAGTGAGGAAGTTGCTGCTACAGAGGGGAAGGCAGGCAGGCGGTTTGGGTCTCCTGAACCTGATGTACTACTACTGGGCGGCGAATGTGGAGAAGGTGCGGAGCTGGGTCAGAGGGGTTGATTCCCAGTGGGTCAGAATGGAGGAAAGTTTGTGCAGGGGGTCGGGGCTGAAGGCACTAGCAACAGCGCCGCTCCCGATAGCTCCAGGGAAATACTCAGGGAGTCCGGTAATAATAGCTTCATTAAAAATCTGGAGGCAGTTTCGCTAACACTTCGGGCTGGGGGCAGGGTCAAGGGAAATGCCAATTCGGGAGAACCACAGATGTGAGCTAGGGAGGTGGGATGGAAGCTTTCAGAAATGTGAAGAGAAGGGGATTAAGACGCCAAAAGATTTCTTTCTTCGGGGTCAATTTGCAGGATTGAGGGAGCTGGAAGCGAAGTATGGGCTGGAGCAGGGAGAAGTGTTTAGATATATGCAGATTCGGGACTTTGCCAGGAAGGAGATAGAGAGCTTCCCGGAGGAACCGGCCTCCACGTTGCTGGAGGAGGTGCTGACGGCAAGGGGACTGGAGAAGGGGGCAGTGTCAACGGTGTACGGAGCTATGTTGGAAAAGGATAAGGCACCACTGGAGGGGATCAAAGCAAAGTGGGAGGAAGAGTTGGGAGAGGTTATAGAGGAGGGGGTCTGGTGTGAGGTGTTCCGGAGAGTGAATGCCTCCACCTCATGTGCAAGGTTGGGGCTGATACAGCTGAAGGTGGTGTACAGAGCACACCTCACGAGGGCAAGGATGAGCCGATTCTTTGAAGGGGTAGAAGATGTGTATGAACGTTGTGGGGGGGGGGGGGGGGGGGGGGGGGGCGTTAAGCACGTTCATATGTTTTGGTCCTGTCCAAAGCTAGGGGAATAATGGAAGGAGGTGTTTCGGGTAATTTCCAAGGTGGTGTGTGTGAAACTAGACCCTTGTCCCCGGGAGGCCATATTCAGGGTGTCGGACCAGCCAGGGTTGGAAACGGGTGTGGAGGCAGATATTATAGCCTTCGCCTCGTTGATCGCCCGAACGCCGGATCATGCTGGGATGCAGCCTCTCCTACCTGTGCCCTGGCGTGGCGGGGGGACCTGTTGGAATACTTGACCCTTGAGAAGGTTAAGTTTGAACTGAAGGGAAGCTCGGAGGAGTTCTACAAGTCATGGGCACTATTTATTATGCACTTTCAAGAACTGGATAACATCAAACATTAGTTGGGGGGGTGATGGGTGGGTGGGTTGGTGCGGAGGGGGGTTATGTATATTCAAGATGGCTATGGGTAATCCCTGATTCCTTTTTTGTCATTTGTTTATGTTAACATGCGGGCTGATGTTTGGGGGTTGGTGGGAGGATGGGATCATTGTTATTGCTATGGGTTTGATATATTTGTTGTTGATTATTGTTCGTTGTTGGTGGGTGTAAATTCCGGAAACAAATTGTGAAAAAGGAGGAGGATAAAAATATTTCAAAAAAAAAGAAAAGATTTGCATCGTTTTGCAGGATTGAAGAAGCTGGAAGTGAAGTTTGTGCTGGAGCAGGGGGAAATATTTAGATACATGCAGGTTCAAGACTTTGCCAGAAAGGAGATACAGAGCTTCCCAGGAGAGCCGGCTTTCACATTGCTGGAGGAGGTGCTGATGACAGGGGGACTGGAGAAAGGGGGGTGTATCGGCGGTTTACAGGCTATTTTGGAGGAGGAGAAGGCGCCGCTAGAAGGGATCAAGGTAAAGTGGGAGGAAGAGTTGGGAGAGGGTATGGAGGCGGGGTTCTGATGTGAGATGCTTCGAAGGGTGAACGTCGCCACCTCATGTGTGAGGTTGGGGCTGATACAGCTGAAGGTGGTCTATAGAGCACACATCAGAAGGGCGAGGATGAGCCGCCTCTTTGAGGGGGTAGAAGATGTGTGTGAACGTTGCGAGGGAGGGGGGGGGGGGGGCGCAAACCATGTTCATATGGTTTGGTCGTGTCCAAAACTGGAGGATTACTGGAGGGAGGTTTTTAGGGTAATCTCCAAAGTGGTGCACGTGAAACTGGACCCGGGCTCTTGGGAAGCCATATTCGGGGTGTCAGACCAGCCGAGGCTGGAAACGGGCACGGAGGCAGATGTTGTAGCCTTTGTCTCATTGATCGCCCGAAGGAGGATCCTGTTAGGGTGGAGATCAACCTTTCCATCCTGTGCCCTGGCGTGGCAGGGGGACCTGCTGGAATTCTTGACGCTTGAAAAGGTCAAATTTGAACTGAGGGGAAGGATAGAGGGGGTTTACAATTCATGGGCTTTATTCATTGTGCACTTTCGAGAATTGGACAACATCGAGCATTAAGGGGGGGGGCGGTTGGGAGGGTTTGGGGGAGAGGGACTGTATGTGTTAATGTTGACTATGGGTGATTCTTGATTCCTTTTTGTCATTTGATTATGTTAACATGAGGGCTAATGTCTGGGGTTTGGTGGGAGGATGGGATTGTTGTTATTGATATGGGATTGATATTGCATTCGTTATTGATTATTGTTTATTGTTGGGTGTAAATGTGGAAGAAAATGTGAAAAAGGAGGAGAATACAAAATATTTTTTTAAAAGTCTATGGATGACCTTGAAACCAATGTTGATTGTCATAAAAATCCATCTGGTTCACTAATGTCTAGCGGAGGAAATCTGTCATCCTTACCTGGTCTGGCCTACATGTGGCTCTAGACCCACAGCAATGTGGTTGCCTCTTAACCGCTTACTCAAGGGCAATTAGGGATGGGCAATAAGTGCTAGCCCATCACGTCCCATGAACAAATCAAAAAAAGGGATGGTCACAATCAACCATCCTACCACGGAATATGATACTAAACCCCCGATACATAATTAATGAGGTCTGGGCTGGAAGATATGATGTGGTTTCCTGTTGGCCTCCACAAGGTCATGTCCCTGTCCATGCCCACGCCACGTTACTCAGATGGGAGAATTCTACTGATTGTCATCTTTGTATTGACACAAAAGCTGGAATATGAAACTTAACCAAATATCATCGACAAAAACAGACATGATTGTTTATGTCCCTCAATTAATTTGGTGTAGGTCCGTGAAAAGTCCTACTTAGCATAGTGTTACATCAAACCGTAAGTTATACACAAGCAAGTAAATGGTGTGCAGAAGCCACAATAAGAATCAACACATCATTTCCATGTAATACTTGGCTTGAATGCAGCTAGTCTGTTCGTATTGCTATTACGTTTATGATTCACCAAAACAAAGTGATAAAGATGCAGACAGATCGGAGTTTAATTTATTCATGTCAGGGAAATTGAAACAGAAGGTACAGATAGCTTGGGCAGTTACCACAGCCTGCTTTTCAGTTCTGAAAGATCAAGCACCTTCGAGAATGAATGAGAGAAGCATAGATGATTGAAAGTTATTTTTCACCAATTATGCCTGCTACTGTGAGCAAGTCTCTCATGATAAGAGTTACAAAATGTATTTCATGTATGGAAATTTCAGAAACTAGTAAAAACTGACCAATGGTTTCTGTAAAAATGACAACTTGATACAGCGCTGAATTCAGGCCGTTGACATGTTGTTACACTGAAAGTACAGTGGTCTCTAGGCCTAGATTCTTTCAGGTGTACAGAAGAAGATGGCTGCAACAACTGAAAAACTATTCCCTAATTTCTTGTGGCGAAATCGTGGACGATTGTTGCATCTGAACTTTCAGTTGCTCGCGATTGTTATGTTCCTCCAATTTTAGATCCCCGATTTTAATGACTGCACCATTGTGGCTGTGCTTTCAGCTACTGCCATCTGAAGATCTGGAATTCCCACCGTAAATCTTTAAAGATGTGCTATCTCTTTGACCAAGCTTTTAGTCATCTGTCCTAATATCTCCTTGTGTGGCTTGATGTTAATGGTATCCTTGTGAAATGCCTTTTACTCGGATAATTTACACTGTTAAAGGTGCTATATAGATATAAGTTGTTGTTGTTAAATCGGATTGTTGTCACAGGGTCACAGAGGGTCTTTCCTCCACATCTCGCACTTGGTTTACATTTTTACTCTTCACCCCTAATTGAGGTTGGCACTCTTCACCCTTTCCTCCCCAGTTCATATTGGCATTCATCTCACCACAGTGCACCCTGGCATGCCTGCCACTCTCACTCCTAGTTAACAGTGGCACTCTCCTTCTTCCCCCTCATTCACGCTGGCATTTTTCTTTCTCTCGATTCACAATGACACTGCATCAATTCAGACTCAAATTCTTCCTCCCAGTTCTTGTCTCTTCCGTGTGCCCCATCTGTCAGTTCACTCTGGTGCCTTTTTCCCCCACTCCAACCATTTAGTTGACAGCAGCACTCTCGTCCCCTGCAGGTCATGTTGGCACTCATGGTCCTCTTGCCCTCAGTTCAGGTTGTCACTCTTCTCCTTCATTTCTACCTTCAATCCTTCCTTCCCCAGCGTGCCCCCGACATTGCGGTAACCCCATGGCTCTACTCTCCTCTCGTTCATGGACGTATCGTTCTCCCCAAATCCTCTCCAACATCCCAAAAATCAGACTGGCATCCTTCCCTCCTTCCCACTCGGAACCACTCCTGCCTCCAATTAGATGCTGACAGTGCTCGAGGCGATGGAATCCAGTAACAAGCGACAGGCTGATATTCTGAAGGTATAAAACCACCATGCGTGTTCCCAGCCATAACATACAGCGGAATTTCATTCGCAGGAGCATGCGTAGCATCAGGTAGGATCTGCAAGCAGTGGTGAGGAGTGGAGCTGGCACTAATGTTTGTAGACAGGCAGACACCGACTCCAAAATGCTGTTGTCTGTGTCAAGTGCAGTCATTTGATATGATTTGCAATTGAAGGATAAACTAGTCTGGTAGCAGCCTATAATGTGGCCTGAAGCCATCTTACTGCATCAAGTGAAGTTGGAAAGGCATGGATGTCTTTAAACATTAACATTATCTTATTAATGCGAAGAATTTTTAAACTTGCGCTTCAATGCCTCTTTAAGCAGCGTTCATCGGTCCTTGTAATGATGCTTTGTTTTAATTTATTCCTGGGTTCTGGGCAGTGCTGACAACGCCATCCATATTACTCTTGGGTGTTATCCTGAGAAAGTGGTGGTGTCTCTTTTCCACGAATAACTGCAGTCCCTATGGTGATGATACTCCTTCCACAATGGTGTTAAGTAAGACATTCCCAGATATTGGCCCAATGATAATGAAGGAGCAGTAATATTGGGCCCAATTTTAACTCACTCTAAGCCATTTACGCAGAGTTAAAATCAGGCCCAAATGCCTAAGTTAAGATGGTTCGTGACCTGAAGGTAATGATATTTCTAATTCTGTGAACCCTCGGCAGCCTTACAATAACAGTGTGATTCAGCCAATTAATTTATTGAGTTGGCTAACAGTTTCGCTGCAGAAAAGATTCATTTTCATGATTTTGAATGTTTAAAATTAACATTTGAAGTGATTTTCAGCTTTCTCAATGGTGTTGACGCGGTGCGGTTAATCTAGTTGCCTTTTCCCTTTCCTGAGATAAAGGTATTTTCCCTATCCTGTGGCAGCTTCAATAATCTTAGTTGCTCCATGGACTCCAAGATACATATTATAACTTTCTTAATGGGAATCCAATATGTTGAGCAATTGGGCCGTGAATTTATTTTCTAAAACAATTGCATTCCTTTTCATTTGTGGTAATCTGCAGGTGTCCTTTCGGCGTTGTAGAGCTCTGACGAAACGCTTATGTTCCCTTTGATCGGCATTTGTGTTCTTTGACACTGTAACAGTTTAATCTAACGCTGAATGACTTCCCCTCTGCACTCAAACTATCCAGACCTGCCAATAGTCTCTTGGTTCCAATTATTTCACTCGATACCCAAATCTAATCTGATCAATCTGCCGACTCACACATCCACTGCCAATCCAAAAGATCCGATTATTCACACACCAAAAACTAGACTAAATTATGGAAGGGCATAACCACTGTTTCACTTGGGTTTAGCAGCTGTCAGTGGATTTGCCGTGCGATCAGCAGCTGATTAGCTTCACTAGTATTAGGTTTATCCCTGCACTGCAGTCAGAGTGCCCTGGCATCTTTTGATCCTTTCACGATTGAGAGTATTGATATTAATTTGCCAACTTTTGGGGGTTGTTCGGTCTTATATTTTATTTCATATTATATTTTATCTTATATTTCACCAACATGCTATATGGGCTGTACGGTAGCACAGTGATTAGCACTGGTGCTTCACAGCGCCAGGGTCCCAGGTTCGATTCCCGGCTTGGGTCACTGTCTGTGTGGAGTCTGCACGCTTTCCACATGTCTGTGTGGGTTTCCTCCGGGTGCTCCGGTTTCCTCCCACAAGTTCCAAAAGACGTGCTGTTAGGTGAATTGGACATTCTGAATTCTCCCTCTGTGTACCTGAACTGGCGCAGGAATGTGGCGATTAGGGGCCTTTCACAGTAACTTCATTGCAGTGTTAATGTGTCAATACTTGTGATAATAAAGATTATTCTTATTATTCCAGTGCTTCTTCCTCAGAGGCCCAGCTTTGTGGTACCACTAAAACAGTCTCGCTGCTGACAGAATTGGATTATGGTGCAGACTGTGCCGCGATGTAGGGCCCTCTGGTCGGAACATTATGCAGTCAATATAGAGGAAACGAAAGGCCAGTTTTAAAATTTGTACGGTTGATCTCAAAATAAACATTAAAAACTAAAATTAAATATTAATTTCTATGCTTGATTTATAGGGCCATAAAATACAAGAGCAAGGAGGTTAGGTTGAACCTGTACCATGCATGAGTTTGACCTTAGCTGGAGTACTGTGTCCGGTTCTGGGCACCGCCCTTTCAGAAGGAAATGAAGGCATTGGAGAAAATGCAGAAAAGATTTGCGAGAATGGTTCCAAGGATCAGGAACTTCAGTTATGGAGATAGGTTGGAGAAGTTAGGGCTGTTTTCCTTGGATAAAAGAAGGCTGAGGGGATTTGCGAGAGGTGCAAAGAATCATGATGGGCTGGACAGAGTAGAAGCGGAAAATATTTTCCCGCTCATGAAAGCATTGAGAATGAGAGGCCAGAGATCCAGTGTAATTAGCAAAAGCGATGTGAAGAAAGACTCTTTCCTGCAGTGAATGGTTAAGTTCTGGAATGCACTGCCTGAGAGTGTGGTGGAGGCAAGTTCAATCGAGGCATTCATAAGGGAATTTGTCTGTTATCTGCAGGATTATGGAGACAAGGTGGGAGAATGACATTGCCTAAATTGCTCATTCAAACAGATGGTGCAGAAATGATGGGCTGAATGGGCTCCTTGTGCATTATAAAAATTCTGTGAATATGTGTCCTCGATTTACAAATCGAGGGGATAGGAATTGGTTTCTGTTACACCCGTTTTACAGGCATAAAATGGGGAACCAATTTTGTGAGGCAACATTCTATGCCCCAAGAGTGCCTGAAAAATCCTAAATTCAGAATTGGATTCGACTTTTTTCAGGCCTTCAGGCTGACTGCCTAACATTGGGCCCCTTTTATATGGTTATGAAGGGCCAAATACGTGTTTAAGACGCTTTCTGGAAAGTGGGGTTGTCCGGAGCAGGCCTTGGGCCTGCAGCACTTGTGTTTTTTGTGGATCGAGCCGCCATCAAAACAATTGGTAAATTTTGTTTCTACTTTAACTTTGGAACTAAGAGGAGTGAGAGTTCTGTTCCCGGAGAGGGCAGCAGAGCAGAGCTACTGATCAGCTGTTCTGGGGAAATTTGCATACGTGCAGTGCGGTCAGCCTAAGTTGAAGGTGAACCTGCGAAGAAGACCCAAGGAGTTTGAGTAAAGGCAAGCAACCAGCAGAGGGCAGCAGAGCAGAGCTACTGATCAGCTGTTCTGGGGAAATTTGCATACGTGCAGTGCGGTCAGCCTAAGTTGAAGGTGAACCTGCGAAGAAGACCCAAGGAGTTTGAGTAAAGGCAAGCAACCAGCAGAGGGCAGCAGAGCAGAGCTACTGATCAGCTGTTCTGGGGAAATTTGCATACGTGCAGTGCGGTCAGCCTAAGTTGAAGGTGGTTTGTGGAGGGGCTGTTGGCAAGTGACAGTTAAACCCGAAACACTTTGTGAGTGTTTCCCACCCTACCTCCTCCTCGAACCAACCCCCCCACCCCACGGTGGTTGGGAAGCGGGAGCAGGGGCCTGTCGTGAAGGTGAGTGAGTGCCTTTAAATTTGCTTACCTTTCAGCGGGATCAGGGTTTGAGGTAATATCAGGTAAGCTCTTCCTTTCTTTTTCTTTTTCTTGTTTTTTTTTAATCTAGAGGGGATGTCAGGGAAGGCAGTACAATGCTCCTCCTGCAGAATGTTTGAGGTGAGGGAAGCCGTCAGTGTCCCTGCTGATTTCATCTGTGGGAAGTGCACCCAACTCCAGCTCCTCAAAAACCGTGTTAGGGACCTGGAGCTTGAGCTGGATGAACTTCGGATCATTCGGGAGGCAGAGGGGGTCATAGATAGGAGCTTCAGGGAAGTAGTTACACCAAAGACTGGAGATAGATGGGTAACTGTAAGAGGGACTGGGAAGAAGCAGTCAGTGCAGGGACCCCCTGCGGTCGTTCCCCTGAGTAACAAGTATACCGTTTTGGATACTTGTGGGGGGGACGACTTACCAGGGGTAAGCCATGGGGTACGGGCCTCTGGCACGGAGTCTGTCCCTGTTGCTCAGAAGGGAAGGGGGGAAAGGAGTAGAACATTAGTAATTGGGGACTCAATAGTCAGGGGCACAGATAGGAGATTTTGTGGGAGCGAGAGAGACTCACGTTTGGTATGTTGCCTCCCAGGTGCAAGGGTGCGTGATGTCTCGGATCGTGTTTTCCGGGTCCTTAAGGGGGAGGGGGAGCAGCCCCAAGTCGTAGTCCACATTGGCACTAACGACATAGGTAGGAAAGGGGACAATGATGTCAGGCAGGCCTTTAGGGAGCTAGGATGGAAGCTCAGAGCGAGAACAAACAGAGTTGTTATCTCTGGGTTGTTGCCCGTGCCACGTGATAGTGAGATGAGGAATAGGGAGAGAGAGCAATTAAACACGTGGCTACAGGGATGGTGCAGGCGGGAGGGATTCAGATTTCTGGATAACTGGGGCTCTTTCTGGGGAAGGTGGGACCTCTATAGACAGGATGGTCTACATCTGAACCTGAGGGGCATCAATATCCTGGGGGGGAGATTTGTTAGTACTCTTTGGGGGGGTTTAAACTAATTCAGCAGGGGCATGGGAACCTGGATTGTAGTTTTGGGGTGCGAGAGATTGAGAGTAGAGAGGTCAGGAGCACAGTTTTGACTTCGCAGGAGGGCGGCAGTGTTCAGGTCTGTGGTTTGAAGTGTGTCTATTTCAATGCCAGGAGTATACGAAATAAGGTAGGGGAACTGGCAGCATGGGTTGGTACCTGGGACTTCGATGTTGTGGCCATTTCAGAGACATGGATAGAGCAGGGACAGGAATGGTTGTTGCAGGTTCCGGGGTTTAGGTGCTTTAGTAAGGTCAGAGAAGGGGGCAAAAGAGGGGGAGGTGTGGCGCTGCTAGTCAAGGACAGTATTACGGTGGTAGAAAGGATGCAAGATGGGGACTCTTCTTCCGAGGTAGTATGGGCTGAGGTTAGAAACAGGAAAGGAGAGGTCACCCTGTTGGGAGTTTTCTATAGGCCACCTAATAGTTCTAGAGATGTAGAGGAAAGGATGGCGAAGATGATTCTGGAAAAGAGCGAAAGTAACAGGGTAGTTGTTATGGGAGACTTTAACTTTCCTAATATTGACTGGAAAAGATATAGTTCGAGTACATTGGATGGGTCGTTCTTTGTACAATGTGTGCAGGAGGGTTTTCTGACACAATATGTTGACAGGCCAACAAGAGGTGAGGCCACTTTGGATTTGGTTTTGGGTAATGAACCAGGCCAGGTGTTAGATCTGGAGGTAGGTGAGCACTTTGGAAACAGTGACCACAATTCGGTGACCTTTACGTTAGTGATGGAAAGGGATAAGTATACCCCGCAGGGCAAGAGTTATAGCTGGGGGAAGGGCAATTATGATGCCATTAGACATGACTTAGGATGTGTTGGTTGGAGAAGTAGGCTGCAAGGGTTGGGCACACTGGATATGTGGAGCTTGTTCAAGGAACAGCTATTGCATGTTCTTGATAAGTACGTACCAGTCAGGCAGGGAGGAAGGGGTCGAGCGAGGGAACCGTGGTTTACCAAAGAAGTGGAATCTCTTGTTAAGAGGAAGAAGGAGGCCTATGTGAAGATGAGGCGTGAAGTTTCAGTTGGGGCGCTTGATAGTTACAAGGAAGCGAGGAAGGATCTAAAGAGAGAGCTGAGACGAGCAAGGAGGGGACATGAGAAGTCTTTGGCAGGTAGGATCAAGGAAAACCCAAAAGCTTTCTATAGGTATGTCAGGAATAAAAGAATGACTAGGGTAAGAGTAGGGCCAGTCAAGGACAGTGGTGGGAAGGTGTGTGTGGAGGCTGAGGAGATAAGCGAGATACTAAATGAATACTTTTCGTCAGTATTCACTCAAGAAAAAGATAATATTGTGGAGGAGAATGCTGAGACCCAGGCTATTAGAATAGATGGCATTGAGGTGCGTAGGGAAGAAGTGTTGGCAATTCTGGACAAGGTGAAAATAGATAAGTCCCCGGGGCCGGATGGGATTTATCCTAGGATTCTCTGGGAAGCCAGGGAAGAGATTGCTGAGCCTTTGGCTTTGATTTTTAGGTCATCATTGGCTACAGGAATAGTGCCAGAGGACTGGAGGATAGCAAATGTGGTCCCTTTGTTCAAGAAGGGGAGTAGAGATAACCCCGGTAACTATAGGCCGGTGAGCCTAACGTCTGTGGTGGGTAAAGTCTTGGAGAGGATTATAAAAGATACGATTTATAATCATCTAGATAGGAATAATATGATTAGGGATAGTCAGCATGGTTTTGTGAAGGGTAGGTCATGCCTCACAAACCTTATCGAGTTCTTTGAGAAGGTGACTGAACAGGTAGACGAGGGTAGAGCAGTTGATGTGGTGTATATGGATTTCAGTAAAGCGTTTGATAAGGTTCCCCACGGTCGGCTATTGCAGAAAATACGGAGGCTGGGGATTGAGGGTGATTTAGAGATGTGGATCAGAAATTGGCTAGTTGAAAGAAGACAGAGAGTGGTAGTTGATGGGAAATGTTCAGAATGGAGTTCAGTTACGAGTGGCGTACCACAAGGATCTGTTCTGGGGCCGTTGCTGTTTGTCATTTTTATAAATGACCTAGAGGAGGGCGCAGAAGGATGGGTGAGTAAATTTGCAGACGACACTAAAGTCGGTGGAGTTGTAGACAGTGCGGAAGGATGTTGCAGGTTACAGAGGGACATAGATAAGCTGCAGAGCTGGGCTGAGAGGTGGCAAATGGAGTTTAATGTGGAGAAGTGTGAGGTGATTCACTTTGGAAAGAATAACAGGAATGCGGAATATTTGGCTAATGGTAAAATTCTTGGTAGTGTGGATGAGCAGAGGGATCTCGGTGTCCATGTACATAGATCCCTGAAAGTTGCCACCCAGGTTGATAGGGTTGTGAAGAAGGCCTATGGTGTGTTGGCCTTTATTGGTAGAGGGATTGAGTTCCGGAGCCATGAGGTCATGATGCAGCTGTACCAAACTCTGGTACGGCCGCATTTGGAGTATTGCGTACAGTTCTGGTCGCCTCATTATAGGAAGGACGTGGAAGCTTTGGAACGGGTGCAGAGGAGATTTACCAGAATGTTGCCTGGTATGGAGGGAAAATCTTATGAGGAAAGGCTGATGGACTTGAGGTTGTTTTCGTTAGAGAGAAGAAGGTTAAGAGGTGACTTAATAGAGGCATACAAAATGATCAGAGGGTTAGATAGGGTGGACAGCGAGAGCCTTCTCCCGCGGATGGAGGTGGCTAGCACGAGGGGACATAGCCTTAAATTGAGGGGTAATAGATATAGGACAGAGGTCAGAGGTGGGTTTTTTACGCAAAGAGTGGTGAGGCCGTGGAATGCCCTACCTGCAACAGTAGTGAACTCGCCAACATTGAGGGCATTTAAAAATTTATTGGATAAGCATATGGATGATAAGGGCATAGTGTAGTTAGATGGCCTTTAGTTTTTTTTTTTTTTCCATGTCGGTGCAACATCGAGGGCCGAAGGGCCTGTACTGCGCTGTATCGTTCTATGTTCTATGTTCTATGAGACACAGTGGGTGGAATTCTCTGATAATGGGGCGATGTCCCCACGCCCGCGAGAAAACGGGCTTTCCAGAATGATTCTTCATTTTGAAGGCGGCCAGCAGGGTACGCAGCTCCTACTGCCGATACGAGGCCCTGCACTTCCGACTGTGGGTCTGCGCAACATGGCGGACCCACACAGTGGGCCGGCCCTGACAATATAGCCCCCCTCCCCCCCCCACCAGGACTGTGTCCGCAGCCGCCACTCCAAGCTCCCGCCGGATGGAATCATGAGTGAATCACGCCGGCGGGAACTTGGCCAGTTGTTGGCGGAGAATCGCCGCGGGGGCCTCTTTTCGGGGTCCCCTGGAGAATCGGGGGATGGCGTCGGACCCAATTGCGGGTCTGATGCCCCATTCTCCGCCCCCGCACCGAGCACGATTGCGGCGGGAGGGTCGTAGAATCCCGGCCAGTATTCTTGACAGATATGATTGGCCTCCTTCTGTTGTCGTCCCTTCCCCACATCTGGATGGGATTACCCCAGCACTGAGGCGGGCAACCCACAATTGATAGCTTCCCTCAGATGAGCTGCTTGTGGAGGCACAACTGGTGCTGACAGCACTCCCTAAATACGTTGATGAGCCAAAGGACCTACCGTCCTCAGGGCTTTCAGGATAATTAGGGAGATATTCACCACACCAAAAGTGGCTCAAAGATGCACCCAAATAAAAATCTGCTCCTTTTTTTTGATAAAGTAAAATATCCAAACAGATCTTGGGTTGTTGACCTGAACAGACCAATCTCGTGTGCATTGGGTGTTACTAATTCCATGAAAGGCTGTCTCTCTGAATTTACTGCAACAATTTCACTTGAGCAGTTATAATAAGCTGGAATGCAGTGTAAGTAAATTAGTTAAATGTGACATTTTGAGTTTAACTCATCCTAAAATTGAAAATTAATCTCGGCTTCTTTTTACAGATATCTAACAATTTGTGAAATTTTGCTGATATGAGGCAGGCATTATGGCTTTCGTAAGGTTCAGTTAGGTTCCCATTTAAAGGGTACTTCATTTATTATTCCTCTCCCCAATTAGGAGCTCCCTGCAACCTTGAGAAAATAGACGACTGTGTGGAATTTGCACGTGTCAGCGTGGGTTTCCTCCGGGTGCTCCGGTTTCCTCCCACAGTCCACCTCAGTCCAAAGATGTGCAGGTTCGGTGAGTTGGCCATT
The DNA here is from genome assembly GCF_902713615.1 of Scyliorhinus canicula. Taxonomy (NCBI): domain Eukaryota; kingdom Metazoa; phylum Chordata; class Chondrichthyes; order Carcharhiniformes; family Scyliorhinidae; genus Scyliorhinus; species Scyliorhinus canicula. The sequence continues at coordinate 27,016,988 of NC_052154.1, read as the reverse complement.
CTAAATTGTCCCTTATTGTCCAAAGGTTTTAGGTAGTAAGTGGTACACAGAGCACATCTATCCAGATCCCGAATGAGCATGTTCCTCTCAGAGGTGGAGGACTGTGGTGGTATGATTTGCATAGCTGTCTGCCATTGGTGCAGAACACCGGCTTACCATTGGCCCTGGTCGGTCATGTGCCTCTAGACCGATTGGTTGAGACCAGTCATGTGACGGCTCTCCGATTGGTCGCGAGGCTGAGTTAACCACGCCTCCATACCGAGGTATAAATAGTCAGAACGCCCGGCGGTCGTCCATTTATTGTAGTCGACCGCAGGGCTAAGTTCTAGCTTATTAAAGCCTAACTTTTGTACAGCAACTCGTCTCGCGTTCAATTGATGGATCATCAAAGACAAATGTGAACGGTGCAAGGGAATCAGCTGATGATCAGCAGCACCACCCAAAGCTGCAGACTGGCTGGTAGACCTGTATGCCGGGGAACTGGGGTGGGGGGTGGGGGGTGGGGGTGGGGGGGGGGGGTGCAGAACGGAAGCCAAGCAAGGGAAAGATGGCTTAAAATCCACAGGAAGACCGCGAGACGCAAGAGGCGCAGCTGCAGGCGGATAAACGCAAGGTCAAAAGGAGAAATGGCTACAAACGAAGAAGTGCAAGTCAGGGCCAACACCAGGCAGGCCTGCAGAGGCTGACCGGTTAAATAGCGAAGGGAGACGGTTGCAAGTATGTATTGTGAGCCTACCCTGTTTGAATTTTGGATCACTTTTTAAATCTTTCTTTTTATTTTTTACTTCTCTTTCTTTTTCTCCTGTATAAACCAGAACCGCACCGTGATTGCTGCTGTAAAGTACTACCCACCTGTAGGTAGTAACTCAACTTGTAACTCGACGTTCAAACTACAAATATGTAATTAAAAATGATTTGTTAAATATAAGGGGCGGGATTCTCCCCTACCCGGCGGGGCGGGGGGTCCCGGCAGGATGGAGTGGCGTGAACCACTCCGGCGCCGGGCTGTCCCAAAGGTGCGGAATCCTCCGCACCTTTCGGGGCCAAGCCCTTACCTTTAGGGTCTAGGACCGCGCCGGTGTGGTTGGTGTGCTGCCGGCTGGCGGAAAAGGCCTTTGGCACCACGCCAGCGGCTGCTGACGTCATCTCCGCGCATGCGCAGGGGGGGGGGTTCACCTCCATGTCGGCCATCGCGGAGGCTGACACGGCCGACGCGGAGGGGAAAGAGTGCCCCCACGGCACAGGCCCGCCCGCGGATCGGTGGGCCTCGATCGCGGGCCAAGCCACCGTGGGGGCACCCCCCGGGGCCAGATCTCCCCACGCCCCCCCCAGGACCCCAGGACCCCAGGGCAGCACGGTAGCATTGTGGATAGCACAATGGCTTCACAGCTCCAGGGTCCCAGGTTCGATTCTGGCTTGGGTCACTGTCTGTGCGGAGTCTGCACATCCTCCCCGTGTGTGCATGGGTTTCCTCTGGGTGCTCCGGTTTCCTCCCACAGTCCAGAGATGTTCAGGTTAGGTGGATTGGCCTTGCTAAATTGCCTCTTAGTGTCCAAAAAGGTTAGGTGGGGTTACGGGAATAGGGTGGAGGCGTGGGCTTAAGTAGGGTGCTCTTCCCAAGGGCCAGTGCAGACTTGATGGGCCAAATAGCCTCCTTCTGCACTGTAAATTCTACAAGTTGTAACATGTTTTAATTGTGAGTTTTCCGTTCCCTCCTGCCTGGCCAACTTATCGGTGTCACTGGCATCACCCACGCCCTTGAGATCCGTTGGTTTCAGAAGGGCAGCAGACCACCGTTGTCTCCTTGATGGCAGGCTGCGGCTGGTCATTGGCCTCTAGGGCTTCCTGATGGTGCTGATAGGACCCTTAGGGTCTCCATGGGATGGAGGGGCAGCTGGAATGAGCTCCAGAGACCTCTGAGTCATCTGGCTCTGCCAGTCCTGGCGTCTCCCCATTGTCTGCACCATGGTGTCAACGCCCTCAGCAATGGTCCTCAGTGATTGGGCAATGTTCTGCAGTATCTCAGTAATGTCCACCTGCACCTGGGACATGTTTCTCAGTGATTAGGACATGATGTTGAGGCTCTCAGCCATGGTCGTCAGAGACTGAGCCATGCCTTGGACACCACCACCCAAGATGCGAATGTCATGCTCCAGGCTTTCCACTGAGGTCGCAACATAGCAGTGTTGGACTCAGTGCCATGCATTGTTGGTATCATCTCCTGCACCCGTAGCCTATGTGACTCCTCGAATCAGCTATGAACTCACTGGAATCTCGCTGACATCGTGAGGACATTGTCCAGAGGCTTGGCATCTGAGTCCTGGGATCCAGCAGACCTCCGATTGCTGTCCCCCTTGAATGTTCCTACCTCCACCTGATGAGCATCAGCAACTGTGTGCTGCTCATCAGATTGTGCCCCAGAAGCCTATCTACTAATGTGGCCCACCAATGTGTGTGTCTCTGCGTTGGTGGAGGGTGAAAGCTGTGACACCTCACCAGTGGTTTCCTCGGAGCTCTCCTCCAAGATGATCTTTTGGGTCGTAGGGAGGGGGGATCAACTCTGGATAGCCCGTCCCCATCAAATGGAGATCCTGTGAGACAATGAACATGTGGTCAGTGAGAGATTCAGTGTGGGTGGGAATCGCGCCGCGCCGGTTGGCGGGCCCCACCCCACCCCACCCCCCGGCGATTCTCCGCCCCGCAATGGGCCGAAGTTCCGCTGCTGGAATGCAGGTCCCGCCGGCATAAATTATACCACCTCCCTTACCGACAGGACCAGGCGGCGCGGGCGGGCTCTGGGGTCACATTGATATATAGAATTTACAGTGCAGAAGGAGGTCATTCGGCTTATCGAGTCTGCACCGGCTCTTGGAAAGAGCACCCTACCCAAGGTCAACACCTCCCCCTATCCCAATAACCCAGTAACCCCACCCAACACTGAGGGCAATTTTGGACACTAAGGGCAATTTAGCATGGCCAATCCACCTAACCTGCTCCTGCTGCGGCTCCTTCCTGGGCTCGTCTTCCAACTCCTTCTGGTCCGCCTCCTCCTCCTCAAACAATGTCACTTGTCCTTCCTTCTCCTCCTCCAGCATGTCGCCCCGCTGTGCCAGGTTGTGGAGGGCACAGCAGACAACCACAAACGGGAGACCCTCTGGGGGTGTACTGCAGTGCACAACCAGAGGGCTCCAGGCAGAGAAACTGCATTTTGAGCAGTCTGAAGTACTGCTTAATGACAGCCAGGGTGGCAACATGGGCCTCGTTATATCGGGACTTCACTTCAGTCTCCGTCCTCCGCACTGGCTTCATCAGCCAAGTCCTCAGCAGGTACCCCTTATCTCCAAGAGCCAACCCATCATCCTGGGGTGGTGTTCGAAGACGCCAGGGATCTCCGAGTGACCCAGCATGTAGCTGTCATGTATGTTCCCTGGGAAGCATGCACACACATGCATGGCCATTAGGCAGTTGTCGCAGGTTCCAGGTTCGATTCCCGCTTGGGTCACTGTCACTGCCTGTGCGGAGTCTGCACGTTCTCCCTGTGTCTGCGTGGGTTTCCTCCGGGCACTCCTATTTCCTCCCCTAAGTCCCAAAATACGTGCTGTTAGGTGAATTGGACATTCTGAATTTTTCCTCAGTGTACAAGAACAGGCGCCGGAATGTGGCGGCTCGGGACTTTTCACAGGACCTTCATTGCAGTGTTAATGTAAGCCTACTTGTGACAATAATAAAGATTATTATAATATTATCTGTGAGGAATTGGAGCCTGTCCCGCCTTCTCTCAGAGTGCCATCCATTGAGCCAGTTGTGCTGGAAAGCCTTGCTTTGCACACTCATCCCCGGCCACAGCAGGAGCCCATAGACCCCTGGTGGGAAGATTAGGGAGACTGTGCTCAGGTACCCTTCCTGACCCACACACTAACCATATGGTCACGAGGGTATCCCAGTGCTAATTCACAGTTCGTGAGTGTTTGATTGTTGGCTGCTGCCTCTATGGTGCTGATGCTTCCAGAGTTCCGGCAAACTGTTCAGGCTTCAAAGTTTGATTGAAATGCGATGCAAATATCATTATCTGAGACATGGCACGTGTACCCCCGGGAAGCCACTTGAGAATTTATTTTAAGTAAATGGTCAACAGTAGCAAAGATTTTAAAGTCAACTGTGTACATTCACTGGGTCACTGTCCGTGTGGAGTTTGCACATTCTCCCCGTGTCTGCGTGGGTTTCGCCCCCACAACCCAAAAATGTGCAGAGTAGGTGGATTGGCCACGCTAAATTGCCCCTTAAAGAAAAAATAATTGGGTAATCTAAATTTATTTTAAAAAAACTGTGTACATTCCACAAATCACACTGATCATTAATTGACAAAAAAAAAATCACCGTTCCATATTGTTACCAATACAAAGCTATATCAGTTCATTACCAAAAAAAACACACGCTATTACCTCTTACAGGTTCCTCAACCGGAATGGAGGATAAGCCTGAGAATGTGTTATCACGTCCAGAACTTTGTCGTAGAAATGATCCGTCCATCAATGGATGACTTGTTCCACATATCAGTGCCATTCTCCGTCCAGGAGCCTCAGCTGTGCAGGCCCCTCCCACATGGCCCAATCTCACCGGAACCAAATCCTGGCATCCACGTATTCCACTGCCACTCAAGGTTCAGTTGAACATCCTTTACTTCCAGCATGTTTATCCGCGGTGACGTGCCAGTTAAATGCAGCACTCACCACTCCATCAGCAATCTGCAAAGGCATTTTTTCAATGGTGTCATCAGGTGGCCCATTTGGAAGAATGTCGCGCATGAGGTCCCGTTGTATCTTCTTGCTTCAAACTGGATTTCCTTCTGGACTCATACAGCCCCTTGAGTCTGGTGTTCCAGTTTCAGGTATCTCAGAAAAAATTGTTTATCTTTCGGGCGGCAGAAAAGGAAGGAAACAGCGACAGTAGCCTCCAGGCATCTGCAGCCACCAGCAGGAGCAAGCAGCAAACACAACCTGCAGCTGCGAAGTATGCCAGAAAATGGAAATGGCTACTCACGTCCACAGTCCCCCCTCAGCAGCCATTGTGCCAGCCCCTCATTTTTAGAAAGGAGTACTAAACGAAGCCTGCATGATTTCTCACTGGGGAGTTGGTTAATTCCTGGGAGGCCTTTGTATTCAACTTCAATTTCGCTAATGAAATGAAAATGATTGCAAATTAGGATTAATGATATGCTCGCCATTTTTGGGCGTGATCTGGAACTCGCCATCGGGGGAGGGCCGGTTAGATAGCAAACTCTCGATTTTGACCTTTTCTGCTATTTAACCAGCGTGCCCAGATCTGCAGCGGGTGCAATGTGTAGTTAAATCACGCTCGTGGTCTGCAATTAAGACATCTGAAACGGCTGCTGCTGCTATGCTTTTCCATGTATCTTGGCCCCATGTGTGCTTAGCAAGGTGCAGACAATGCAGAAGTGGTGACTTATTGCCGTACATGCCTTCCCTGACATTGCCTTGAAAGCACCCCCTGACCCTGACCTTGGTAAAGCCTTTCTCCTAATCTCACTCCTGCAAACTGCTCACATCTCACAAACATCAGAGGCGTTAATGAATTACGCAGCCCTTTTACAGGAACAGAAAGACGTCCTTATTCAACCATCCTGGGAAAAGAGCTCTGTTAATTCCACTGGAGTCTTTCCTCAGCAGAAGTGCGGTGTTTTATTCACTGTTGGGAAGCAACGCGCGTGGCGCTGAATTATTTCACATTTCACACATGCCAACTATGATTTTCAACTTGCACTCGTGCAAAATAAAAGTTGAGCTGTGAAATTGTGATCAACCCCATGGAATACGTCAAGTATAATTTACCAGTGTATACCCTCTCTGCCGCTAACACATAATTTCCAATCAGAAAGTACCTGTTTTCTGCTGGTTTTTAAAAAGAAAATCCTTTCCCCTTTCGCCTGCGCAAAACAACAATTCCTGCCAGGTGTAAAAAGCAGTCAACGCCGGCAAGGTGGCAGCAGACGCAATAGAAATATGGTTTAGCTATTCCTCTGTAACACCACTCACTTTATTTTCCTTTGGGGAACAGACCAATACAACCTTTTGACAGTATCACAGATTCCAGGTACATAAACTGTCTGTAATCAGATAGCAGATACCATTTCATAACGAGGAACTCAGTGTTTTTAGCACAAAGGTATACAATAAAAACTGCAGCACCAAAAGCACTTCAGTCAATCCCTGACCACCTTAACTTGGTGAATGTACTTAAAAACAAAATCAGCCTTGATGGAGGTCAAGTCAAGCGCAAAGCACTAAACATACTCTCTTCCACTGTTGCACACCAGGAGCACACCTAAAACTGCAGACTTCAATGTAATATATCAAGTATAGTGGGACATATTTGAATTCAATTATGAATGTGTTTGTGTGCTATTGTGCGGTATTTGTAGGTTTAGTAAAGTATTCAGTGCCACCCAGCACGAACAGCAGTGCCCAAGCGGAAGCTCCGAGGGAGGGAATATCTGCAGAGATTATTTTGTTCACAGAAGAGCCATGGGAACTTCAATCAAACAGCATACATGGTACCTGTGACAATGCAGTTTTCTCTCAGTTTTGTTTTGTCGCGTCGGCATCAGTTGTTTGCTCAAGTCTTAGATCGGGCCTTAAATCCATAATTCATCAACTCAAGAGATGAGGACGCTGCTAACTGAGCCAAGCTGCCAGTTGGATGAAGTTGAGCCATGGGTATGAGTGAGGCATCTTACTTTCTGTATGCAGTGGCTTAATTATCACAGGAATGAATGCCCACCACTACTGTTTACTACAAATTTGTATCTTTGCCTGTATCGTAAACATGAATGTAAACATTAATTCAATTCACTCCACTTATTGTCAAGAAATGGTTGAAGACATTGGATACTGTAAAGGGTATGGGTCCTGACAATATCCTGGCAACAGTATTGAAAGCCCGTGCTTCTCCAGAAGGAAAATAAAAGTTCACACCAACATTCTTATTTCCCAATTTTCATTGCTTTTTTGCTTCTGGGCCAGACAGCCATGCCCCTAGCCAAGTTGTTCCAGTACAGCTACAACACTGGCATCTACACAGCAATGTGGAGAATTGCCCAGTTATGTCCTGTACACACCAAGGAGGGCAAATCCAACCCAACCAATTACCACCCCATTCGTCAACTCTCAATCATCAGTAAAGTGGTGGAAGGAATCATCAACAGCGCTATCAAGTGGCACCAAAATGGCAATAACCTTCTCACTGACGCTCACTTTGGGTTCCCCCAGGGTCACTCAGCACCTGACCTCATTACAGCTTTCAAACATGGATAAAAGAGCTGAACTCCAGAGGTGAGGTGAGAGTGACTGCCTTTGACATCAAGGCAGCATTGACTTAGTATGCCATCAAAGAGCCCGATAAAAATGAATCATGGGAATAGGGAGAAACTCTCCGCTGGTTGGAGTCATTACTACCACAAAGGAAGATGGTTGTGGTGGTTGTAGGTCAATCATCCCAGCCCCAGGGCATCACTGTAGGAGTTCCTAAGAGTAGTGTCCTCGGCCTGACCACCTTCAGCTGATTCATCAATGATATCCCTTCCATCATAAGGTCAAAAGTGGGGATTTACACAGATGATTGCATAATGTTCATCACCATTCACAACACATCAGCCACTGAAGCAGACTGTATAGATATGCAGCATGACCTTGTCCATATTCAGGCCTGGGCAAGTATCATTCATGCCACACAAGTGTAAGGCAGTGACCATCTCCAACAAGAGAAAATCTAACCATTTCCCCGTGAAATTCAATGGCATTATCATTGTTGAATTTCCCCACCATCAACATCACGGGGGTTAGTACTGATGAGAAACTGAACTGGAGTACAGGTTGAAAATCCCTTATCCGAACTGCTGGGGCTGCGTGTATTGGATGTCTGAATACACTGCGCAAGTGTGGCGTGCATTGGGAAGTGCACATGTGCGGAACATTGGGAAGTGCGCTCGTGTGGAATATTAGGGTGTGTGCATGTGGGAACCGCGCATGTGTGGCGCACGTGAGGAACTGCACAAGATCAGCGTACTTGGAAAAAGTGCAGGTTTTGGAATTTTTAGATTTTTGGAATTTCGGATAATGGATCTTCAACCTGTATTATGAATACTGTGGCTACAAGAGCAGGTCAGAGGCTGTGATTCTGAAGCAAGTAACTCACCTACCGATTCCTCAAAGCCTGCTCACCATCTACAAGGCACAAGTCAAGAGTGTGATGGAATACTCGCCACTTGCCTGGAGTGCAGCTCCAGCAGCAGTCAAGAAGCTCAATACCATCTCGTCCAAAGCAGCCCACTTAATTGGCTCCCATCGATCATCTGAAACAATTATTCCCTCTACACCGACGCATAGTGGCAACAGTGTACCATCTACAAGATGCATTGCAGAAACTCATCAAGGCTCCTTTAATAGCACCTTCCAAACCTTCAGCCTCTGCCACCTAGAAGGGCAAGAGCAGCAGATACATGGCAGCACCACCAAGTTCACCTCCAAACTACACACCATCCTGACTTGGAAATATATCACTGTTCCTTCACTGTGGCTGGGTCAAACTCCTGGAACTACATCCCCACCAGCACTGTGGGTGTTTCTACAAGACATGGATTACAGCAGGTCAAGATGGTGGCTCACCATCACGTTCTCAAGGGCAATTAGGGATGGGCAATAAATGCTGGCCTTTCCAGAGGCACTCGCATCCCACAAATGATTAAAATAATAAAAGTCAATTTGAAAGAGAATTGTTTTGGCAAAATATTAACACATAATTGATTAAAGGTTGGTGAACTTAAGCTACTGGAGACCACCATGCACTGAATTATACATTGGTTGATTCAATTCCATTGTATTCATGTTGTTACCCCAGACCTTCACAGTGGCAGAGCTTGAGACTGATAAGTTGATGTAATCATCGTAGAATACTTTTGTAAATCAGCTCAGTCTGGCACTGGTTAGTGTGGAGTGCCTTATGAAGCTGGGATGTGATGAGTCCATGCTGCTCAGTGCTATGGTTGGCCTGGAGAGAAGGAATCTGTGGCGAAAAGCTTCTCTGAGAGAGGCCGAGAACGTGGCAAGACAGGAGTCTGGCGAAATGTACCATGTGTGTTTTTTATGCCCACATGATTAATAAATTATTCTAAAGCGAGGAAGCTGTGGCCTGGTTCTATGAAGGAGTGGATGAAGCTTGTAACTAAACTGTTGGATAATGTGGCCATTCACAAATTGTCCCAGTAAAGAGGTTATGCCATCATTCCATCATCAAAATCATGACATGAACATGCATTATTCATATTAATTGTTAAGTGGGTAACCATTAACGCACATCACGTATTTATTTCTTGATCAAGTAACCAAAGCCCTGAAATATTGGCATGGAACACCTGTGTACAAACGCTGAACACGTTCACTTCAGGATTCTCTCACTGGTATTCCAGTAAAAAGTCTTACAACACCAGGTTAAAGTCCAACAGATTTGTTTCAAACACGAGCTTTCGGAGCGCACCTCCTTCCTCAGGTGAATGGCGAGGTATGTATACCTCGCCATTCACCTGAGGAAGGAGCTGTGCTCCGAAAGCTCATGTTTGAAACAAACCTGTTGGACTTTAACTTGGTGTTGTAAGACTTCTTACTGTGCTCACCCCAGTCCAATGCCGGCATCTCCACATCATGGTATTCCAGTGGAGGTGTTGAACTATTTAAAAGAAATGCATTGTCATTTCTGCTAAGTTAGCTGAGTGAGGCATATTGGACATATGCATTAAGCATTTGTATGCTGGAATCCCACTGCGTCACTTCAGGGCTGTCCTTTTAATAAAACAAAGAAAACTCTGGAGGGATTGAAGTGATGACATATCAGGAAAGCCAAGCTCAAACAATAAAGCAATCCGAATGTTCTTTTACAGTGTGTTGTAACGCACCAGCACATGATATAAACCAAGTATTTTTATGTCAGTATATGTATACACTACCGGCAATATATACACACCACTGATCTTAAACTTAAGAGCACTTATTGTTGACGTTGTTTGTTCTCTTCAACAGCTGCTGCACAGGGGACAGTCAATCATGACCCATGCCTAAGTGTCAGTCCTAAACTGACTTATCCTCATGGAACAGAGACCAACAAATTATTAATGGGACAATGATGGTCCCATCTACGGTAAAGTGAAAAAAAAAGTTTCACATTTGTACCTGACTGCTCCCCACCCCATTCACCCCCTCCCCTCCCCGCTGGTAAAAATGTCTACACTATTTGGCAGATGAACCATCTTGATTTAGCCTGAACACAGTAAGATCACATAGCTGTAAAGTTTACAGCAGGAACTGAATAAGAAACATTTGATAAAAGCTTGCCAGACACATACCAAAAAAAAGTTATACAGTGCAGAGGCTGTGTTATGACGGTTCTAAATCTACCATAATCCCTTTAGGAACTTGCCAAATTAAATGCCCCAGCATCCTTCTTCCTAGTGTCAGTTGCTTCTTCCCATGCTTTATAAGGAGCTGTCTCCTCTGATGGATCAAAAACACTGGGCAAAAACTTTCCCATGCCACCATCCTTCAGCATATCTGCATAGCGCAATGTTTATAGTGGACAGCACTAATGGCAGATTTGTTTTAATTCCCCCAGCCTTGTGTTTAGAGTCAACTATCACCCACAGGCAGCCTTTTCATGCCTTATTGTCTGGGTGTGTTGAATCCATTCAGAACGAGATGCATACATGCAGATACACAAAGCATCTTAAATGTTTACTATTCTATAAAGCAGCCCGAAAGAGAGCTTCAGTAAGTAGGCTGAACAATGAGAAACAACGCAGGCAGCGTGCCAACATGGGCCTCCTGCCAAGCCACATATCATTAGCCCAGGCTTGCTATAAGCAAGGAAATGAGAAACACATGTTGGGGAGCTGGGGTGAGCCGTACGGGACTCTGGGTCACTGACAGTCAGCCTAAAGCTTTCCTCTCCTCTGCCTCTGCCCACTGAGGTCAAATGTCAATGTGATTGTCTCAAGTTCTCAGGGCTTTTTTTAAAGCAACTCTTGAGTTATGATTTTCACAGTTATGGGAAAATAACAACCTTGTTTTCTGTTATGCTTTATAAATTCCTCGCCACTCCTTCAAATAGCTTGTGGAAGTGAGGTTGGAATGCTCAAGAAGGACTCAGTTTCGTATGTGAGCCGTTCTACATTTTTAAAATATAATCAGCGCTGCCTCATCATTAAGTTACACAGTAGGCTTTTTTACTTGCACTATATTTTGCACAGGTCACAACATGCGTAAGCATGTAGTTTTGATTTTTTTGTGTGTAGTGTCTGTTAATTTTGGCTTGTCTGAATACAGTCAGCAAAGATGTATCTATAACAGTGCTTGCTTTATTTCCTTCTAAAGCTGGATTCTATTGACATTTGACCTTTCAAGCATTCCATAGATAGTGCAAGAACATGATAATTACTGACTGGTGGTGAGAAAATCAAACAGAGAGGACCCAGCTTTCCACTAACTGTTCTAAATATGCCATTAAGTGGGGAGATATAAATCATTGAACATATTTAACAATAACACGGTTTTTGCATTGAGCAGCCTTTCCTTCATGTGTGTCCATGATCGGCATATTAATAACGTCTTGACCAATAAACACTACTTTGAAGCCTGAGCCATTTTTTGGCTTGACAAAACCCACACTAGCAGCGTATGGGGGAAGAAAAAAGATTCACCTAACAAAACAAGGAGGGCCTGTAACTGGAAATGCAATTTTGACTCTCCGCCCAACTCCACTTTTATTTTGATCAAGTGTTTTTCTACATAATAAATTCTATTTTGATACCATCAGACCAAAAGCCTTCGATCCGGACAAACAGTCGCTTGGAATGCACCAAACACCGACTGAAACCAGGTTTCAACAACCTGCGAGGCCTGGTTTATATCTACCGCGTGACTGAAGCAATTACACTTGGTAGGAAAATGCTGGTAAAGTCAATATTACTTGAGCAAACATCTATTAACTCAATGGAAACGTGTTTTCCTGTATCGTGTTCAGTCCCTTTAAGTTGTGCTAAAGACAGTGACTATTTTTCTATCTGCCTTTGTCAAAACTCAGTTAACTAATTCAATACTGCTGCATGAAAGGTATGAGGATATAACTACCCTAACCAGTTATACACTAGGAATGCTATTTCTTGATGGCACTCTTCTCTCCTGTAGTCGGCTCAGGCATCAGGTAAATGGCCAAGCACCATGAAATAGATGCTTTGATAGCAAAGTGTGCTGATACTAGAGTCTGTGCACAAAATACAAATAGAGTATTGTTCCTCTCTTTGATCATTTTCTTTACTTTTGCCAAATTGAAACAAGGATATTACGGTCATTACCAAATACCTACTGGAATGTTGGGTAAAGCAATGATTTATGATGATTTTGTAAGCAAATGAATAAAAATGACTCTATTGGTCAGGTTGATATGTTTAGAACACCATCTAGGCTGAAATTGGTTCAGTTAAACATGATAGTCTGTGGGGACTGGGTGATACAGCGGATTAGTTGACAGCACTTTCAATGCTGGGACTTGGTTTCAAATCCAGCACAGACTAATAGGATAGAAGTGCCTTTTCTCAGATGGATTTACAGGAGCTCTGAGAGATGGGTCTCTGTCGCTTGTGGATGCTGGGGCAGTACAAAGTTACCCAGATCTGTTGGTACGGGAACATTCAGTTACCAATGCTGGAAAGCAGGGAGTATGCATGTTAGGCCAAGACGAGAGACAGCTTGGCTGCGATGCCCCCTACAGTCAAACAGCTGTTGACAGCCTTTGCAGCAATGTGATCGTGAAGTGATCGTGAAGTGTTCCACTCGGAATGGATGCTTGTGGAAATAGAAAATTGATGGAGACATGTTACTGAGTACCAGGTTGTGATATAACAGAACGTGTGAAGCTCAGGAATGTGGGCCTCATAGCAGTAATCATCAGGCTGAACAAAAGAATGGGTACGATTTTTTGAGTAGCAGTGTTTCCTGCCCTGCCACCTGAAGAGGCAGTGGGGAATACATCCCCCCAATACTGGCTGCCCTACAGCCATTTAATGCTCCAATGAGTGTTAATTTACTGGAGACAGGACTTTTGCTCCTCAATTGGAAGGATGTCCTGCCTCAGAGAGCTGCCAGGCAATCTGATTGGCTGGCAGGTCAGTAGCCCCAGCAGCACCAGTGGCCAAGCCTGGAACTTCAAGCAGACCCCAGGATCTAAGTTCTGAGGTTCAGGGTCAGGTAGCTGTTGGTGGTCTCACAGCAGGGAGAAGAGGTGAGGACAGAGGGAAGTAGGAACCTTGATGGAGAGCCTGGGAGAAAGGGAGAATCCATGGTGGACAAATCTTGTGGTGGGGTGTCTAATAAGGAAAGGACCCCCACCTCCTCCCTCCAGCTTATCCCTCCAGGCCTGAGCCGGGTTTCCCATATGCTCTTAAACTCCTCCCATCAGGCTAAACTTGAGGCCAAGCAGGAAATTTATTTACCTGCTTAAAATAAATTAATTGCTCACTTAAAGGGCCTCAATTTGGGAAAGAGTGGGTGGGCAGGCTGGCCCAGGCCTCGCCCATCCCACTGTAATATTGTGGACAGGTTGGGGCGGGTGGGAAGTCCTTCAGAGGAATTCTACGGGTGCCTGCAAACCTGCCGGATGGGGAGAGTAAAATTCAGCCCAACTTGAGTGGTTTAGTCCCTCAGGTTTGTAGGATATAATCTCATTGTCCAATCTTTGTTAGAATAGAACTTGTATTTTTTTTAAGAAAATTTCACATCCAGAGGAAATCTTACAATGTTTACAGTCATTAAATTAATTTTTAAGTGATAACATTGTTGCCGGTATTGAACACTCTCTGTTCAACTTCACAAATTGCTAATCTCCCTGTCCAATACCTTGTGCTCTTTGATATCCAGCAGATGTCTGTCAATGCTGTTCTATAATCAACCACAAGGTGGTGCAGGAAAGTGACTCAGGGCATCTCAACCTTTGACTTTCTGTCCTCATGTGCGGGGCAACATTCTGCCTTGACTGACCATCCCATTGCTTGGCTCAGATCCAAAACGCACTACATGATGGATTTAGGGTTTACAACAATCTCTTCTTCACCAGCCTGGTGTGTTTTTCAAATTCTATCCGTTGCTGGCTGACAGTTTTAACTGTCCATACAGCGGACCTGATAAAAAAAAAATTGTGGCTTGGTGTTTAGACTAAAATGTGATGTAACCTAGATCTCAACACATCACATTAAAAAGAAAACTGCCTATTCTATTGGCCTTTAAAACTTGCAGATGGTCCTGTGTGCAGGGGACTAGTTGTTTACGGGTCTTCCTGATGGTCAAGCAACCAAGAGGTCGTGAATTCAGATACAATTGAGGCAAGTTGCCAAAATTGTGGTTTAGCATCAGAAAAGTAACCACAAACACTGACAAACAGGTCAAAAAATTCAACGAATACGTTCATGTCACTTTAGAATGGTCTTGCGCACCATCTCCAACCCACCCCTTCTACCTCCTCGCTCGCCCCGGTCTGTCCTCCATGTCAATCCAGTGTGTAGTTGACTCCATTTTGCAATTGGGGATTGGCAACAAATGTTCGACCACCTCACAGAAACAAAATTTTAAATAGAACCACTGACCATTACAGAAACCCAGGTGGGTCAGGAAACAAAATTGCCAGATCAATTAATTGTTCAACAGATCTTTTTACCACCACCCAGTAAGACAAGAAAACACCAAAGCCCCCAAGCAACTTGAATGTACAGACTAACTCGTACATTGTGAGCCCGAATGCTAATCTTAAATTGGTTATTAGTGTAATTCTGAACACACTCGGGATTGTTCAGACAGTGCTGCTCATTGCTCACAATGTAGCTCACTTTCGAGAAGCTACATATATTCATACATGAGGACCTGTCCTCTACAAGCAAAAGGAATTTGTCCGGATACTATGCTTTCTTTTTGAGTTACAAAACATGGGGTCAAAGCTTCCTGGTGCTTTCTCCATGGCAACGCCTCAACCAATCAGAGCCAACTTGTCAACCAATCAGCACCCTTTTCCCATGTAGTCTAAACTGTTGCTTCTTTTGAAATTTAGTGTTCTTGTATTTGTCTTGATGAGTTCAAGACAAAAAGCTTGGACAGTGTGTCCCTTTTTTACAACAACTCAAGTTCTGTGTGACCAAGTGACCAGTTACAGTTCTCGGCAAGCCCCTAGACAACAAGTTGTTTCAACGGCAGAAAAAGCATGCAGCGCTAAGACTGGTTCTGGCTTTGAGAAGATTTTGAATTGCACCATTGTAAAGAGAGCTGACTAGAACCAAGATGCCCCTTTGAGAAAAAGAAACGTTCCATCTGAGGCAGAGTACGATGATCAGGAGATGGCCATTTGATAAGCAGGCAGTTAAAGAAGCCTGTGAAGCGCTCAACAGGGGTCTTAAGTTGAGCTGCATTCAACCTGTATATGTGAAGGCCAAAGTAGTACAAACCCTATTTTACTTGTGAATTATTAATATTCCGAAACAACAACCTTCATTTTTTTTTTAGCATATCAGCTTTCCAATCACGTGCTAACATTTAAAGGGAGAAATCAACTTCTGTCACTGAGATCAGAGGCTGTCAGTATCAACTGATCAGATCACTTAGAAGGTGGAACTGGAGCCTGTTAGGTGCATTACACAGGACTGCAAACCATCAGGGTTTCCCAACTGACCACAAACATGAGGCAGAAAAACATTAAGTGGGGAGCTGAGGCCTGAATTTGGGCATGCAGATTCAACATACGATCCTTAAAGAAGTTACGCAACACATCAGCTGTTAAGGAAAATATTTTATTTTCTTCGAAAGGAACCTTCTGGATTTGATGCCTGACCTTTGTCTTATGTGAAGGTCTATTTCCTTCGATAGTAGTTCCAGCTGCTTTTTTGAGATAAGGTGGATGTTTCCTGCCTTGACTGCCTTAACGAGCCGTATTTGACAACTCTGTCACTGCATTTGTGCCATTGCCAAAGTTTAGAATTACATAAAAAAAGGAGTGCTGTTCGAGTGACGATGTATTTTGTTCAAACAAAAAATTGAGACGAACATTCATAAGGGTGGCACGGTGGTACTGTGATTAGCACAGCTGCCTACGGTGCTGAGGACCCAGTTCGAATCCCGGCTCTGGGTCACTGTCTGTGTGGAGTTTGCACATTCTCCCCATGTCTGCATGGGTTTCATCCCCACAACCCAAAGATGTGCAGGGTAGGTGAATTGGCCACGCTAAGTTGCTCCTTAATTGAACAAAAAAATGATTAGGTACTCTAAATTTTTTTTAAAAGTAAAAAAAAGAGATGATGAATATTCAGAATTTTTGTCGGCTTCAAAATGTCAATAAATTCACTGGCCGGGATTCTCCCCTACCCGACGGGGCGGGGGTCCCGGCGTGTTGGAGTGGCGTGAACCACTCTGGCGTTGGGCCGTCCCAAAGGTGCGGACGTCTCCGCACTTTTAGGGGCCAAGCCCTCACATTGAGGGGCTAGGCCCGCGCCGGAGTGGTTCCCACTCCGCCGGCTGGCATGAACGGTCTTTGGCGCCACGCCAGCCGGGGCCGAAATGATGTTGCCGGCCGGCGTAAGTCCGCGCATGCCCCGGAGCGTCAGCGGCTGCTGATGTCATACCGGCGCATGCGCAGGGGAGGGGGTCTCTTACACCTCCGCCATGGTGAAGACCATGGCGAAGGCGGAAGAAAAAGAGTGCCCCCACGGCACAGGCTCACCCGCCGATCGGTGGGCCCCGATCGCGGGCCAGGCCACCATGGGGGCATCCCCCGGGGTCAGATCGCCCCGCGCGTCCCCCCCCCAGACCCTGGCGCCCGCCCGCGCCGCCAATCCCGCCGGTCAGGTAGGTGGTTTAATCCACGCCGGCGGGGAGGCCTGTCAGCGGCGGGACTTCAGCCCATCGCGGGCCGGAGAATCGCCGCGGGTGGCCCGCCGACTGGCGCGGCGCGATTCCCGCCCCCACTGAATCTCGGGGGGCAGAGAATTCGGGACACGGCGGGGGCGGGATTGACGCCGGCCCCGGGCGATTCTCCGACCCGGCGGGGGGTCGGAGAATCCCGCCCACTATCAGGAATCAAAATGTCTTGGCGGATCATGCTCTATAGAAAATAGATTGAACTCAGCACTTCAAATCATTCTTAAATTACCAATGGTGTTAATTGTGGTCTTGCATACTGTAATAAAAGTGATTAAATGTTAGATATTCTTGCAGCTTAGATTGTAATAAACCTGCACTCTTCTTATCTAACTTGACTTCACGTGACATGGATCTCAATTCGGAACTGTTTATAACCTTTTAGCTTCTTAGGTGCTGTGCCACTTCTGTTTTGAAACTTTCGGTCAGCTCTGGTTAATTTTCAGGAAAGACGTTTTTGAGTTTGTGAAAGTTATTGATGGCATCAGTACTCAGGTCTTGGAGATTGTCTCACGCGAGAGAGCTTTACTATTCAGGAAACACGGTGTCCCAGGAAAAGTGGTGCAAACATCGGTTGTCGAATACTGGGGTGTTCGATTGACCCAAGAAAAATACAATATGATTCTCAAGTTAAAACAAGATCAGAAAATGCTGGACAATCTTAGCAGGTCTGACAGCATCTGTGGAGAGAGAGGTGAGCTAACGTTTCGAGTCTGGATGACTCTTTGTCAAAGCTAGGATTCGCAGACTACCCGCCCATTGAAGGCGTATCTGTTGAACATTTGTTCTAGATCAGTGTTATGCGGGTGACACCAGAGGACATCTCCTGGAAGAGCTCTTCAAGTAATCTGATTTGTATCCTGGTAAATATATGTAATGGCTCTGATACAGTTAGCTTCTAAACACCCAACAACTAGCTCTGGGCATTGTACAACCTTCACTTTCTCAATCAAAAGTATGTCCTTATGTTTATTTGTGCTTAGAAAGGGGAACAATCTTTACACTGATACCAGCAAAACAACTGATTTGTGCAACTTTAAATATGCCCACACCTTTCATTTAAACAGGGCTCCTGATGTTGGGTATTTTTTTCCCTAGCACTGTGAGGCGGCAGTGCTAAAAACTGTGCCACCGAATTGCCATGAGGATAAGGGAAACATGGGTGTCTCACTGTATGCTACTTAGACTGGTGTGAAACTATATTCCCTTCAAACTCAAATCATTGTGAGATGGCTTCCTGGAAGGCCTTTCAGGATTTAAGTGTGCCGAGTATTCTGATTAATACAGCCAGCCAATTTTTCCAGTCATTTGCATCTAAAACTGCCCAGTATCAATGCCCTGGATTTTGAGTTCAATCTTCCCTGCTCCTCCACAGGTTGTGCTACACTGGTACCTCACTGATAAACTATCGATTGAAATCCGCACAGCGGAGTATTAAGGATAGTGGGTTGGCACCGAAGGCTGGAGGATCAATAGGAGGCTGCCCCATTCCCTGGCCATGTTTCTGCCAAGGTTGGTGGCTCGCAAACTAACTGGACAATTCCAGTCTGCTTCTGCTGGGTGGCCTAACAGGTCATTTAATTGGCCTATTGAGCTACCTGTCATTTGCTGTCATCCATGGAATGAAAATGGCCTTGAGGTGGGAACTTGCTGCTAATCTGGTATGTTGTTCACTGATGACAACTTCTAGGCCTTCCCAGCTCTGTTCTCGCTTCCGACAGGAATCCAACAATGCTGCCCTGCATGTCTCAGTGAGGATTTTTTGATCTGATTGGTCGAAAAATATTATTGCTCATTGTCGTGCTCACACGTGCCGCAGTGTCCCTTTAACAAACATCCTGCTGGAAATACTGTAAGTTGCTGCTTAACAGTCACAGAAGTTTAAAATGTCAAAATATGAATGTGGCAGTATGAGTGCAGCCTAAGTATAACTTAAGGTATGTTTTCTTCAAATATTTTCACTTATGGTATAGACTGCTTGCTAAAAGACTAAATACAGAGTAATTAGGTGCTTCCCAAATTTGCATAAATTTGAGCAAAACCTTTGTGAGTTCAAAGTTCCACAAGGTGTTCTTGTATCTGGAGAGTGAGTCACTTCTGGACAACATTCAGGGTAAAACTCTTCCTTTCCCCCTCAAACCTTTCTTACTTTTTAACTTAATGGCAACATTCCCTCTATCATGGGTTTAAGCCCTACAACAGAGAATTGAACACATACCCTAGACTGACACTTAGTGCAGTACTGAAGGAGTGCTGCACTCCCAGGGATGTTGTCTTTAAGGTGAGGTGTTAAACTGAGGTTCTGTCTGTACCTGTCAGAGGGCTTTAAGATATTCGGTGGTCGTATTTGAAGAACCACAGGGAGCTCTCTGGATAAACTCAACATTTATCCAGCAGCATTAAGACTGCTCTCCAGAAGATGCGAGGAGTGAGAAGGTTGGGTTAGTTTGGAACATCATCAGGCCATTAGTTAGGTATGTTATCAGAATATAAAATACATATTTTACACTCAACCCCTCCAGCCCATACTTTGTGAACTTGCTCTGAGACATATTGACACGGGTTCAATGGTCAGAGTAAGGAGCAGTGACATTTCTGCCTTATTCTTTGATATAAAGGAAATGAAGGGTAGCCAACACCATCATTACACACCATAAAATTTGAGCCTTGAATGAAAGATTTTAATCCACTTACAGAATGCACCACTAAAGGGCACTCTCTTGAGTGTCATGAAAATAAACTTCCACTCCATTAAGTCAAATGCTTTACAGGCTTCCATGGAGAGTACTAAGACTGGAATATTAATGGTATCGCAATGGTTAATCATATTCAGAAGCAGGCCACTGTTATTAATACAAAACTAGCCCCATAGAATGCCCATTTGGACTGTGTGGACACACCTGTGGGTAAGTCCATCCAACTTGGCCAATACTTTGAACTTAGCATTGTGGGTTCAAATGGGACTGTTTGCCATACTTTAGTTGAGTCCTTGCCTTTATTAAAACAAAACCATATTCGCATCACGGTGGTTGCCAGGATGGTTTTCCTTCAGGAGTATGCCTGTCTCCATTACGCGGTGAAAGAGTTTAATCATCAAGGCCAGATGAGGACAAAATTGAGCAGAAGAGCCATTAAGTCCTTAGGTTTCCCCAGACTGGACCTTTTTTATAGGTGGTCAGACTGGTTGAGTTTCGAACAATACACTGTGCATTTTCCTGAGCGAGGTATGTAAGGGGGCAATTACATAATGATCTTGCCATATCCTTGTTTGCAGCTTAGTACCTGGATGTATGACATGAGGCTTAATCATTTCCAATTGATCTTTGCTGTTACCATGAGTTTGCTTCACGCAAGCCACAGTATTCCTTTGTAGTTACAGGTATAGAATGTTAATGGGGAACTTTGCTGGCTTGTTGCCCTATTCATATCAGTCGTCTTTTCTAGGCTTAGGAGTTTTGTGTTTTCGGAGGCCTAAACCCATTCCCCTTTAGGTGCAAATGGGAAGGGTCTGTGAGTCCATTTGTACTTGAAAGCTTGCAAGGGGAATTTGACAACCGGTGTGGGACCAGGATTTGCACATTTGCCAGCAGCTGCGGGTAAAAGTCCTGGATGCCTGTTGAATGGACTTAAAATAATGTAATATTACATTTAATATATCTGTTGCAGATGTAGCAATGTTTACAAGACTGGATTAAGCCAACTGATGGAGAGGGATTTATGTACAGCATTTGATTCAAGCATTTATAATCAAAAATTCCAGTCCCAGTCAAGCTCATCACTCTAACCTGTTTGTCAGAAATCAGGCAGCCCTGAGGTTTTGTCATCTTTGTTCAAGTAAAGGGCAGCATGGTGGCGCAAGTGGTTAGCACGGTTGCCTCACGGCGCCGAGATCCCAGGTTCGATCCCGGTTCTGGGTCATTGTCCGTGTGGAGTTTGCACATTCTCCCCGTGTTTGCATGGATTTCGCTCCCACAACCCAGGTAGATTGGCCACACTAAATTGCCCATTAATTGTGAAAAAAATGAATTGGATATTCTAAATTTATTTTAAAAATCTTTGTTCAAGCAAAGTAACAGGCACTATTATCCATTTTACAGGAATGTTAGCAACCTTCTGCTGTTTGATTCACACAGGACCAATGAGCAAATGATCCTTTGGGATGAATTTTCTTGTAATAGTGGGCTGTGGGCTGGGAGGAGCCACAGATCTACTTTTCTCTGATGCATCCCTGCTGCAGGGATATTTCCAGGGGCAGTCTGGGAGATAGATCAACCACCCATTGAACAGC
This sequence comes from Scyliorhinus canicula, assembly GCF_902713615.1. Taxonomy (NCBI): domain Eukaryota; kingdom Metazoa; phylum Chordata; class Chondrichthyes; order Carcharhiniformes; family Scyliorhinidae; genus Scyliorhinus; species Scyliorhinus canicula. The sequence continues at coordinate 26,995,688 of NC_052154.1, read as the reverse complement.
GCAGGGGAGTAATTTGCAAAGTTAAGTCCCCTGTAAGGGATGACATGGAGGCCTCTGGCATTTTGCTGTTGGTTGAGCAGCCCTGTATATGGACGTGTGGACACCTTAAGCTCAATGCAGAGAGTATCCACTCAATACAGAGACCATCAACTCAACACAGAGACCATCCACTCAATACAGAGACCATCAACTCAACACAGAGACCATCCACTCAATACAGAGACCATCCACTCAATACAGAGACCATCAACTCAACACAGAGATCATCAACTTCAGGCGTAGACCATCTGCTCAACACAGAGACCATCAACTCCATGCCGAGACCATCAGCTCAGTGCAAAGACGATCAATTCCATGCAGAGATCATCAGCTCAATACAGAGACCATCAACTTAATGCAGAGACCATCAACTCCATACAGAGACCATCAACCCAATGCAGAGACCATCAGCTCAATACAAAGACCGACAACTCCATGCAGAGATCATCAGCTCAATACTGAGACCATCCACTCCAGGCAGAGACTATCAGTTCAATACAGAAACCATCAACCCAATGCAGAGACCATCAGCTCAATACAAAGACCATCAACTCCATGCAGAGATCATCAGCTCAATACTGAGACCATCCACTCCTGACAGAGACCATCAACTCAATACAGAGACCATCAGCTCAATGCAGAGGCCATCAACTCAATGCAGAGACCATCAGCTCAATGCAGAGACCATCAACTCAATACAGAGACCATCAGCTCAATGCAGAGGCCATCAACTCAATGCAGAGACCATTAGCTCAATGCAGAGGCCATCAGCTCAATGCAGAGACCATCAGCTCAATGCAGAGACCATCAGCTCAATGCAGAGACCATCAGCTCAATGCAGAGACCATCAACTCAATACAGAGACCATCAGCTCAATGCAGAGACCATCAACTCAATGCAAAGACCATCAGCTCAATGCAGAGACCATCAGCTCAATACAAAGATCATCAGCTCAATGCAGAGACCATCAGCTCAATACAAAGATCATCAGCTCTATGCAGAGACCATCAGCTCAATGCAGAGACCATCAGCTCAATACAGAGACCATCAGCTCAATGCAGAGACCATCAATTCAATGCAGAGACCATCAGCTCAATACTGAGACCACCCACTCCATGCAGGCAGTCACCCTTGTGGCAGGCCATGGATGGGTGATGCTAATCAGAACTGGAAACTCCCTGCTCCAGTGAGAGTGTAACTGACAGAAATACTTGGCCTGCAGTTCAAACAATTCACCCTTGCTTCTCTGAATTATTTACTTACCTGACACCCTCGATGTTGAGGCGTTCCAATGGTCTCTGACTTGTCTTTGCAAAACCTACCTCTCCCTATGGGGATGTTGTAACTCTAAAACTGCTGGCTCTCCGATTATGGCAGCAGTATTAGCAAGCCACCTTACAGCAAGATCAGAGGCGGCCAATCAAGGAGCCACCTCCGGGATGATTGCTAAACTGGTCTTACTGCTGGCAAGTGCAAACTTGGGACTCTCATTTGATACCAATGTTACGTTCCCAAAGCCTATTCCAGAGACTGAAGCACAAAGTTTAGGCTGAATTGGTGCTGCACTAAGGGAGTGGTGCACTGTCGGATGTGCTGTATTTTAGGTGAGAATTAAGTTAAGCCTCTTCAGACTTCATTGGTGGCTGTAAGAGTTTGCATGAGACTGTTTCCACAAAAAGCTGGGGAACATTGCCTGAAATGGCCATTATTTATCCATTATTACTCTGGAGATAGCTGCTTGGTGGATTGTTGATTTATCTTTCCCTTCACACTTGAATGTATCACAATTACCCGGCTTTGATGCTAACCTCAGTGTTCATGAAAACTCTTGCCATGTTGAATTGCTCCTTGCCACATCAAAAGTCGCTAAGTGCTTTAAGTTCCAATTTTTCACATCAGAAAGCACTTAGCTTTGTTGGAGGTCTCTGTTGGGGGGGGGGGGGCTAGGGAGACTGTTGGGCAGGGGGTAGGAGGATTTACTTTGTGGGGAGAGGGAGGCCTTCTGATAGATTTTGGGAGGCACCTCCGTTATTATTACACTGAGCCCCTCGACCCAACATGGGATCCATCGCATCAGGACCATGTTGAAAATACCTGCACCAATTCACACCTACATGAATCCTGGCTGAGAGGGCTGGAGCTTCATGGAGGTGCTGGCGCACCGGGCTTCCAGCCTGATCAGATTCAAATGGGTGCATATGACCCATTTACATGGCGCTACCAGCATGGGGCATGCAATTTTCTGCCGATGCCATCGGGGAGGCAGAACATTAGTGTTGCTACCGGCGGTGGGCAGCAGAGAATCCACCTCATTAGCTCATCATTATCATTTGAAAACATGTTTTCCAATTAAGTGGCAATTTAGCATGCCAATCCACCTACCCTGCGTATCTTTTTGGGTTGTAGGAGTGAGACCCACACAGACATGGGGAGAATGTGCAAACTTCACCCAGCAGTGCCGGGATCGAACCTGGACCCTCGGTGCCGTGAGGCAGCAGTGCTAACCACTGCCCCACCGTGCCGCCCTATCTCACCATTATCATATTGCTGATGTGGCAGCTTGCCATGCGCAATTGGCTGCGGTGTGCTCTACATTACAACAACAACTACTCTTCAATAATGCTCAATTGACCGTAAAACCCTCTGGGAGGTCCTGGGGTCATGAAAGGCGCTGTCTTTGATCCCCTGCCACAAAGTCCCAGTTATATTAGCCTGCTCTCTCCCCCTCAATATTAGTAGCGGCAGATTTGAGAAACCGATCAAAATGAGGGAAACGAAGAGGAGTGAATCCGAAAAGCAGGAAAATGGTTATTAGAACATTCTTGAGAGAAAGGACCTATTTCCAGATGTAGGACTTTATCAGAAATCTTTTCTTAATGTAAGCCAAAGTGATGACTTTTCATAATAAAAAAGCTCGCGTGAGAACATCTAATTTTCAACCTTGTGCACATATGATGTATGTTATTGAATGAATTTTCTCTTTCAAACCCACAAACAGCTTTAGGGCTAAAGGTTATCAGCTCAGTTCAGTTGGATAAATTATACTCATCACAGGTGCCATTATGAACTCTTTATTTACACATTTATTGAACTGTTACACTAGGATTTTGTCTTTATGATCTATGTGTTGCCAAGCATTAGCCCTTTCCTGCCCATTGTGTTTGCTGAAAAGGTCTCCATACTGATTAGGTAAGGATAAGTGAACACTTTGGGTTTAACTTGTTCGTTTAACCAGCAAGTGCTTTGAGACATGTTTTAAATATTTTCTGTCCTTTAACCAACTATTATTATTGCTCAAATATTGCAATACAATTTAACTGCAATTTAATGTTCCCTGCTTCTTTCTGCAGTGTTTGAGATGAAGGTAAAAAACGCAACTGCTGGATTTTAAAGAAAATAAAGAAAACCTCGCAATTATATACCTTGACCCTTGACCTCGAGGTGTCTCAAAGCACATTACAGCCAGTGAAGTACTTTTGAATAATCGTCACGGGGGAAACCAATTTGTGCACAGCAAGCTCCCACAAACAACTAGATAATGACCAGATAATCCGTTTTTATTGGCGATGGTGGTTGACTGATGAGTATTGATTCACTTGCTCTTCGACGTAGTGCCATGGAATCTTTTACATTCACCTGAGAGGGCAGACAGAACTTTGGTTTGACGTCTCAAATGAAAGATGGCCACTCTGACAGTGTGATTTTCCATCAGTACTGCACTGGAGTGTCAGCATAGAGTTTGTGCTCAAGTCTCTAGAGTGGGACTCGCAACCTTCTGATCCAGAGACAAAAGCGTTACCCACTCAACCAGGGCTGAAATTAATCATTCAGACTTAAAACTCTTGAGACATTGCCTCCTCAGAAATGCAAAGTATAGAACAAGGCAGGGCAATTAACCCAACCACTTGCACAAGCAAGCCAGCGTGTATTTGTGCCAGTCCCAAGTTCAGATAAAGGGGGAGGGTTAACATTCCAAAGGCCACCTGATTGTAAAACTACATGCCAAATCCAAATGATGGTCAACGTGAATGGAAATGGCACCCATGGTAGGGATTGCCCTGCCATCGAGATACAGAGTGCCAGCTGGAACACGGCGAGGGATGGGCAAGGGTTGCCATCCAGTTTAGAAGGGTAGCTAAAGAAGAAAGTCAAATGAAGAGGTGGGAAGGTGACCAAACCCAAACGCAACTGATTCTGTCTGGTTGGAGTAATTGGACGAGGTGCGGGGTGGAGTGTTGTGGAAGAGAAAAATGTCGCTGAAACAGAACGGAAGAATCTACGAGGCAGTTGTGAGACCAGCCTTGTTATTTAGTGCAGAAATCAGGGTAACACTAAGGAGGGAAGAATAATGATGGGATATTAATGTGATGCTGATTCCCATGGATGTGTGCGGGAAGAGGATGGACAAAATCAGAAGCAAGCAGGCAAGGTGGTCAGTAACGATTGTGGTATCATCAAATAAAGTAACAGAGAAGAGATGGAAATAGTCGAGTGATCTGTTGGAGAGAGAGAGAGAAAAAAAGAGAGGGCGAGGAAATGTTGTGATGCGGAGATCTGCCAAGAAGAAGAAGAAGAGAATGGGTTAGAACCAGAAGAAAGAAGAGAATTAAATATCACGGGATTCGAAGAGGAATAGGTGATTTACAGGAAGGAACAGTGAAGGGAGATCAACTAATGTTGTGGCAACCCCCAAGTACAATTGATGAAGTTGAAAAAAGAAGACAGCAAGACAAAACTATTACCATTATGCATGTTAGCTAGGGGTTTGGCAACTGAACAGTTCCAATAGCATGGAGTTTGACACTTTCAATAAAAGTGGGGCAAAAGGACAGTTTTCCTGCTTAAAAGAACTTCTAATTTTGAATACTTGCAGGAGGGGCAGTGATATTTTAATCTCGACTATTTCACAACAGGTGATGGAGGGTTTGAAAGAGGCTGAGAAAGAGGAGTGGTACATGAGTGACACTGGCTGTGAAAGAGGAGTGGTACATGAGTAACACTCGCTGCGAAAGAGGAGTGGGACATGATTGACACTGGCTGTAAAAGAGGAGTGGGACATGAGTAACACTGGCTGCGAAAGAGGAGTGGTACATGAATAACACTGGCTGCGAAAGAGGAGTGGGACATGATTGACACTGGCTGTAAAAGAGGAGTGGGACATGATTGACACTGGCTGCGACAGAGGAGTGGGACATGAGTGACACTGGCTGTGAAAGAGGAGTGGGACAGAGTGACACTGGCTGTGAAAGAGGAGTGGGACAGAGTGACACTGGCTGTGAAAGAGGAGTGGGACGGAGTGTCACTGGCTGCGACAGAGGAGTGGGACATGAGTGACACTGGCTGTGAAAGAGGAGTGGGACATGAGTGACAGTGGCTGCGACAGAGGAGTGGGACAGAGTAACACTGGCTGCGAAAGAGGAGTGGAACAGAGTGACCCCAGCTGCATGCTGGATGTCACCAAAATGGCCAGAATGAGAATTTGCATACTGCACGCGGAGGTTGAATGTAACTATACAACTGGTAAAAATCTATCGAAATTACTTTCAGTGCCTTAGGCCTTTAAGATAGGATTGGTTCCCACCATCACCATTTTAATTTGCCTTTAAGGGTGAAACTCGCCAGCAAATAGTTTCTGGTGCAGCTATTTAAAATCAGACATTATTGCATTTAATTTTGAATTACTTCAATTTAGACAATTACTCAATGACAACTTCCATGCATAAATGGTTGACGGAAAAAGCTCGCAGATGCAGAATTACAATATTTAAAGAAGCAAACTGACAAAATAAAGGTTGGCTCCTGTCCAGGAGGCATTTCATAAAGAAGGGAAGGTTAATCATGTGTTGTACGATGTGGCTATTCAGATCCACGTAAGAAATTGCAGTACCAGGGGTATCTTTACCTTCAACACTTCAGTTATCTTGCATCATAAAAGATCAATGTCTGTTCACTAACTGCTTACATTTACACTTTGTTAAAATCAACCCACTCATCTTGATAACAGAAACCTCGACCTCTCAGTCTGCAATTCTGCTGTCAGGAGAAAAAAGTCAGTTTTACCAATGCAAGCATGGGAAATGGCAAATGGATGTTACACTTCCCATGTTCAGACCCAGTAACATACGAGGGTAAAGGCATCTCTGATAATGTAGCTTCTGGCAGTAATGTCTTCTTTTATAAAGGAACAAATCTTTGGCCTGTAGGGCACTTTTGCTATACACCATCAGATAAGAATGAAAAGGCGACCAATCCTGGGCCATTCCCATCGACAAGCTATTTGAAAATTTGCAGCATATAATCCTGGGCAGAACATGGCCTCTGCTGGGATTTAATCTTGCAATGCCAGAGGTGCAAGGTAAGTGTTTCCCCAATCGAGCATTGAGTTGAGAGATCTGATATGGTAATGATATTATGTTTGGAGATTGTGCTATTTGTTAATCTTCAGTCCCTAACTGTCAGTCTGTTCCTCATCACAAGATAATCTATGCTTTCTTTATTAAAACAGTTGTTTTAGGCAAAAGGCCTCTGGTTTCCTGTTTATTTAGTGACTTCCGATAGTGTAAGCTAAAAATTAAATCTGTTTTGCACACCTAAAGTCCAATAATTTTGAATCTTAATATGCAGGCAAATGTCTTTCAGTGTAAGTTTTGATGATTTTATTTGAAGATTGATTCTGAAAATATGAAATATTTGTTTTAAGTCTGGTTTTATTGCTGATCCAATCATCTAATAATCAACTTCACCTTTATCTTGATTAAATACAACTCCTTTTTCCTTTGCTTGGTTTTTCTTGCCCTGTTCCACTGGGCAGCGCGGTTGCACAGTGGTTAGCACTGCTGCCTCACAGCTCCAGGGTCCCGGGTTCAATTCCAACCTCGGGTGACTGTCTGTAGAGATTGCACTTCCTCCCCGTGTCTGCGTGGGTTTCCTCCGGGTGCTCCGATTTCCTCCCACAGTCCAAAGATATGCAGGTTAGGTGGATTGGCCATGCTAAATTGTCCCTTAGTGTCAAAAAGGGTAGGTGGGGTTACTGGGTTACCGGGATAGGGCGGAGGTTTGGGCTTAAGTAGGGTGCTCTTTCCAAGGGCCGGTGCAGACTCGATGGCCGAATGGCCTCCTTCTGCCAGTTTTCCAACCGTCCTTATTTAAATCCTTCATTAAATAAACAATAAACAATAAACCAATAAAATAAAATAATTAATAATTAACAAAGTGACATGCTCTTAAAGTAGCACTGTAATAAAGGAAAAAACTTTAATGGAAATTTAGCAAATTAAATTGAAGTGTAGTTCCCAACGCTGATGATGCATGAGAGCCCCTGCATTGTCCATCAGTTGTGGAAGGTGTCAAGCAGGCAGGTGAACATTGCCTGCTCCTTCTCCAGCGACACCCGGATGCGAACTTAGCCGTAGAAGAGGGGCACACAGCCGGGCCTACATAATGGTCGCATTGTCCCTCAGTACTGCACTGGAATGTCAGCCTTGATTTTTGTATTCAAGACTTGGAGCGAGACTTTGTGATTCAGAAGCAAGCATGCTACCAACGTAACCGCAGCTGACACCTTGTCCCCTCCCTATATGGGCTCAAAGCACCTAATTAAACAATACCCTTCACCTCTGTATCTTAATAATGGAATTAACTTACTATTAACACGAGTGAATGTACTTCCTCTCCCCAGCTGTGGCCCACGTTGACCAGCATTCTGCTCCCACCACAACCTGCCAGTTTCGGCAGGTGATGGACGGAGCAGAGGGCCCTGCCCCCGGACAACTGCTGGCCCAAGCTAAAATCGGGCTTGATCAGATGGCACAAAGTTTTCGTTCCAGACATCCTGCTGAACACGTCAACATTTGCAATGTGGAAATAAAAATTTCTGCCCACTTGTCAGATACCTTTAGACATAGATGTCCAATTCAATAGATGTCCAATACAATGTTACACTGTCACATAGCAACAGAATAATTATATTGTGAGCTATCAAGCTCCTCAGCAGTACCAACCTAGACCTTTTCAACAACACCAATTTGCATTTATATAGCAACCTACAACAGTGCAAAATGTCCAAGGCGTGTCATAAAAGAGTCATCAGGCGAAAGTTGGCATCAAGCCACAAACAGATATGAGGATAGCGGTGACAGTCAGCCTAAAATCACTGGTGGGGAAATTATTGGAAGCAATATTAATCTGCATTTGGAGAGGCAGGGGAAAATCAAGAACAGCCAGCATGGTTTTGTTGAGGGCAGGTCATGTCTGGCCAACTTGATTGAATTTTTTGAAGAGGTGAGCAGGTGTGTAGATGAGTGAAATGTATTTGATATAGTCTACTTGGACTTCAGCGAGGCTTTTGATAGCGTCCCGCATGGGAGACTGATAGCGAAGGTGAGGGCGTATGGGATCCAAAGAAATTTGGCAAATTGGATCCAGGATTGGGTGAGTGGCAGGATGCAGAGAGCGATGGTAGAGGGGTGTTTTTCTGACTGGAAGTCTGTGTCCAGTGGGGTCCCACGGGGATCAGTGTTGAGTCCCTTGCTGATCGCGGTTTATATAAATGATTTAGACATGAATGTATGAGGGTTGATCAGTAAGTTTGCTAATGATACGAAAATTGATGGGGTGGTAAACAGCTAGGACGATAGCCTTAGATTTTTTTTACATAGAATTTACAGTGCAGAAGGAGGCCATTCGGCCCATCGAGTCTGCACCGGCTCTTGGAAAGAGCATCCTACCCAAGGTCAACACCTCCACCCGATCCCCATAACCCAGTAACCCCACCCAACACTAAGGGGAATTTTGGACAATTTAGCATGGCCAATCCACCTAACCTGCACATCTTTGGACTGTGGGAGGAAACCGGAGTACCCGGAGGAAACCCACGCACACACGGGAGGATGTGCAGACTCCGCACAGACAGTGACCCAAGCCGGGAATTGAACCTGGGACCCTGGAGCTGTGAAGCAATTGTGCTATCCACAGTGCTACCATGCTGCCCCACAATGCTACCGTGCTGCCCCAATTGCAGGAGGATATAGATGGGCTTTTCAGATGGGCTGATCAGTGGCAAATGGAATTAAATCTGGTTAAGTGTGAGGTGATGCACTTGGGCAAGACAAGGGAATACATGATGAATGGCAGGGCTCTGGGAAGCATCGAGGATCAGAGGGACCTTGGTGTCCATATACGCCAGTCCCTTAAGGTCGCAGAGCAGGTAGATATAGTGGTTAAGAAGGCATATGGGATACTTGTCTTTATTAGCCGAGGCAAAGAGTATGAGAGCAGGGAGGTTTAGCTGGAACTGTGTAAAACTTTAGTTCGGCCACAACTAGAGTGTTGTGTGCAATTCTGGAATCCACATTATAGGAGGGATATGACAGCACTGGAAAGGGTGCAGAGGAGGTGTACCGGGATGTTGAGATGAAGAGAGATTGGATAGAGTGGGGTTGTTTTCCTTGGAGCAGAGGAGACTGAGGAAGGACATGATTGAGAGCTATAGAATTATGAGTGGCATAGATAGAGTAGTTCGGAAGAAAATGTTCCCCTTGGTGGAGGGATCAATGACCAGGGGCCATAGATTTAAAGTAAGGGGCAGGAGGTTTAGAGGAGATATGAGGAAAACCTTTTTCACCCGGGGGGGTGATGGGAGTCTGGAACTCGCTGCCTGAAAGAATGATGGCAGCAGAAACCCTCATAACTTGTAAGAAGTATTTAGATGTACACTTGCGATGCCAAGACATACAAGGCTTTAGGCCAAGTGCTGGAAAATTGGATTAGAATAGTCAGGTAGTTGTTTTTGACTGACACAGACGTGATGGACCAGAGGGCCTTTTCTGTGCTGTAGACCTCAATTACTCTATGACTAAAAGCTTGATCAAAGAGATATGTCTTAACGAGAATCCTAAAGGAGAAAAGGGAGGTAGTGAAACAGAAAAGTTTAGGGAAGGAATTTCACAGCTTAGGGCCCATGCAACCTGAGGCACAGCTGTCAATGGGGGACGGGGGGGGGGGGGGGGGGGGGGGGGGGGGGGGGGGGTGAAAATCTTTAGTCAATTTGCTTCACTCCATGTGGTATCAGCTGTAGGCACTGGATATTACAAAGGCTATGGCCCCTAACAAAACTCTGACAACGGTGCTGTAGACTTGTACTCCAGGACTATCGGCAACCTTAGTCAAGCTGTTCCAGTATGGCTACAACACGGTATCTACCCAACAATGTGGAAAATTGCCCAGGTACACCCGGTATACCACAAGCAGAACAAATCTAACCCAGCTAATTAGTACCACATGAGCCTACTCTTGATCATCAGCAAAGAGATGGAAGGTGTCATCCACAATGCTATCAAAGAGCACTTACTCAGCATTAATCTGCTCATTGTTGGTTTGTCTGGGGTTTGCCAGAGCCACTGCATAGTCCCTCTGTACTTCACTGGGACTGCACCGGTTCAAGAAGTCATCACACCACCACCTTCTCAAGGGCAACTAGGGACGGGCAATAAATGTTGCCCTAATAAGCAATGCCCATACCCAGTAAATGAATGTTTAAAAACTCAGTTCCTGACCTCATTACAGTCTCGTTCCAAACATGAGATGAGGTGAGGTGAGCGTGACTGACCTTGACATCAAGGCAGCATTTGACTGAATGTAGCATCAAGGAGTCCTAACAAAACTGGAGTCAATGAGAATCAGGGTTGGAGCCATTCCTAGCACAAAGGAAGTTGGTTGTGGTTGTTCACAGTCAATCATCTCAGTCCTTGAACATTGCTGCAGGAACTCCTCAGGATAGTGTCTTAGGCCCCGCCATTTTCATCAATGAGCTTCCCTCCATCATGAGTATTATTCGTGACACCTCGAATACTGAAGCAGTCCACGTCCACATGCAGCAAGACCTGGACAAAATTCAGGCTCAGTTTGATCAGTTGCAAGTAACATTCATGCCACACAAGTGCTGGGCAATGACTATCTCCAACAAGAGAGAATCTGACCATGTCCCCTTGACATTCAATGGCAGTGCCATTGCTGAGTCCTCCACTGTCAATATCCTGCATTGAGCAGAAATGGAACTAACCCTACACATACTGTGGCCAGAAGAGCAGGTCTGAGGCTAGGAATCCTGTGGCGAGTCACTCACTCCCTGACTTTCCAAAGCCTGTCCACAATCTACAAGGACAAGTCAGGAGTGTAATGGAATACACCCCACTTTCCTGGATGAGTGCAGCTCCAACAACACTCAAGAAGTTCAACACCATCCAGGACAAAGCAGCTCACTTGATTGGCACCTCATCCACTACCTTTAACATTCACTCCCTCCACCATTGACGCACAGTGGAAGCAGTGTGTACCGTCTACAAGATGTGCTGCAGCAACAATTGATGGCACCTTCCCAACTCATGGGGCTGGATTCTCCATTGGCTGACGCCAAAGTCGCGAAACGCGATTGGGTGGAGAATAGGTTCTGACGCGAAAACCGCGGCGGGCGCCGATTTGACGCCAAATCACAATTCTCTGTCACCTCAACAGTGCCATCAATGCAGTCCAGAACGGACGTACAGTAAAGACCGTTTGCCTGTCATTAGCGGTTTGACCCGGTATTCTCCGGGCCCGCTGCCATGCTCCGCCTCTGATGCGCCGAGTTTCCAACTTCCGAGCTCACTTGTGGTTTAAAAAATTGTGAAACCGGCGTCGTAGTTGCCGAGCGAGACAGAGGATGTACGGCGAGTATCCAACATTGCCATAATTTGCTGACAGTTGTGCAGCTAGCTGGGGGGGGCTTCTTCCAGGGCCAGGGGGAGTAGTGGGGGTGGCCAGGAGGTGGACTGTGGGATCGGGGTGGCAGGCACGGAACACCGTTTCCGCAGCCGGCAAGGCAGCCATGGAGCTGCGTACACCGCTAACAGCCCACAGTGAACTTAGGGCCATGGGATGGGCTTTAGAGGGGGTTTCACAGGTCAGCGCAACATCAAGGGCCGAAGGGCCTGTACTGCGCTGTAATGTTCTATGTTCTATAGTTGTATAGGTGTCTCCCCAGGCTACCCCTCCAGGTGCCCTCTGGCCCCAGCCGACCCATCAACTGTATGGGCGCGCTTCAGCACAACCTGTGCCACCTTGTTGGCTGGTATGAGTGTATGTGGGGAGTGAAGTGTGTATGTGCGGCTGTAGCTTGTCTGCCTCCCGAGTATCAATCACAGACCAGGGCAGCATGGTGGCGCAGTGGGTTAGCCCTGTTGCCTCATGGCGCCGAGGTCCCAGGTTCGATCCCGGCTCTGGTCACTGTCCGTGTGGAGTTTGCACATTCTCCCCGTGTTTGCGTGGGTTTCGCCCCCACAACCCAAAGATGTGCAAAGGTAGGTGGATTGAACACACTAAATTGCCCCTTAATTGAAAAAAAAATGAATTGGGTACACTAAATTTATATTTTAAAATTAAAAAAAAAAAATCACAGACCTGCCGAGTCCAGGTCACTGGAATTGATTTTGCTCCAAGTGGCACCGGTTCTAGCTCCTCCACAGTTGCAGAATTGATTCAAGTTCGGCGGCAGTTTTGCTGTCGTGGAAGTCCATGAATTCAGGGTCGCAACAAAACTTCGGGCTGGATTCTCCGATTGCCGGTGCCGAAATCACGTTCGGCGATTGGCTGGAGAATCGTTTTTACGCCAAAATCGGGGCGGTACCGTCTTTTGATGCTCCGCCCCTCAAAAATGGCATAATCGCTGAGTAAGCTGCATGCCTTTGGGATGGCCTCAGTTTGTCACCTGAGGCTCTCCCCAATGCTCCGCCCCCGATGGGCCAACATCCCGACGGCGTCGGTCGCGTGTCCTCTCTGTTTTCGGGGACTTAGCGTGCGGCTGCCGACTGTGTCCAGCGCCACCACAGTTGGAGAGGGGAGCCATTCCGCTGGCAGAGGCGGCAGAGGCGGGTGCTGGGGGAACTGGTGGGGGGGGGGGGTGGTCCGGGGGTGGCCAGAGGGGTTACAGGGTGGCACTATCTGGCAGGCCGGGTCCGCGTGCGGCCGGCGCCTAGTTGTACAGCGCGGCCTCCGCAGATCGCCGGCGTGCACATGCGCAGCCACATACCAGGCCATTCTCCATTCGCATCTGCAGGGGCTTTAAGTGGCGCGGCTGCAAGCCCCCCCACCGGGCGGAGCATCGGTGCGGGGGCGCCGCCGACTTTTTGGTTGTAAGACCAGACACTTCCTCTGGACATAGCCTCAAAATCTGAGAATCCAGCCCTTAGTCTCAGAAATGGAGAATCCCGCCCATTATCTCTACCATCTAGGCGGATGAGGGCAGCAGTTGAATGAGAACAGCACCAACTATACGTTCTCCTCCACACCACACATCATCCTTATCTGGAACGATATCACTGTCCTTTCACTCACTGTCGCTGGGTCAAAATCTTGGAACCCCCCTCTCTAACAGCACTGTGGCTGTACCCACATCACATGGGACTGCAGCTGTTCAAGGTGGCAGACCACCACCACCATCTTGAGGGCAATTAATGATGAGTAATAAATACTGATTTGGCCAGGGATGACCACCTCTCGTAAAAGAATACATTTTTCAAAAAATCGTGAATGTGCAAGAGGCCGGAATTAGAGGAACACAGAGGCTTTGGAGGTTTGTACCATGGGCGCTAAAATGAGTTGAAGTAGAATAAGAAGGGAAGGGTGCAATGCTATTCCAGCTCAGGATGTACTGCCGAAAGAGCATCGTTCCTCACATAGGCAAAACATACCTGTGCTGGCACTGAACTGAATCATGTACCAGATGCTGTTTTTAGCTTTGTTGCAGCTGATGACTTGGATACGTGGCTGCTCCTGAAAACCACTGCTGAAATGGAACATCCTCTGCTGTGGGTTAACGAAGGGTAGATAGAAGACCGTTGGGGTGTTGGATAGTCAACAACACTATTGATGAACCATCAATTGAATGCGAGACGAGTTGCTGTACAAAAGGTAGGCTTTAATGAGCTAGAAGTTAGCCGTGCGGTCGACTACAGTAAATGGACGACCGCCGGGTGTACTGGGTATTTATACCCCGCCCTGGAGGTGGGGTTAACTCAGCCTCTCGACCAATCGGGGTGCCGTCACATGACCGGTCTCAACCAATCGGTCGAGAGGCACATGACTGACCAAGGCCAATGGTAAGCCGGTGTTCTGCACCAATGGCAGACAGCTATGCAAATCATACCACCACATTCACCCCTTGCGGAGAAAGAAGCTGGGGGGGGTATCAATGAGAGCTGGGGGAGGGGTGGGGGTGGGGGAGAACTGGTGGTATGAGTAGTAGCCAGAGAAGGGAGAAAAGAAAATTTGACTTCCCACTGGCCCAGACATTTAACAATAGTACATATTGTCCATACAAGGTCCATGGTGTTGTTGAAAATTAAATAGACTCAATCAGCCTTTTCGTTGCCCGTGACGTCCTGGGAGACCGCCGCAGTGGAGTTGGTGATGTTGGTTCAGCCGATGGTGATGGTTCCGCTGATGTCCTGGAGTTCGGGAGCGATGGTCCTTGAACAGTCTCCGTCGCCCGGGCTGGTGGAGGAGATGCCATGGATGGGGAAGGGGTGGCCTGGGTAGGGCGCTGGGGGAGAAAAAACAGGGGGGGGGTCTGTGGTGAAGGGGGGGAAGGCCGCACGCCGGCGGGTGCCAGGTCCCGGAGGGAGACCGTGTCCTGCCGACCGTCGGGGTACTCCACGTACGCATATTGCGGGTTAGCGTGGAGTAACTGGACTTGTTCCACCAACGGGTCGGACTTGTGCACCCGCACATGCTTCCGGAGCAAGATGTGTCCGGGGGCGGCCAGCCACGTCGGGAGAGCGGATCCGGAGGACGACTTCCTGGGGAAAACAAGAAGACGTTCATGAGGTGTCTGATTTGTTGTGGTACAGAGGAGTGAGCGGATAGAATGTAGGGCATCGGGGATAACCTCTTGCCATCGGGAAATAGGGAGATCTCTGGACCGGAGGGCCAGTAGTATGATCTTCCAGATGGTACCATTCTCCCGCTCGACCTGTCCGTTACCCCAGGGGTTATAGCTGGTCGTCCTGCTAGAGGCAATGCCCCTGTTGAGCAGGAATTGACACAGCTCGTCGCTCATAAATGAGGACCCCCGATCGCTGTGTATGTATGCGGGGTAGCCGAACAGGGAGAAGATGGAGAGGAGGGCCTTAATGACGGTCGATGTGGTCATGTCGGGGCAGGGAATGGCGAAGGGGAAGCGGGAGTATTCGTCGATTACCGCCAGGAAGTAAATGTTGCGGTTGCTAGAGGGAAGGGGCTCCACCGTGACCCCATTTGTGACACCGAATGGAACCCTAAGGAAGTGGTAGAGGCGCCCATCAGCCTCGAACGTGGTGTACTTGCAGTCACTTGCACGGATGGGGAGCTAGTGATAAGCGGAGTTAAGGTCCACAGTGGAGAAGACTTTGTATTTCGCGATATCGTTTACCATGGCGGAAATACGGGGGAGAGGATACGCGTCCAGTTGCGTAAACCGGTTGATGGTCTGGCTATAGTCGATGACCATCCGGTTTTTCTCCCCAGTCCGGACCACCAGCACTTGGGCTCGCCAGGGACTGTTGCTGGCCTCGATGACCCCTTCCTTCAGCAACCTCTGGACCTCGGACCTGATGAAGGTCCGGTCCTGGGCACTGTACCGTCTGCTCCGTGTCGCGATGGATTTGCAATCAGGGGTGATATTAGCAAACAAGGAGGGGGGTCCACTTTGAGGGACGCGAGGCTGCAGACAGTGAGGGGGGGTATAGGGCCGCCGAATTGGAAGGTCAAGCTCTGCAGGTTGCACTGGAACTCCAGTCCTAGGAGTGCCGGAGCGCGACGGTCAGGGAGGACAGGGAGTTTGTAATTTTTAAAAACCTTCCCTTGGACCGTGAGGTCCGCGATGCAGCAGCCGGTGATGCGGACCTGAGGCTAACCCGATTTTGTGCTTTAAAGGATGGACAGGGAGCGCGCAGCGTCTTACCGTGGCAGGGTGAACGAAGCTTTCCGTGCTCCCGGAGTCCAGCAGGCAGCCCGTCTCGTGGCCGTTGAGGTGGATCAGCGTCGTTGTTTTTGCGAGCGTTCGTGGCCGTGACTGGTCGAGTTGAATGGCCGCGAGACGTGGAGAAGAACCATCGTCGTAGTCGTCGTCGGCCGAGTGGTAGCTGGCAGAAGTCAATGCTGAGACGTTCGAAGGGGTGGGATGCTTTGATCAGATGTGCGCATTCGGGGCGGTAGAAGTGCGGTTTGCACTCTGCGCAGATGTGGCAGTCACGGGTTACTGTCCTGACTTCCTCGATGGAGAAAGGCAGGTTGCGGGCCTTAATGAAATGGTAGAAATGGGTCACCCCTGGATGGCAGAGGTCCGCGTGGAGGGAGCGGAGGCAGTCTATCTGCACACTGGCGCAGGTACCACGGGACAGGGCATCAGGAGGCTCATTGAGCTTCCCAGGACGATACAAGATCTCATAGTTGTACGTGGACAACTCGATCCACCACCTTAAGATCTTGTCATTCTTAATCTTGTCCCTTTGTTCATTATCAAACATGAAGGCCACTGACCGTTGGTCTGTGAGGAGGGTAAACTTCTTGCCGGCCAAATAGTGCCTCCAATGTCGCACAGCTTCGACTATGGCCTGGGCTTCCTTTTCCACAGAGGAGTGGCGGAGTTCGGAAGTTGGAGGGTTCTGGAGAAGAAGGACACGGGTCTGCCCGCTTGGTTCAGGGTGGCCGCCAGAGCTACTTCTGATGCGTCGCTCTCGACCTGGAAGGGGAGGAACTCGTCGATGGCACGCATCGTGGCCATTGCGATGTCTGCTTTGATGCGGCTAAAGGCCTAGCAAGCCTCTGTCGACGGCGGGAAGGTCGTGGTTTGAATGAGGGGACGGGCCTTGTCGGCGTAATTGGGAACCCATTGGGCGTAGTAAGCGAAGAAACCCAGGCAGCGTTTGAGGGATTTGAGGGTACTGGGGAGAGGGAGTTCCATCAGGGGGCGCATGAGTTCGGGGTCGGGGCCTATCACTCCGTTACGCACTATGTAGCCGAGGATGGCTAGACGGTCGGTGCTAAACACGCACTTATCCTTATTGTAAGTCAGGTTAAGGAGTTTTGCGGTTTGGAGAAATTTCCGGAGGTTGGCGTCATGGTCCTGCTGATCGTGGCCGCAGATGGTGACATTAGCGAGGTACGGGAAGGTAGCCCGTAATCCGTACTTGTCGACCATTCGGTCCATCACCCGTTGGAAGACCGAGACCCCCATTTGTGACACCGAATGGAACCCTAAGGAAGTGGTAGAGGCGCCCATCAGCCTCGAACGCTGTCACTTGCACGGATGGGGAGCTAGTGATAAGTGGAGTTAAGGTCCACAGTGGAGAAGACTTTGTATTTCGCGATATCGTTTACCATGGCGGAAATACGGGGGAGAGGATACGCGTCCAGTTGCGTAAACCGGTTGATGGTCTGGCTATAGTCGATGACAATCCGCTTTTTCTCCCCAGTCCGGACCACCAGCACTTGGGCTCGCCAGGGACTGTTTCTGGCCTCGATGACCCCTTCCTTCAGCAACCTCTGGACCTCGGACCTGATGAAGGATCGGTCCTGGGCGCTGTACCGTCTGCTCCGTGTCGCGACGGGTTTGCAATCAGGGGTGATATTAGCAAACAAGGAGGGGGGGTCCACTTTGAGGGACGCGAGGCTGCAGACAGTGAGGGGGGGTATAGGGCCGCCGAATTGAAAGGTCAAGCTCTGCAGGTTGCACTGGAACTCCAGTCCTAGGAGTGCCGGTGCGCGAAGGTCAGGGAGGACAGGGAGTTTGTAATTTTTAAAAACCTTCCCTTGGACCGTGAGGTCCGCGATGCAGCAGCCGGTGATGCGGACCTGAGGCTAACCCGATTTTGTGTTTTAAAGGATGGACAGGGAGCGCGCAGCGTCTTACCGTGGCAGGGTGAACGAAGCTTTCCGTGCTCCCGGAGTCAAGCAGGCAGCCCGTCTCGTGGTCGTTGAGGTGGATCAGCGTCGTTGTTTTTGCGAGCGTTCGTGGCCGTGACTGGTCGCGTTGAATGGCCGCGAGCCGTGGAGACGAACCATCGTCGTAGTCGTCATCGGCCGAGTGGTAGCTGGCAGAACCTTGCGTGCCAGTCCAGGATGGTGGTGCCCAGGATCCGCACGTGGAGTCGGGCTCCCAAGATGGCGTCACCCAGGACCCGCACATGGAGTCGGTGCTCCAGGATGGCGGCGCCCAGGACCCGCACGTGGCGTCCAGGGCCCAAGATGGCAGCGCCCTTGGGGCCCTTGTGGTTGCTGGGGGCGGGGTTAGTGGTGCCGACGGGCCAATTGGAGCGGCTGAGAGCTCGGGCAGAGAGGCGCGCAGGCCGGGCGCAGGGCACCGGGGGCGGTGAGGAGAGATTTGCGCGGTGCATCGGAAGGGCCCGGAAGGGCCCGGAGGAGAGGGGGAGGAGCGCAGGCCAGGCGCAGGGGCCCGGGGGCGGGGGCGGAGAGATTGGCATGGTGTACTGGAAGGGCCCGCAAGGGCCCGGAGGGGGGGATCCCCGGTCGCTGCGCAGTACAGCAGCGACCGATTTGGCCTGGCAGACGGATGAAAAGTGGCCCCAGGGTGCTGCAGCGAGGCGTTTAAATCGGCGACCTCTAGGGAGGTGGAGAGAGTCCATGCCTCAGTTAGGCTGAGGTTGTCTTTCTCCAGCATCCGCTGGCGGATAGCAGCAGACTGCATCCCAGCCACGTAAGCATCTCTAATCAGAAGTTCCATGTGCCCCGTGGCTGAAACTTGAAGGCAGGAGCAATTCGTCCCCAGGACAGCGAGGGCCTGGTAAAAATCGTCTAATGACTCACCGGGTAGCTGTTGTCTGGTAGCCAGCAGATGTCGGGCGAATACTCTGTATACCGGTTTAAGAAACTGTCCATTCAGCTTAAGCATGGCCGCGTTGTAATCTTTTTCCTCCGCAATCATCGCGTAGGCCGTCATGCCCATGCTGGAGTAGAGGATGTGAAGCTTCTGTGCCATGGTGGGGGGGCTGTTTGCGGATGCCAGGTATCCATCGAAACATGCTAGCCAATGTTTGAAGATTTCTGAAGTGTTCTGAGTTTGCGGGCTGATGCGGAGGCATTCGGGCTTGATCCGGAGCTCCATCTTCAAAATTCTAGCTTATTAAATTGACGAACCATCAATTGAACGCGAGACGAGTTGCTGTACAAAAGTTAGGCTTTAATAAGCTAGATGTTAGCCCTGCGGTCGACTACAGTAAATGGACGACCGCCGGGCATTCTGGGTATTTATACCTCGCTCTGGAGGCGGTGTTAACTCAGCCTTTCGACCAATCGGGGTGCCGTCACATGACTGGTCTCAACCAATCGGTCGAGAGGCACATGACCGACCAGGGCCAATGGTAAGCCGGTGTTCTGCACTAATGGCAGACAACTATGCAAATGATACCACCACAACTATAGTGTGGTAATCTCTGTTCAACAAGAGAAGGTTGAAGGTCCTGCAATGTGTTTCTTGACAAGGTTTCTTGTGATGATCTGCACAAACATTGAAACACTCCACCACCGACGAACAGTGGCAGCCGTGTCTACCATCTACAAGATGCACTGCATTAACTCACTAAGATTCCTTAGACAGCACCTTCCAAACCCACGACTGCTACCATCTAGAAGGACAAGAACAGCAGGTACCTGGGAACCCCACCGCCTGGAGGTTCCCCTTCAAGTCACTCACCACCCTGACTTGGAAATATATCGTCGTTCCTTCAGTTTTACTGAGGCAATATCCTGGAACTCCCTCCCTAGCCAGCACAGTGGATGTACCTGCACCTCAAGGATTGCAGTGGTTCAAGAAGGCAGCTCACCACC
Source organism: Scyliorhinus canicula (assembly GCF_902713615.1). Taxonomy (NCBI): domain Eukaryota; kingdom Metazoa; phylum Chordata; class Chondrichthyes; order Carcharhiniformes; family Scyliorhinidae; genus Scyliorhinus; species Scyliorhinus canicula. The sequence continues at coordinate 26,975,792 of NC_052154.1, read as the reverse complement.
ACCTTCTGAAGAGCAACTAGGGATGGGCAATAAATGCTGGGAACGTTCACATTCCCGTAAATTAATTTTTTAGAAATCCATTATATTCGGTTGCTGAGGTTCCTTGGATATCGGCACTAAACAGATAAGTAGATGCGTAGGGCAGTACAATTTGCAAAATACTAAGTCACACATTAAACATGAAGTGCATATGGGTACAATAGTGTACAAAAGATATTCATTAAGCTTGAGTGATAATTGTGAGACAATTTCTGAAAAACATAGGTTTAAAATACATGAGTTGAACCTCTCTTCGCACATTCATACAAAATTGCCTTGCTGAGGTTTTTCGTGCAGTTGTCGTGCAGAAGCTCAATGTTTTTCTCTGCCCCTTAAGTACAAATTATGCTTGAAACCATCTTACTCCTCCCACCTCCCCACAAATATTGCTGATTTGTTACTATGGTTACATCATTGTCAGCAGGGGAAATGTCCACCAGTCTGGCCTCAGAGACACAGCTGACAACAGAGGGTTACCAGAGTGCACGCCAATTATTCGCCAAGCTGCTTTGAAGAGTCCACGAGTTCTCATATTACTGCAAACTTAAAAAGGGCATCATCGTCGATCAGAGCCGGAATCAAATGGGCTCAAATAATCCTAAAATTGAGTAAACTCCTTTTTTTTTCTCATCTGCCTTGGTGCTTATGAAGAACAAGCCACAGCAGTAAGCTTAGAACAGATGGAAAAGCAAGAGACCCAAATGGATGTTGTTCAAAATAGCAGCACACTGTGCAGAATGCTGCTGTATGATCGTTTAATATATAAAAGGTCTTCTTTGCAGGTTTCACAAAGGTATATTTTTCCAACTGCATCAAAGCACAGTTTGCTATGACTCCACTAAATGTCTGACTTTGAATATCAAGAGGAGAATCTAAGCCATACTTCTGGCAGGAAAAGTATGAATTGAGACGATAAGAGCTTTGGGGGATGAGTCTAAACACTTTTCTTATCTGGCATAATATCTTTGACATATTTCTGCCAACTTCAGCTTAAGAAATCTATATGTACATATTGTACAATGTTCTCAGTCATATTTACATGAGGTTCCCTTGTTTGAATTCAATTTGAACCAGAGCTAAGGATACTTCAATGCGAGGAAAGCGGTAGGTATGTTAACTGCTGAAAGAATTGAATCCATATAACGACTGTCAGTTCTCAGAAGACACCACAGCCTCAGTGTATGGCTAATGGAGAACATTTCAAATGTAATGTAAGGTTATATTTCTCAGAATATGTTTTTGTCCACACAAAATCGAGGCCCTGAAACTCTTAACTGCTCGTTAACCGCTGGAATTTGTAGGGTTATGGGAGGACATCTCATCTGCATGGGCCTTGCACTGCAAGCAACCCCCCCCCCCCCCCCCCCCCTCCCACTGCCCATTCCCCAACCTCAGCAGTGAGAGCCTTGCGGAGGCCAGGGCGTCTCATCTCACACATCATAACCAACTGCCGTTGATGCGCCAGATCCCATTCTGGGCAAAGACCCAGAATAAGGTAGCCGCTGAGACTTCCCAGGGGCTGGCCTTTGGGCCACTACTTCTCTTCATTCGACATTCATGATTTAGACTTGGTGCGCAGGGCACGCTTTCAAAGTTTGCAAAACTTGGGAAGTATAATGAACTGTGAGGAGGATAATGATAGACTTCAAGAGGGCTAGTGTATTGGATAAACAAGTGGCTTCGGAAATTCAATACCATCATGGCCGATTTTCTATCTGAATGACACACTCCCACGCTCCCCCCACATAGCCCTTGATTCCTTTAGTATCTAAAAATCTATTTTCTTCTTAAATATATTCCGTGATTTAGAATTTACAGCCTTTTGTGGTAAAGAATTCCACAGCTTCACCACCCATTGAGTGAAGAAATTTATCCTGCTCTCAGTCCTGGTTGAGACTGTGGCCCTTTTTTCTTGAACCCTCACTTCACATTCACTTCACTCCCTCTATGTCAATCACACTGACAATTTTGCCACGCGTGCAGTGACGTCCTGGCAGGTATGGAGGCTGCCAGTTAAATGGAGGCTGTTTCCATTGTCACTAGGGGGCTGAGGCTCTGTGTCCCATTGACAGGCTGGTGCAGATGAGGGATTATCTCTCGGAACTGATGGAGCTGCTGGCCCAGGTTTTGTTTATTTCTTCACTGCTGTTCAGACCTATGATGGTCTTCTGGTACCTTCAAGGTCTCCAAAAAGCCTCAGCAGCACTCTTCTCTCCTGGAGGGACTGATGTGCCTCCAAAGCTATCAGCCATCTGATTGGGCCAGGCAGCATCAGGTTCCCATTGCCAGCGGAATGGATCCCCTCCAGCGGCCGTGCATGGCGAACTCAAACTGCGGAGCTGGACCGCGGAAATAGTGCCCCCGATTGGCCATGAGCCCGACCCGGACTGCCTGCACAATAAAGGCACAGTCACGTATGAGGCCACCCTGCCCTTCAATCAGCCTGCCCTTGACCATGGAGGCCACGGACTGAGTCCGCAGCCACCTCGTGAGCTTCCCGAATGGCTGGGACCTTGTTAGAAATACACCGTCGGGACTTTGGCCGGTCGGGGGCGGAGAATAGCGGGCAAACCTCAAGCAATGGCTGTAGGTGGGGGATGCGCGGCATACTTCTATGTACGCCGCTTTACGGGGGCTGGAGAATCAAGGAACCAGCTCCAGTCCCGATTCCATGCGTGGAACTGGATTCTCCGCCTTAGCGGCGGCCGCGATTTCAGGGTCGGGTTGCGGAGAATGCAGCCCCCTGAGAGTAAGAAGTTCGGCAGTCAGGGAAAATTGCTTACGTTGAAGTGAGTGGGGTCTGGGTTGTAGGGTCCACGCACGTGGAGAAGCTACATGGGCTGCAGGGAACGGGAATTTCAAAGTCTGCCGACTGTGCACGGGCCACTACCGACAGAAAATTTGAAGCACTGAGGCATAAAATGGAAAGAATTTCTTGTTGCTTGTTTCAAGGGTTTGTTTGTGCCAAACTTACCAACACAGTCAGACGGGAGAAAATGTAGGCCCTCGGAGCTTAGGTGGGGTTCCAGGGTTATGGGGATCAGGTGGGGGAGTGGATCTCCTTAGGGTGTTCTTTTGCAGGGTCGGTGCAGACTTGATGGACCAAATGGCCTCCTGCACTGTATGGATTTTATGATTCTAATTAGTGGATTCAAAGAGCAACTTACAACAACCTCTGAAGATGTACAATAAGATGTTCAAAGATTCACTAGGCCCTATGACTGGAGTTGATGTACACCTAGAAATCAAGCCAGACAGCACACCCGAATGCCTCAAAGCTAGAATCATACCACACACCATAAAGCTTAAAGTTTAAGAAGAACTAGACAGATTAGTGAGGACAGAAGCAATTCAACCTGTTGCTACAAGTGATTGGATGACACCAATCGCGCCTGTATTAAAACAGGATGAGTGAGTGAGGATTTGTAGAGATTTTAAAACTACTATTAACCCAGCTTTGTGTGTAGATCATTATCCACTGCCGCTGATTGAAGACTTGTTTTCTGGACTTTTTGGAGGACAGAAATTTAGTAAAATTGTTCTTCCATAGGCATATCTGCCGATGAATGTGACTGCAAATCACAGCCACTGCTCATCACCGTAAACACACAAAGGTCTGTTTTTATCACAGAAGACTTCCTTTTGGAATAACATCTGCACCTGCACTTTTTCAAAGATCCATGGATCAAATTCTAAGTGGATTCAATAGAGTGCAATGTTATTTAGATTACTTACACATCACTGGTTTGAGTGAACAGGGATATTTGACGAATTGGAAAGGTACCCTAAAGCGGTGACAGAGCCACGGTCTGGGAGTTAAGAAGGAAAAGTATGACATTTTCAAATCATTCATAAATTGTTTATATTATCGACAAAAACTGTCCTACAAAGAATCAAAGAAAATGTCAACAATCTTAGAAGCACCACGTCCTCAAAATCTGACACAACTAAGGCCATTTCTATGATTGATCAATTATTATGGTAAATTTGTGATGAATTTAGGAACATGATTGAAGCTTTTACACACGTTACTTTGTGTCAAACAAGCATGGGACTGGTCAGAAGAATGAAAGAAGCTTTACTGAAATCAGGGCTGTTAGTTCATTACAATCCAAAAATTAACACAGAGCTGGTTTAGCTCAGTGGGCTAGACAGCTGGTTTGTGATGCAGAACAGGGCCAGCAGCGTGGGTTCAATTCCCGTACCAGCTGAGAATTCTGATTTCTCCCTTTGTGTACCCGAACAGGCACCGGGATGTGGCAACTAGGGGCTTTTCACAGTAATTTCATACTTGTGACAATAAAAGATTATTATAAATTGCAATTAGCTTGTGATGCCTTACCCTGTGGGGTTAGTGCAGTGGCCTCAAAGTCTATGCCTTCAAGAGAGGAACGACCAATAGCATTTGCTTCAGACACTCTTCCCAGCAGAATTACATTCAGCTAGAAAAAGAAGCATTGAGCATCATTTTTGGTGTAAGCAGGTTCCACAATTACCTTTCTTGTCATCATTTCACACTTTTGATGGATCATCGCCCCTTGACTATAATCATTGGGCCATATAAATGTATACCTTCTTTGTCAGAATGGAGTTTTATTGTGCAGAATCCATGTGATTATTACTCCCTGCTTATGGAGTAATTTTTTGACCAACTGCATGAGGGACATCCTGGCGTGGTAAGGATGAAGGAATTAGCATGCAGTTATTTTTGGTGGCCAGGATTAGACATTCAAATTGAAGAGAAAGTTGGGCAATTCCAATCTTGTGTAAAACCAAGTAACACTCAAGCATTATATCTGTGGGAATGGCTGGCTCAGCCATGGCAGTGACTACACATCGATTATGCTGGTCCACTGGAGGGTTACATGTTCTTAGTGATTGTGGGCGCGCACTCAAAATGGCCAGAAGTCGCGATAATGAAGTCAACGACGACTGAGCAACTATTGAGAAACTAGACCAAGTACTTCCAAGATTTGGAACACCAGAGCAGATTGTCAGTGATAATGGTGCACAGTTTACTTGAAAAGAGTTTGAGGACTATTGAAAGGGAACAGTTTAACCCATATCAAGACAGCTCCCTATCATACAGCAATGAATGGATTGGCTGAATATTTTGTGCAATCATTAGAATATTCCATCAAAGCGTCGAAGAACCAGGGAACATTATCAAGAAGAATAAATACATTTCTAATATTTTATCGGAACACTGTACATGCTACTATACGAAGTTCACTGGCAATGCTGTTGTTGAAGAGAAAATCACAAACATAGTTTGATTTGTTAACTCCACCTGATACTTCAGAGATTGTCAAAAAACAATAAACATAAATTACTAAGAGGGAGAAAATCTCTAAAAGACGAGTATTTAACCAGAGAGAGGAGTTAACAAATCAAACTGTGTTTATGATTTTCTCTTGAACAACAGCATTGCCAGTGAACCAGCTATTATCTGAGTGAAGACAGGCCCAATATCATATGCAGTACAGACGGACGATGAAAGAGTTTGGCGACATCATGGTAATCAGTTCCTTGCTGCATGAAGTGATTTTGCAGAAACTTCTCAAGAGGTTCTACTTTAGAAGATCTGGAGAGCTATACTTCGGAATGGAGACCAGAGACCGTGACTAGTTCAGAATCTGTATCTGAGGACTTTCAATGCCCATACTGACAGATATGAAATAACTACTCAACAAGTACCATCTACAGAAAGGAATGAAGACACTTTTGAGGTTGCAGGTAGCCAAGTTCAAGAACACCGTAAGAACACCAAAAAGAAATAGACAGTCCACCACAGAGACTGTCTTATTGAACTATACATATGTATAGAAATAACCTATTAGATCACTTGTTTAAATGTTAATTGCTGTCTTTGCACCAATGAACTAAAGAGTGAGGAATGTTGTGTATCTGGGAATATGGGAATGTTATGTATCTGGGCAGCATGGTAGCACAGTGGTTAGCACAGTTGCTTCATAGCCCCAGGGTCACAGGTTTAATTCCCGGCTTGGGTCACTGTCTGTGCGGAGTCTGCACGTTCTCTCTGTGTTTGCGTGGGTTTCCTCTGGGTGCTCCGGTTTCCTCCCACAGATGTGCAGGTTAGGTGGATTGGCCATGATAAATTTCCCTTAGTGTCCAAAAAAGGCTAGGAGGGGTTATTGGGTTACGGGGATAAGGTGGAGTTGTGGGGTGTTCTTTCCAAGGGTCGGTGCAAACTTGGTGGGTTGAATGGCCTCCTCCTGCACTGCAAAACCTATGTCTAATACATATGCTGGTTCTGCATCATGCGATGTGTAGTGACATCAGCAGAGTGTTTACACGGGCTTTGAGAAGATCAACATCTTTATTGTATTGAGCAGCGCTCTTAATAGACCTCACATCGTGTTTAACAAGAATCCAGAGTGTGAGCACTTCCAAACCTTTCTCTTTGTGGCAACAAATAAATATATCAGGTTATCATTGATCAGAAGACTTCCGGTGTGCACCATGGAGTGAGTGGTCACCCACACGGCAGCTCCTGCTAAGATCACAGAAAAGAGCTTGTTTTTAAGCAATATGGAGTGGAATTTTTATGAAAAAGTATAGGTGAATGTAGGAGGAGTTTTTTCCCCCAGGAATGATATGTTTCTTGGTTTCCAGTCCCGCAGAAACAGTGTAGGATTTGGCTGGGGCTGCAACAGAGAGATAAAAGCCTATTCAGCATGCAGGTGGGGGAAGGGCTGTGTGAGAGGCCTCAAGCTGACCTGAGGGCCCTTGTGAAAGCTGGATTCTAGCAGCAAAGGGAACAACTGGAAAATATCTCACCAAGGGCTCTTTTAAGGGCCCGCAACGGCGCTGATATGATTTTTCCCCAGGTGGGAACGCAGCCTCGGCGCTTGGCGGCCGGTGGATGGGCTGGACTAGAAGTGGAGCGACCAGAAAATCAACTTTGCAGCAGAAGAATGTGCGAGGCAAAAAGGACAAGATGGCGGTGGGTGGGGAACCGTCAGCGTGACAGCAGTGGGCGAGGGAGCAGCAGGAGCCGCTGCTGCGCTCCTTCCAGGAACTAAAAGCTGAGATCCTGGCGCCGTTGAGGGCATCGCTGGACAGGCTCGGGGCGACTCAGACGGCTCAGGCGGCGGAGATTCGGGAGCTGCAGCAAAAGGCTTCGGAGAATGAGGACTAACTCCTCGGCCTGGCGGTGAAGGTGGAGTCACACGAGGCGCTTCACAAGAAATGGTTGGCAAGGATTGAGGAGATGGAGAACCGCTCCCGCCGGATGAATCTTCGGATTTTGGGCCTCCCGGAGGGGCTGGAAGGTTCGGATTTGGGGGCCTACGTGGTCCTGATGCTGAACTCGCTGATGGGCGCGAGATCGTTCCGGGGATCCCTGGAGCTGGAGAGTGCCCATCGGGTGCGGCTGCGGAAGCCCGGACCATTCGAGCTACCCAGGGCGGTGCTGGTCCAATTTCAACGCTTGGTCGACCGTGAGTGTGTGCTTCGTTGGGCAAAGAGGGAGAGGAGTAGTAAGTGGGAGAATACGGAGATCAGGATTTACCAGGACTGGAGTGCGGAGGTGGCGAAGAGAAGGGCTGGGTTTAACCGGGCAAAGGCAGTGCTCCACAAGAAGGGGGTCAAGTTTGGCCTGTTACAGCCGGCACGCCTGTGGGTCACCTATAAAGACCGCCAACTTTATTTTGACTCCCCGGAGAAGGCCTGGACTTTTGTCCAGGCAGAGAAGCTGGACTTGAACTGAGGACTGGGGGCTGGGGAACGTTGTACGCTGTCTTGCCTTTTCTTTTCTGCTTTTCGGGACTGTTATCTGTTTACTTGGGTGTTTTATCATATCATGTTGGGATTTTTATTATTTCACTGGTTGCGGGTTTGGGTGGGGTTCGCGGCCCTGTTGGGTTATGTGCCTGTCTTCCTGCGTTTTGGGTCGGGGGCGGGGCTTGGGATGGGGGGGCGCGGGCCTCTCTCCCGTGCTGGAGAAGCAGGGAGCGGGGTCGGCATTGGGGGAATGGTTGGGGGACCCTGGGGAGGGTAATTGGGGTGGCGGGAGCAGCCGGGGTCAGCAGGAGTTGGCTGACTTATGGAAGTACAATGACCGGAGTTACGCAGCAAGGGGGACCCTAGCTTGGGGGGGGGGGGGGGGGGGGTAATGGGGAGGGTTGGGGGGGGAGGGGGGGGGAAGAGGGGGGGGATACCGGTTTGCTGCTGGAATGGCCAAGAAGGAGCTGGAGCGTGCAGAGGGGATCAGGAATGGTGGTCTGTCGCTGTGGGGAACGGGCTGAGCGGGGGGCGCGGGCACGTGGCGGACTATGGAAGGGTGATGGCTAGTCGACGGGGGAGGGGGGCAGGTGGCCCTCCGATCCGGCTGATCACCTGAAATGTGAGGGGACTGAATGGGCCGGTCAAAGGGTCCCGCGTGTTCGCGCATCTGAGGGGGCTGAAGGCGGATGTGGCTATGTTTCAGGAGACGCACCTGAAGGTGGCGGATCAGGTCAGGTTGAGGAAGGGCTGGGTGGGCCAAGTGTTTCATTCGGAGCTGGATGCAAAAAACCGGGGAGGTGGCGATTCTGGTGGGGAAGAGGGTGTCGTTTGAGGCGTCAAGTGTGGTGGCAGACAGCGGCGGGAGGTACGTGATGGTGAGCGGCAAGCGGCAAGCTGCAAGGGGAGCGGCTGGTGCTGGTCAATGTATACGCCCCGAATTGGGATGATGGGGGTTTCATGTGGCGCATGTTGGGCCGGATTCCAGATTTGGAGGTGGGGGGCCTGATAATGGGGGGGATTTCAAAATGGTGCTGGATCCGCCACTGGATCGATCCAGTTCCAGGACGGGTAGGAGGCCTGCGGCTGCTAAGGTGCTGAGGAGGTTTATGGACCAGATGGGAGGGGTGGTTACTTGGAGGTTCGCGAGGCCGAGGGCCAGGGAATTTTCATACTTCTCCCATATGCATAAGGCCTACTCCCGGATCGACTTCTTTGTTTTGAGTAGGGCGCTGATTGTGGGGGTAGTAGACGCTGAGTACTCGGCGATAGCCATTTCTGACCATGCCCCGCATTGGGTGGACCTCGAGCTGGGGGAGGAGAGGGACCAGCGCCCGTTGTGGCGCTTGGAGGTGGGGCTGCTGGCGGACGAGGATGTGAGGGGGCGGGTTTGAGGATGCATCGAGAGGTACCTGGAGTCTAACGATAATGGGGAGGTCTGAGTGGGGACGGTCTGGGAGGCGCTGAAGGTGGTGGTTCGGGGTGGGGGGGGGTAGTTGATCTCCATTCGGGCCCACAGGGAGAGAGGGGAGCAGAGAGAAAGGGAGAGATTGGTGGGGGAGATGGTGAGAGTGGACAGGAGGTGCGCGGAGGCCCCGGAGGAGGGATTGCTGAGGGAGCGGTGCAGCCTTCGTGCTGAGTTCGACTTGTTGACCACCAGAAAGGCGGAGGCTCAATGGAGAAAGGCTCAGGGTGCGGTGTACGAGTATGGGGAGAAGGCGAGTAGGATGCTGGCACACCAGCTCCGTAAGCGGGATGCGGCTAGGGAGATTGGTGGAGTTAAGGACCGGGGAGGGAATGTGGTGCGGAGGGGGGTAGCCGTTAATGGGGCCTTCAGGGACATTTATGAGAGACTATATCGGTCCGAACCTCTGGCGGAGAAGGGGGGGAGGGGGCGCTTTTTGGACCGGCTGCGATTCCCGAGGGTGGAGGAGGGACGGGTGGAGGGTCTGGGGGCGCCAGTTGAGCTTCAGGAGCTGGTTAAAGGGATAGGGAACATGCAGTCGGGGAAGGCGCCGGGGCCGGATGGGTTCCCGGTTGAATTTTACAAGGCGTATGCGGACCTGCTGGGCCCCCTGTTGGTTAGGACCTTCAACAAGGTGAGGGAGGGGGGGGGGGGGGGGGGGGGGGGGGGGGGGGGGGGCTTTGCCCCTGACGATGTCTCGGACGCTGATCTCCTTAATCCTTAACCGAGACAAGGATCCCCTGCAGTGTGGGTCATACAGGCCGATCTCTCTCCTGAATTTGGACGCCAAGTTGTTGGCAAAGATCTTAGCCACGAGGATAGAAGATTGTGTGCCGCAGGTTATCCACGAGGATCAAACGGGGTTTGTGAAGGGGAGGCAGCTGAACACTAATATATGGAGGCTCTTGAATGTTATTATGATGCCGGCGGTGGAAGGGGAGGCGGAGATAGTGGTGGCGCTAGATGCGGAGAAGGCCTTTGATAGGGTCGAGTTTGGGTACTTGTGTGAGGTGCTGGAAAGGTCCGGGTTTGGGGAGGGGTTTGTCAGTTGGGTGAGGCTGTTCTATGAGGCCCCGATGGCGAGTGTGGCCACGAATAAAAGGAGGTCGGAATATTTTCGACTATACCGAGGGACGAGGCAGGGGTGTCCCCTGTCCCCCCTACTTTTTGAGCTGGCAAGTGAACCCCTGGCTATGGCACTGAGGGAGTCGGGGGATTGGAGGGGGCTGGTCCGGGGTGGGGAGGAGCACCGAGTGTCGCTCTATGCAGATGACCTATTGTTGTATGTGGCGGATCCGGTGGGGGGAATGCCGGTGGTGATGGGGATTCTCCGGGAATTTGGGGATTTCTCAGGATATAAGCTTAACTTTGGGAAAAGCGAGCTGTTTGTGGTACACCCGGGGGATCAGGAGGGGGGGATTGGGAGGCTCCCACTGAAAAAGGCGGAGAGGAGCTTCAGGTACTTGGGGGTTCAGGTGGCCAGGAGCTAAGGGGCCTTGCATAAGCTAAACCTCGCAAGGCTGGTGGAGCAAATGGAGGAGGAGTTTAAGAGGTGGGACATGCTGCCGCTGTCTTTGGCGGGTAGGGTGCAGTCAGTCAAGATGACGGTGCTCCCGAGGTTTCTGTTCCTGTTCCAGTGCCTCCCCACCCTTATCCCGAAGGCCTTTTTCAGGCGGGTTAACAGGTGCATTACGGGGTTTGTGTGGGCACACAGGACCCAAGGGTGAGACGGGTGTTCTTGGAGCGGGGGATGGGGGGGGCCTGGCATTGCCCAACCTCTGTGGGTATTATTGGGCTGCCAACGCAGCGATGGTGCGTAAGTGCGTAATGGATGGGGAGGGGGCGGCATGGAAGAGGCTGGAGATGGCATCCTGCGTGGGTACGAGCCTGGAAGCGCTTGCAACGGCGCCGCTGCTGCTCCCTCCGACGAGGTATACCACAAGCCCGGTGGTGGCAGCTACCCTCAAGATTTGGGGGCAATGGAGGCGGCACAGGTGGGAGGTGGGGGCCTCTATGGGGTCCCCGATATGGGGGAACCACCGGTTTGTTCCGGGGAGAATTGATGGCGGGTTCCTGAGTTGGCACAGGGCAGGTGTCAGGAGGCTGGGGGACCTGTTCATAGACGGGAAGTTTGCGAGCCTGGGTGAGCTGGAAGGGAAGTTCAGGCTCCCCCCGGGAACACCTTTAGGTACATGCAGGTAAGGGCGTTTGTCAGCCGGCAGGTGGCGGGGAGGATCTCGGAAGTGTACCAGGTGATGCAGGAGGTAGACGAGGCCTCAGTGGAGGAGCTGAAAGATAAATGGGAGGAGGAGCTGGGTGAGGAGATTGAGGAGCTGCAAACTAAATACAGAAGATTGGAGGATTTGATAAGTTCTCGGGGCAATTAGGAATGGGCAAAACATTCTGGCCTTTGCCACTGACAAGGACAATTGGCGGGGGGGGGGGGGGCAGATGCCCTAGAAAGGGTGAACTCCCCCTCTTTGCGTGCGAGGCTTAGCCTTATACAGTTTAAGGTACTGCATAGGGCTCATATGATCAGGACAAGGATGAGCCGGTTTTTTGGGACCGAGGACAGGTGTATTAGGTGCTCAGGGAGCCCAGCAAACCATGTCCACATGTTCTGGGCATGCCCAGCGCTGGGGGAATTTTGGAAGGGTGTAGCAAGGACGGTATCGAGGGTGGTAGGATCCAGGGTCAATCCAGGCTGGGGACTGGCAATATTTGGGGTTGCAGTGGAGCCGGGAGTGCAGGAGGCGAAAGAGGCCGGTGTTCTGGCCTTTGCGTCCCTAGTAGCCCGGCGGAGGATTCTTCTTCAGTGGAAGGATGCGGGGCCCCCAAGCGTGGAGGCCTGGGTCAACGATATGGCGGGGTTTATTAAATTGGAGAGCGTGAAATTTACCCTAAGGGGGTCAGTGCAGGGGTTTTTCAGGAGATGGCAACCATTCCTAGATCTCCTGGCAGAATTGTAAAAACAAAAGTTCAGCAGCAACCCCGGGGCGGGGGGGGGGGGGGGGGGGGGGGGGCGTTGTCTCTTTGTTTTTGTTTTGGGTTGAATATCTGTTTTTTGCCAATGACGGGCGTTAATTTATTGTTCCTCTTTTGTATTTATGGCTGGGGGGGGGGGGGGGTTCTGTTTTTTTTGTTCTTAGATTTTTCTGTCATTGTTTTCTTTTTTGTGAAAATTTGAATAAAAATTATTTAAAAAAAAAAATTATTGATCAGAAAACTTAACTGGACCAGCCATATAAATACAGTGGCTACAGAAGCAGGTCAGAGGCTGGGAATCCTGTAGTAAGTTACTCATTTCCTGACTCTCCAAAGCCTATCCACCACATACAAGGCACAAGATCAGGAGTGTGATAGAATGCTCTCCATTTGCTTGCCTGAGTGCAGCTCCAACAGCACTCAAGAATCTTGACACCGCCCAGGATCAAGAAGCCCACTTGATGAGCACTTCTCATGTATGAAGAAAAGAAAACAGTGGACTAATGGATTTGTAGTCCAGATTAGCCACAATCTAATTCAATGGTACAAAAGGCTCAAGTGGCTACAAGGTGTACTCCTATTCATATATTCCTACATTACTATTGTAAATTGGGTTGAATGTAGAGCTGAACTTGAAATTTGACAAGGCATTTTGAGTTTCTGAGGGATGCCAAACTTCTGCTAACATGGCTGAACTTGGGTTAATCAAAGCATTTTTTGAAAAATGGCAGCATACTTATCCAGAAGGACAACATTTTGACATAACGTTTGCCCACCAACTCCCAGTTTTATGGCAATTGCTTGCCATTTTTTAATATGTTTTAAAACAAAAGCTCTTACCTGATGATCTCGTGGGGACAATCTAGATGCTGGTGGATCTCATAGTGGAAAATGCATCCAACCCCTTAAAAGAAAGAAAAAATATTTATATTTCACATTCACCATTTCTTTTTGATGCCAAGCAATCCAACATTCAACATCCGTTACCTAGCGATCCAGTGCTGGATCTGTATTTGTCTCTTTTTAAACATTGTGATTGATGGATTGAAATCTGTATTCACTCCATAGCAATCTAGCAGTGGTAAGGGATACGTGCATATTTTCCTGCTCATTGTTCAATATATGTTTCATATCTGGCCTCCTGCAAATGCTTTGATTATCAATCTTTAGTTTCAAGTTCACCTGACTGTTCGCCCCTCAACCTGAAAACCTATCCTGAAATGTTTATGTAAGAACGATCTGGCAGCATAAAAGTCAACAAACATGTCCTTCTCTTCAGATGTTTCAGGTTCCACATCCTCTAAAAGCCAATAGTTCATTCTTTGGGTCAAAACCCAAAGGATTTTCAGCAAATGCCCATTTCTCTAGACTTCCAATATGGCACGGTTGAAAAGATTCCACTCACACTGCTTGCTGAGGGAAATTCTTCCAAGTGTTGTATCTAAATTCAAAGGAGAAATTTGCACCACAGATATCCCAGCTTTATCTGATATGCAAATAATGGGCTTCGTTTCAGTGCTCATGTCTCGTGGTTTGGGGCAACGGGTGCTCAGGCAGGGAGAAAAGTGAAACGAAATGAAAGATTAAAGAAGAGTGTGCTTGCGTGAGAGAGAGGAGGGCGAGAGAGACAAAAGCAGCCAAAACAGGGAAATACCAACCAGCGAGAGAAAGGAAAGAAATACCCAGCTGGAAGAAACAGCAGCAAAGAGACTGAAGGAGAAATAACACACAGCAAAGCAGCGACTTTCAACTGAAGCAAGCTTTCGTTTAATTGACTCAACCGAGGGCCTCCAGTAAAATTATCTGCTGCACCTTGTTTTGTTTAAAAAGAAACATGTACTTATAGCGTTGCTATCTGAATGCTACTTGAATGATTATGGAACTTTATTAAATTAGAATGAGATTTATGTTTGAGACCTGACAAGGAACTTATCCTCTGGAACTTTCCATCAAGAGCTGCGATTCTGCTGCATTCCAGTGGGGCCACAATGTAATTTGCACTCATGTACTGGAAGAGAACCTGATTTTTCTGGCTGCGAGCCACTGCATTAAGCGGCTGTTGTCCCACATTGGGATAATTACCAATTATCTTTCTTTGGTATGCATATGAGTGATAACTTGGCAGAAAAGCACCACTTTCCATTTTTGGAGTGGGGGGAGGGGGAGGGAGTAGGGTATATATTTGGACTTGATTGCGTATTGGAACCTATTTAGGTAAAAATCAGCTTCAGAATGCAGAGAGAGAAAAAAAAAAGAAACATGCCCAAAGTGTGTGACAAGGAAATAATTTAGTTGCAAATGTGGAGGAAGCACTCAGAGCTCGTGAATACGATTGCTTGTTCGAATCCCATGGCTGGATGCTGCTGAAAGTCCCCAGCTTAAACCAGATGAGCTTCCAGGAGCTACCAAGTTGGGAAAAATTGGGCACATGAAACAAATGGAAACACAAATGAACCTGCCTTTCAATGAACAATTTCAGCTATGTTTATCTATACGATAAGCCTTCAGACTGCGATGCCAGTAATGTTGCATATAGCAGATGAATATGTATGTACTAAGTACTTGCAGCTGACATAAAGCGCACTAAACGTGCATCATTTGCAACCACATTCCCACATGTGACAAGAATCAACTGGATAATTTGAGGAAGAATGTATTCCCAAAGTGTCACAAGTATGATGTGTCATTTTTGACAATTAAAATTACTTTTTTTGTTTAACGTACGAGTGAGTGCACAGAATTGGGATGTTGTTCACTTTAGGCCTGCGAGCCCTGCTCGAACCTCTATTATTCATCCCTGGATTTCCTGGTTCACGGATGATATTCTTCTGATGATTTCATCCCAACCCTCCGGAGAAACGTCATCGGGGTGGAGAGTTTTTTTTTCTCGCTGTGCCCTGTGCAACAGAATTGAGAACCCCTCTTTGTTAAACAAAGCACACTGCCAAAATCCTTTGTACAGCCGCTTCAAAATTCCACTCACGCTGCTTGCTGAGGGAAATTCTTCCAAGTGTTGTATCTAAATTCAAAGGAGAAATTTGCACCACAGATATCCCAGCTTTATCTGTGGCCTTTTCTTTCAGCTGGAGAGATTTAAAAAAATAATATTGGTGCCACCATCAAGCATTTATTGTGCAAAAAGATTGAATTCAAACAACATAATTTACTATGTGACTTACAAAAGCACTTTTATAATCAATGCAGAGGTGGCTATGTTACACCATCTCCTTTATAAAACGCTTCAGAAATTGTGTTATAAGGTACGGGTAAATTTCTGCAACTTGCTGAAGAAAACCTCTGAAGGATCAGCACTGTGCTCAGGGGGTTAAATATGAATTTTATTTTTTCGCAAAGACCTTTCTTATCATGTTACTGTCAGCTCAAAAATGACATTTTCCTGATCTGATCCTGAAGAGATAGCTCTGGGATTTTATTAGCTGTGCAGATACTGACTGCTGATCAACCTATGGAGACCCATCAAGGACTGTTTTCAATCATAATCCCTGACCCTCAGTAACTTCCTCTTACCATCTATTGACATTGACCTTAAAATGCAGTAAGATAAGATAACAGATCCTGTTGTGTTTAAGAAATGTGTAGTCTCATGAGCTTGAAAAACTGATGCCTCATTGAATAAAAATCTCCATGAAAATGTACTTTAGCCAATGAGACTGACACAAAAATGATTGGGGGGGGGGGGGGGGGGGGGGGGGGGGGGGGGAGAGCGGCGCAGGAGAAGCCAGGCCGACGCTGCTACATCACAAACACTTTGACTAAAAATAAATTTGGGAGCTTTGTGAATTTTCTGGCTAAGATTAGGAAGGGGTCACTACCAGGTCCCCTACCGTAGCTGACGACAATTTACAAATTCCAATCCCCTGCTCATTACAGATAAATCTGCTGTGGAGGTTCAGAGGCTTTTAAGTATTTTCACTGGTACTTGCTGCACCGCTGACTTTCTGGAGATTGTACAGTCAAGACATTAGCTGAGGTAAACGAAAAGGTGGAGCCAGGTATGTTCACGCGGACAGTTTGCCAAATCCAAATAATTCAGCTGTTGTGTTTTCTGTCAGGACGCTTCTGGAGGAAACATGATAATAAACTTAATGAACAGATAACGAGATTGTCCCGAAAGTGGAACCCCTCATTTTATTGAAGAAATTGATTATTTCTTAAAGTCACTCTGCTGGACAGTGCTGTGTTTTGAAACCCCACAATGAACATCAATTCATGTGACTCCCATTAAATCAACCTTCATTATTTTTGTCCTTGCCTGCAGTTACTTCAAATCATTTAAGCTAAACATTGCTTTGCATTTTACTGTTCTTTTTCATTTTCTGTGATGAAGCCAATTAAAGTTTCTCGGGCTCCACCTACATTTGTTTTTACAAGATTGAATCATTCAATGGCTTTCTATCTGTTACGTGGGCGGAATCCCACCAGGATTTGGCAAAGTGTCAGTTCTGGTGAGAAAACCGGTGCGAATCACGCCGACCCCAGCAGTGGGCAATATCACATTCAACCCCTTAAAAAAACCACATTTTTGTGAAACGTGCCACACTGGCGGAGGCCTCCTGTTGATTCACTCGCCCCCAGGGCAACGTTATCACTGCAATCAGTAGGGAGTTCCATACAAATACCTCCCCAGCACTTGTTCCAGATGCATTAGAGGGGGTGGCTATCAGGAAGCCATCACCACAGTTCATAGAGGGAGCCCTGACCAAGCTCTTGGATGGTGTGTCTCAGGGGCGGTATGTCCTCTATCCACGATCATGCAGACATCCTTCCAGCAAGGTCACCACCCCGGCCTGGGAGGCAGTGGCAGCCATTGTCAGTGTCGAGGTTGAGGCAGCAGTGGCACAGAAAGATGAATGAACCTTTTCACTCGGCCAGGGTAAGACTGCCCCATCCAGTCTCCTGCTGTACCCCGCTATCTCCCAGGTTGCCAAGACCTATCATGTGGCTCTTTCCCACCACCCCCTCACCCCCGCCACCCCCTATACCCATGGTCTCTGCAGTAGCTACTCTGTTCCTCAGATCCCTGCTCCCACTCAGGTCCCATGCATGCCACACCATCTGAATTGTCCTGCCTACATCTGTATCACTGTAGGACAGATTCAAGCAAAAAAGGCTTGACAATACCGTGGCCTGTGCAGAGGGCAAAATCGGGGCAGCATACACAAGTGGGAACCTTCAAGATAACCAGTCATTCCTCAAGCCTCACGCAAGTAAACCCTGTCCCTTCAGTTATCCCTCATGATGCATTAATGCCATATCCCTTCCCTTACAGGGCAATTAATTGAGAAGCCAGGACTATCCTTGTGTCCCTTGGAAATGACGAACATGAGCAGCTGCGATGGAGACTTCTCGAACACCACCATCAAGGAAGAATCATATCTGTCACTCGCCCCCTCTACCAGTGCAGATACTCACACCTCTGTGGGATTACCCAGTATGCTTCCGGGTCACTCATTGGCGAGCACCTCACAATTGAAGATCCACAGCGGAGGCAGGGAAGTGGCACTCAGAGGACTGGCAATGGCGCAGCCCAGGGCTTTATGGTGTGCAGCCCATCTGACACCCACCTCGCTGTGAGAGACACGCCTCCAGCTCTGCATACCATGGAGGGTAGCAAGACAACACCTGTGCTGCCCAAACATAGTCCCGAACCCTCAAAGTCTAGACCCCCAGCAGACATCCACCAAAAGCACCTCAGGCAACAGGGCATGGAAGACAGCAGACCACCTCAATCTCAGCTGTGAAACCTGGCGGTGCATCTGGACATAGTGGGAGGGTGAGGGAGAGTAATAAATTATGGGCACCTAGTGAACACGGGAGAACCTAGGCTCTAGCAGAGATAGGTCACAATTGTAAAATAACTCTTGTATTAAACATCACTTTGTTCACCTACAGGCCTTCTGCCCTGTCATTTTATGGCACCATGCTCTGCACACCCCCACGCATACTCGGCGCTTCATCCATCTGGAGTGTGAGAATGGCAATTTAATGTCTCTTCCATCTCCCACACTGATGACTCATTAAAAACGTGCCTCGACACCTCCAAATAAAACACTTCCTCCGCAAAGAGACAGTAGGGTACCCCGGGGCCCCAGAAAGCACACTACTAGAGGAACCGATAGGCACAAGCAGCGAGAAGTGGGGACTATGTGGGAAAATATGTGGACAGCTGCTGGAAAGAGCTCAAACACCATTGGACGAGAACAGATAAAAATGGGAGGACGAACTGGGGACAGAGGTAGGGTAGGGACTCTGAAGCGAAGCACCATGCGGGGGTAACTCCACCTCCTCCTGCGCAAGGCTAAGCCTAATGCAGCTCAAAGTGGTGCACAGAGTACACCTGACCAGAACCCGAATGAGCAGGTTCTTCCCTGAGGTGGAGGATAAATGTGAGTGGTGCCAGAGGGGCCCGGCCAACCACACCCACATGTTTTGGGCTTGTCCCAGGTTTGCTGGGTTCTGGACAGCCTTCTCCGAGACAATGTCCAAGGTTGTGGGGTGAGGTTGAAGCCATGCCCGACAGTGGCAATTTTTAGGGGTATCGGAGAAGCCAGAGTTACACATGGGGAAGGGGGCCAACACCCTTGCTTTTGCTTCCCTAATCGCACGCCGGAGAATCCTGCTTGGCTGGCGATAGGCAGCACCACCCACAGCTGCAGACTGGCTCGCTGACCTCTCGGAATTTCTCCACCTGGAGAAGATTAAGTACGCCGCCCGAGGGTCAGAGGAAGGCCTCCTGGATACTTGGGGGCAGTTCGTCGGCCTGCTCCAAAACCTGTTCCAGGCCAGCAACGAGGAGTAAGCGAAGAAAGAAAAAGACAGAAAAAGATAAATGAGGAACCAAAGGACTGCGGAACCCAGGGGTGGCGGGGGTTGCTGAAGAAAGGTGGGGAAAACACAAGAGAAAAGGAAGGGTGCTGAAGCCAATGGGGGGGGGGGAGGGATTGGAGGAAGGGGGGGGGCATAGACTGATCCAGAGGGCAATGAAATGTACATAGTTAGTTAAAGGAAGGACAAAATAAGCCTCTCTGTTAAATAAAGTAAATTAGCGCGGGCACGAAAGATGTAATGGCCGGGATTCTCCGACTCTGTGCCAGGTCAGAGAATCCCCGGGGGAGGTGCGAATCCCGCCCCGCTGCCCCGATGGCGGCTGCCCTAATTTCCGGCCCCGACTCCAGCCACGCCGGTCGGGGGCCGTTGACAGCGGCCCCCCCTGGCAATTCTCCGGACCCCGATAAGCCGAGTGGTTGTAAGTTTTGGCCTGTCCCGCCGGCATGAATTACTCACCTCACGCACGGCTGGACCTGGCAGGTAGGTGTGCGGCGGTGTCCGGTCCTGGAGGGGGCGCGGAGGGTTCCGACCCCGGGGGGGTGGGGGCCTCCATGTTGGCCTGGCCCGTGATCTGTGGGCGGGCTGGTTCTGTGGGGGGCCTTCTTTCCTCTGCGCCGGGAATCCGGAAGGCTCCGCCATATTGCCTGGGGTCGGCGTGGAGAAGGGATCCCCCGCCCCTGCAAATACGTGGAAATACGCTGGATGGTCCGCGCATGCGCGAAATCACGCTGGCCGTTCCACGCGTGCGCGAACTCATGCCAACCCTTCGGCAATGGCTGGAGCAGCGCGAACCACTCCGGCGTCAACTTATCCCTCACTTAGTGAGACTTCCTCACTTTTGGGGGCTGTTGACGCTGTTGAGGTTGGCACCGGTCTCCCCGCTGGCTTGGGGACATAGCCCCATTTTCAGAGAATTCCGCCCAATGTATATACACAACTGTTTATAAATATGAGAACAGCCAATAAAAAGATTTTTAAAAAACGCGCCATGGACCAGCCCCAACCCCACCAGACTCACTCACCCAGCCTCCCTATCCATGGAAGGTAACACCACCATAAGGGCACTGAGGGCAGCACGGTAGCACAAGTGGCTAGCACTGTGGCTTCACAGCGCCAGGGTCTAGGTTGGATTCCCTGCTGGGTCACTGTCTGTGCGGAGTTTGCACATTCTCCCCGTGTCTGCGTGGGTTTCCTCCGGGTTCTCCGGTTTCCTCCCACAGTCCAAAGACGTGCAGGTTAGGTGGATTGGCCATGATAAATTGCCCTTAGTGACCAAAAGGGGTTATTGGGTGACGGGGACAGGGTGGAAGTGAGGGCTTAAGTGGGTTGGTGCAGACTCGATGGGCCGAATATCCTCCTTCTGCACTGTATGTTCTATGTATGTTCATAACCCCCCTCCCCAGCATCAACGCTCAGGGCTCTCATGTCTGCCACTCTTCTCCAGTGACGAGGAGGCCAAAGGGTGACAAAGTGTAGAGGCTGCCCACCTTGGACATAAATTGGAGGAAAACACCAGGACCCCTTACTTCAGAGGAGTCTGCAGTGACTGAGAAAAGTCATCCAGCATCTCCGAACCCCATGACCAACCCGTTCATTGGCAGGACGCTTTGAGCTCTCCCTCAGGCAGGAGTCAGATATATCGCTGAAGGTGGGAGGAGCATCGCTCTGTCCTCAATGCAGTTCACCATCATTCTCCTGCAGAGTACAGCCAGCGCCTCTAGCGCCCTGCCCATGAATGTGGGCGCCATCATGAGCACCATATTAGTTAGATGTGAGAACTCATGGTGGGTGTACTCTTTACTCCCTAGTCCTGTTTGTGCCCGAACCATGAGGCTATGAGGGCCTCCCGAGCTCTTCAGCCCATGTGGGTCCTGGCCATCACCCAAGGTTCTATAATGAGAATAATAATCTTTATTGTCACAATTAGGCTTACATTAACACTGCAATTATGTTACTGTGAAAAGCCCCTAGTCACCACATTCCGGCGCCTGTTTGGCTACACAGAGGGAGAGTTCAGAATGTCCAAATTACCTAATCGCATGTCTTTCGGGACTTGTGGGAGGAAACCGGAGCACCCGGAGGAAACCCACGCAGACACGGGGAGAACGTGCAGACTCCACACAGACACTGACCCAAGCTGAGAATCTGTCAAACGTGAGTTGTTAATGCCATACAGACTGACCCATCCCTCCCACTGACCACAAATCCATTCTCCCGCATGACCTGCAGTGGACGACACCGGCCCATCTGGGGTGACATCCCCCCCCCACCCCCCCCACCCCCCCCCCCCCCCCCCCACCCCCCCCCCCCCCCACCTCCCAAGAGAACACTTTGGAGGAGAACTCCAAGGATGCCACGTTATCGTGGCACAGTTGTCATCCTCACCCTCCACCAGCGCAGAGACACACACCTCAGTGGGAAATGGTAGCGGTCAGGCTTCTGGGGCACATTCTGGTGAGCACCAACTGGAGGAGTCCTAGATGCTACGGGTTCAGGAGATCGTGTCAGCAATACGTGACACCAAGGCCAACCCTGCTAAGGTGGCGATCACTGTGGAGAGCCTGGTGCACTGTGTCTGCAGCATGAATGGAGGTGTCCAAGGCTTGGCTCAGTCGTTGACGGCCATTGCTGAGCACCTCGGCAGCATGTCCCAGTCACTGGGGGATGTGACCCAGTACCAGGTGGCCATAAACAAGGCGCTGTGGAGCATGTCCCAGTCCCAGGTGGAAATAACCGAGGTGCTGCAGAGCATGTCCCAGTTGCTGGGGGATGTCCCAGTCACAGGTAGACATTAGCGGGGCGCTCCATAACATGTCCCAGTCACATCACCTAAGGCTTTGACACAATGTTGCAGACATTGGGGTGCCACCGGGGCTGTCAGAGTCAGATAATGCAGGGGCGAACCCCAGGGCCCTATGGGCATTGACTGAGAGGATGGGTGCTGGGAGTCAATCCGGAGCCATCCTATGGTGTAGCGATGGCGGCCACCAGCTCCTCTGAGTTCCACTGCCCTGACAACAGTGCGTCCCTCAGCCAGCACCCAGAGCAGAGCGGCACAGCAAGCGGGCTGGGACCCTGTGGCCCCAGAGCCCTCAGAGGGGGGAATGATGGACGGGGCCACAACCTGTGTGAACCGGGGTAGGGTTAGAGCTTCCCTGGCCCTCCGGGCTTGCCAGACCCTCGCTGCTCCCATCTGTACACCATCCTCCGGCTGGTCCTGTGGCTGCTGCTGTCTCCTCCTACCTCTGGCCGCCTGGCCTGCCAGCAGCACAACTAGGGCAAGTTCCACAGTACAAGTTCCACAGGGTCCATCAACCATCCATCCTGTGCAATATCTATGAGAATTGGTGAGGGTGTGAGAATGACAACCAGCGTTCTTCCACCCTGGGACCTCCCCATTGCTTCCCACCCCATCTGACACACTCTGCCAATGGACCCACCTCCTGGCCGCAGCAAAGGCCCTTGCATATCGGACCCCAGACCCTGTACCTCAGATAACTGCACGTAATGTTATCTAGATGGTGCTGGTTCGCTCCTGGGTGCACTCACCCACCCTCTGGTCTTCAATATGTCCCTGGTTTTGGGGCCCAACCACAGGGTGTTTGGATGTTGGTTGCTGTGTCCTAAGTGTTCAGACACAGTGTCCAGGTATCAGGGTCTGATTGGGCCATAAGCCCCACATGCTACATGGACCGCCCACCCAGAGGGGCACACTTTTGATATGTGAAGTACTCATTAATTACGATTGCCAATTCCCAATTAACAATAGCCTTCAGCTGCATGGTCAAAGGTCTCCGTGGTCAGTGGCAGTTATGGGTGATCAGTCAGGCAGGCGGGCAGTGGATGGGGCTGCCCCGTAAGCAGCTCCACAAGGCCCAGTGGTTGGCATGGTCGCTGAGGCACCATCATCTCTGCCCCCGCTCCCCCCCCCCCCACCACCCCAAGCATAGCCCAGGCCATGGGTGGCCACCCAGTCTACTCCTCAACCACTCCCCACCACTGATGGCAGCCCACCCTGATCGAGGCTGGACCCCGGTAGCTCCCCCACCCCCTCTGGGCACTGGGCAGCAAGCCCAGTGCCCTCGGGCTTTATGCCTGTGAGTGCAGATAGCTACTGACCTCCTCGGGTCCCCGCAGCGGCCCTTCTGCCAGCTTCACATTTTAAAAAGGTGCACGAATTGGCGCTTGCATGACCACGGGTTGGGGGGTGCGGGTGTGTTAGATAGGCCGGTCCCATTAATTATACGGAGATTGGGCTTAATCGGTGATTATTACTTTCTCGCCACGCTACGGCGGGATCCTGATTTTGCCAATGGGAGCGAGCCGGATAGGTCACAAACAGTTTGGCGCCTGGCGCGGTTCTCAATTTTCACCTCTCCCGTGATTTAATGGCCTTGTCGTGCTGTCACTTAAGCGCACAGCGGCCATTAAATCTCGCCCCCAGAATGGGTAAATTGAACTCAGCAAGAGATTTAAATTTGTTGTTTAAGAAATTTAGAGTACCCAATTATTTTATTTTTCCAATTAAGGGGTAATTTAGCGTGGCCAATCCACCTAGCTTGCACAGCTTTTGGGTTGTGGGGGTGAGACCCACACAGACACGGGGAGAATCTGCAAACTCCAGACAGACAGTGACCAGGGCCGGGATCGAACCTGGAACCTCAGCGCCGTGAGGCAGCAGTGCCACTGTGCTGCACTTTAAAAATTTATTTGATGGGATGTGGCCTTTGGTGCAAGGTCAACATTTGTTGCTCATTGCTAATTACCCTTAAATTGAGTGTCTTATTTGGCCATTTCAAAGGGCAGATAAGAGTCAACCACATTGCTGTGGATCTGGAGTCACATGTAGGCCAGAGCCGGTAAGGATAGCAGATTTTTTCTCCTAAAGGACATTAGTACAATTGATAATTGTTTCATGGTCACCATTACTGAGACTAGTTTTTTCAATGCAGAATTAATAATTAATTGAATTTAAATTTCAGCTGCCGTGATGGGATTTGAACCCATATCTCCAGAGCATTAGCCTCAGCTTCTGGATTACTCACCCACTGCCATGGTGAAACATGTGAGGAATACAGAAGAATTTTCTACCCAGAATTGATTTAGGAACCACTGCCAATTATCTCTGATCGGTGTGAAGTGGTGTTCCTCGAGGATCTGTCGCGGTCTCTCTGCTGTGGACCATTTGAATTAATGACTGGGCTGAAGGAATCAAGAGTTGTATATTCAAGTTTGAATGTGATACTAGGTCAGGAGACAGAGTAAAGTCTGCAGATTGGAACACAAGAGACATAGAGCAATTTAGTGAGCTGGCAAAACTATAGCAGACGGAGTTCAGTGTGGAGAATTGTGAGATCACATACTTTTGATTTGAGAAAGGTAAATCAGGAAGCGATTTTAGGTGTCCAAGTACACTAACCATTAAAAGCTGATACACAGGTACCAAAAGTAATCAGGAAGCTAACAAAACTGGCCTTCATCTCAAGGAGATTTGAATTCAAACATGAGGAAATGTACAGAGCTCTGGTCAGGCCTCATTTGGAATACTGGACGCGACCTACACGAATGGGAGCGCCGAGAAACAGCCCACTTTCCAATGCCCATCTGGGTAGATCAGGAGCTTCAGTAGGGACAAGGCTGCACTTTCCCAGTTTTCTGCACTGAGGAGTCTGCTCGTGACCATGAACCTCCCCCAAGCCTCAACTCACTATAAGGGGGCCCCAGACCCCCCATGCACCTATGCCACACCCACACAGGGTAGCCCCAGCCCAATCACCACCTTGCAAAAAATACCAGGGTGCCGAGGTGGCACCAGCAGTGCGAGGGTACAATCCTGCCCAGAGGGTATGCAGCTGAGGGCCTCCAATCCCCTGGGGGAACCCCATGAGCACCATTCCATCTGGTCCCCAGTTGTGGAAACCAGTAGTGAACGATGCTTGCCCAAGGGCTCCAAGGTGAGATGCCTTGGTTAGATCTCGGGAACACATATTACAGTGAGACGAGTTGTCTGGCTGAGTTTAAAAGGTGGAGGGCTGATCAAATTGAGGTAATTAAAATGACTAAAAGATTTGATCGGATAAAATATTTCCTTCAATGGGGAATCCAAAACAAGAAGGCATATGGTGCAATTCTACGGAAAGGTTTCTGAGCCCCGATGTCCCCATCCTTCCATGGCGGCCCACCGCCAACCGCCACTGCACCCCCCCCCCTCCCCCCGGTTGGCCCCTCCCAACCTCCCGAGCACAGGGTCAGTGTGCCCAGTGCCCCCGGGCTCATTGCCTGTGAGCGAAGATGGCTGCCCACCTCCTCAGCTCCCCGCAGCACCCCATCGGCCAGGTTCCCATTTTTCAAAACGAGTACTAATCGGTGCCAGCGTGACCATTTGCTGAAGAGGCCGCTGAATCATGGGAGGCCGTTGGATATGGGGTGGCTCCCGTTAATTGTATGGAAATAAGGCTTAAGTGGTGATAATTGGTTTCTCGCCACGCTACGGCAAGTTCCTGATTTCCCTACAGTAGCTGACCAGTTGCAGCACAAACGGTTTGACGCCCGGTGCGGTTCTCGTTTTCTGCCTCTCCCGCTATTCACCGGCCTCGTCTCGCTCGAGCGACAGCGCAACAAGGCGAGAGAATCGCGCCCAAAATCTTAAAATTAGAGCCAGGCTATTTGGAAGGCAACCCAAAAGGTTATAGATTCTGGGTCACTTGAAATTTTCAAGACTTTTGTTAGGGCTGGGGTATTAATCGATAGGAAATTTAATAAATAGATAAAATGAGTTAAGGTAGAGCTTAGCCAACAAATGTAGGTCACTCATTTGATAAGCATGTCTTCTCCAAATGTTCAAAGTGACACCAGGGAGGTCTTGTTGAAAATGATGTGCATTTAACAAGTTCTAAAGTATATGATTCAGACATTTTGGGAGCAGCATTCCAAATTTATTTGCAACAGTTGAAAAGAACTCTGCATTCTTACAATTTCTTCAATGCTATTGTAAGTGCCCGAGAGGTTAAATCATTTTCTCAATTGACACAGCAAGTCCTGGATTGTGAGGTTGATCGCAACAGCAACAATTGTCTTAATTATTTTATTTCAGTTCCAGAGATCCAGATTACCATTGATGCATTGGAATTGAATAATCACTGTTCGTGATCGCAACTGAACTGAATTCAAGAAATTTTACTCTGGTACTCCGTAAGGTTGACCCATCCAAAATATTAAATCACCCTGCCTTCAGGGTCAGGTACATCTCCATATACTGCCAAGTCCAAGTTGCAAAAAACCTGTCTGTCCACTTATCGCTCAATCGGGTGTCAGCCCAAACTACGGATTTCAATCTCATACCAGCAAGATCATATTTCTTTCAGGACTGGCTTCATGTCGATTGTTCTAAAGTAAGAAGTGGAGTCAAATCAAAGTTTGAAATCGGCCAGCATCAACCTTAACCCAGCAATGTCATCTTGCAAGTAAATTGGCTGTTTTTTGTCTATCGCTGACCAATTTAAACATAAAATTGAATAATGTCACTTATGCAGATGTTTGGTGCTCCAACAGTCAAATGAGAAACTGAACTAGAATCACTGGATGTCTATTTCCTGGAAGAGCTCCCTCTGTAGGTCTCATTTTACATTAGTATATTGAACTCCAATTTAAGATTATTAAAGGGAAAAAAGAACTGCTGGCATTTATATAGGTCTTCATATGACTGCAGGACATTCCAAAGCACTTTACAACCAATGATATACTTTTGAAGTGTAATCACTGTTATAATACACAGGAAATGCCAATTTGCGCACATTATGTTCCCTCAAACAGCAATGTGATAATGGCCAGAAAATCTGTATTTTGCAACGCTAACTGAAGGACAAATATTGGGGTGATGGGGAAACTCCCCTGTCCTTTGAAATAGTGCCATAGAATCTTTCATATACACCTTGGAGAGCAGATGGGGATTCAGTTTAATGTCTCGCCTGAAAGGCAGCAGCTCTGACAGTACAGCACACCCGGCCCACTGTCACCTTTGGTTTCTGAGTTCAGGTCTTGGGGTGGGTCTCAAGCCCACAACATCCTGTCTCACGGTTGTAAGTGCTATCAGCTGAACTATGGCTGATAAACAAACCTATCCAAATGACCAAGCAATACCCCCAAACTCTACGCCTTGAAAAGTTTACAATCGCCATGGCAATCCTGCTGGGATTAGAATTTAATTGTACAGGCAATTTTCAGGTCTGAGTAGAAATAATTCCTTAAATTCCCACAAATCTTTTTCTTTGATTTCGAGTGAGTGCTGGCATTGGAATTGACGGACTTCCAACAATATGTTTATTGCCACAATGCTATGACACATTGACTGCATTTAGTTCACAAGGGTTAAATGAAACAAAAAATTAGGTGGAACAACTGAAGATTAAATAAAGAAATAACTTTAAAAACATTTGTGGGGCAGCACGGTGGCACAGTGGTTAGCATTGCTGCCTACGGCGCTGAGGACCCGGGTTCGAATCCCGGCCCTGGGTCACTGTCTATGTGGAGTTTGCACATTCTCCCCCGTGTTTGCGTGGGTTTCACCCCCACAACCCAAAAGATGTGCAGGATAGGTGGATTGGCCATGCTAAATTGCCCCTTAACTGGAAAAAATTGGGCACTCTAAATTTATAAAAAAAAAACATTTGTGCAAATCTGTGGCATCTCTACAAGATCTTCGGAGTCCAGTTTTTCTAACTGTTCCTGGAAACTGACCATCCCAAATTTTCTTAATATCATGATTCTACTCTTAATTTATTGGCATGTTTAATATTCCCCAAACATTTGAATAAGATAGCACATGTGTTTGTAATGCCACATATACTCTTCACTGTGGGGAGCATCACTTTTGGCAGTGGAGAAATCCTACAGAGAGTTAGAATTGGGCCTGCTACATCAAACTCAGTGCCCAGAGCACAAACACCAGGACTGTACACAAATGAGACATAATTAGAGGTTTTAAGTTTAGAGTCACCTCATGCTAAACATACACAGAACACCACAGCAATTGATGCTTTAGAATTCGTGACGCGGGTAAGATTTAAAAAAAGATTTAGAGTACCAAATTCTTTTTTTCCAATTAAGGGGCAATTTAGTGTTGCCAATTCAGCTACACTACACATCTTTGGGCTGTGGGGGTGAGACCCATGCAGACTCGGGGAGAATGCGCAAACTCCACACGGACAGTGATCCGGAGCCGGGATTCGAACCATGAGGCAGCAGTGCTAACCACTGCGCTACCTGCTGCCCTGTGACACGGGTAAGACGACGTAGAAGATCTCACAGGAATTATTGGAAGAAGAGAATGGGACTGTTCTTTCCTGGTGCACTTGACCCAATATTTTTGCAACAGCCAACATGGCTTAACAGAACCCCTGAAGATCAGGGTCATTTTCACATTTCTGTTGGTGGGAGCTTTCTATATGAAAATTGGCTGCTACGTTCCTTCATTACAATGGTGACCACATTCCCATGTAAGCTCGAGCTATCATTTTGTGTCCTTGGTTGGTAGACAAGGGTTATGTACTAGATAGAATACTTCAGATAAGAGGCTACATTTTTTGAAGCCTTCTCCAGCAGACTTACTGAAAACTGGCAAAACTCATCGCTCACATAGGCGTCAATTTGAAAGCCAACCAGTGATGAAACTCAAAGCCAATGTGAAAGAAATATATTATCTAATCATAGTCAGCACAATCTCTTCAATCTGAGTCGGGCCTGCTTTTATACATTGCTCATGATGAGCCCCAGATGTTGGCCTCCACCCCCTACCTGGGGAGCACGTACTCCACGAGTCCCACGAAGAGATCAATTATTGTATCTCAGTGGTCCTAGTGGGAGTTATAAGAATCATGAAGGGTTTAGATAAAGTAAATGAAGAGAATTTGTTTCCAATGGCAGAAGAGTGGACAACCAGAGAACACAGAGTCAAGGGATGCGCAACAGAACCAGAGGTGACATGATGATTGACGTTTTGCACAATGTGTGGTTAACATTGGGAATGCACTGCCTCTGCTCGAGTGGTGGATACAGATTCAATAGTAACCTCATAAAGGGAATTAGATAAATATTAATGAAGGGGAAAAAATTGTCGGGATACGGGGGGGAGTGGGAGAACAGAACATCTCTTTGAAAGAGCCAGCTCAAATTCAATGGCCCAAACGGCTTCCTTCCTTGCTGTGCTGTTTGTTGGTTCACCTTCAGTAACAAATGTAACAAATCCTTCCAGTTAGGATTGAACTGGGAGCAGAATGCGGCATTACACAGACTATTGTAAATATGTAAATAAATCTTTCTTTATTTATGACAGCTTTCCACAGGGTTATTAGTTTGGCAATGAGGATTAATAGTAGCTCTGGAGTCGCCCATCAATTTGCCTCGCCACCGAACGTTTGTTTATTGGGAGCGGTACGTCGTATTGCGTAAAATGCCGTTGCTTGGTAAATTGGCTGCCTTTGATGCAGGTCTGGAGGATTGGAATCAATGAGTGGGATTCTCTGATCCTGAGGTTAAGTGTTGATGCCGTTGTAAATGTCATCGCGTTTCCCGACGGCGTCAACATGACCTCAGGATCAGCAATTCTGGCCCCTACAGGGGGGGCAACCCGGCACTGGAGCAACCCATGCCGTTCCAGCTGCTGATCCCGGCATCAACTGGGCGCCGCGGGGTCCGTGCATATGCAGTGGCACTGGCGCCAACGCGCGCATGTGCAGTGGCTCCGTTCTCCGCGCCGGCCCTGACGCAACATGGCGTGGGGTTACAGGGGCCGGCGCAAAAGAAAGGAGTCCCCCAGCCCGAGATTCCGGCCCGCCGATCAGTGGGCCTAGATCGTGGGCCAAACCACAGCGGAGGCCCCCCCGGGGTCGGACCCCACACAGGCTGCCGCCAGACCTTTCAATGCCAAGATCGCGCTGGCGAGGAGCAGGTCAGAACGGCACCGGCGGGACTTGGGTTTTTCGGTATGGCCACTCGGCCCATCGCGGGCAGAGAATCGCTAGGGGGGGTCCAAGCCGACCGCGGCGGTGCCAATGGCCCTGGGCTGAGAGAATCCTGCCCACAATGTGGTGCATGCAATATTTCTTCGAGGCGAATGGAATATTGGGCCCAAACATTTGGGATCATCAAACATTTGACGTACGTGCCTTCACCAAATTCCAGGTCTTTCGATGAACCGGAAGGAATGGTTTAGGATCACTTCAACCCCAAGCCATCTGTGATTATGCAACGGTATTGGTTTAACTCGCTGGTACACTCTCCTGGTGAGTCAGTTCCGGATTTTTAAATTAATCTGTGGCACTTGGCCACTTGGCGCTGCACTGCAAGTTTGGGCCGTCCTCTCTCGGAAATTTCACCCGGAAACCTCCTTGAAGCAGGTTTGTGGCAGCGTTCAGTTGTTGGGCAACAGCCCAGCGGGACATCTCGCCCGAGGGTGATGGTGAGAGCTGACCACCGTGCCGTCATTGTGGTCAAGTGTCTCGTGAGAGTCAAAGTCGCTTGGTGTGGTGCAGGGCATACAGTCCCTGAGTGTTTGAGGCAATTGAACTGTGTTTCAGCTCCGAGAGTTGCGTTGATCCAGGTAACCTTGCAGGTTAACGGACTCCCAGTGCCGATGGAGATGGACACTAGGGCTGCCCTCTCCATTGTAGACTTCCGCACGTTTCAACCACTTTGTATTGGGATCATGCAGCTGACCTTGTTGGATACCAAGGCAAGGTTGGCCACCTATACAGAGGAACCATTAAATATCATGAGGACCACCGTGACGCCGGTGACATATGGACAGCAATCAGTCCACCATCCCTTGCTGGTGGTACGTGGTCTGGATCCCAACTTGCTAGGAAGAGGGAGGACACCTCAGAGGGCAGCGAGGCTATATGGCTGGAGATCAGGAATAAGAAGGGTGCCGTCACAATGTTGGGGGTTTACTACAGGCCACCCAACAGCCAGCGGGAGATAGAGGAGCAGATAGGTAGACAGATTTTGGGAACGAGCAAAAACAACAGGGTTGTTGCGATGGGAGACTTCAATTTCCCCAATATTGACTGGGACTCACTTAGTGCTAGGGGCCTGGACGGGGGAGAGTTTGTAAGGAGCATGCAGGAGGGCTTCTTAAAACAATATATAGACAGTCCAACTAGGCAAGGGGCTGTACTGGACCTGGTATTGGGGAATGAGCCCGGCCAGGTGGTAGAAGTTTCAGTAGGGTACCACAATTCAGTAAGTTTTAAAGTGCTGGTGGAAAAGGATAATAGTGGTCCTAGGGTGAATGTGCTAAATTGGGGGAAGGCTAATTATAACAATATTAGGCGGGAACTGAAGAACCTAGATTGGGGGCGGATGTTTGAGGGTAAATCAACACCTGACATGTGGGAGGCTTTCAAATGTCAGTTAAAAGGAATTCTGGACCGGCATATTCCTGTGCGGAAGAAGGATAAATACAGCAAATTTCGGGAACTTTGGATAATGAGAGATATTGTAGGCCTCGCCAAAAAGAAAAAGGAGGCATTTGTCAGGGCTAGAAGACTGGGAACAGACGAAGCCTGTGCGGAATATAAGGAAAGTAGGAAGGAACTTAAGCAAGGGGTCAGGAGGGATAGAAAGGGTCACAAAAAGTCATTGGCAAATAGGGTCAAGGAAAATCCCAAGGCTTTTTCCACGTACATAAAAAGCAAGAGGGTAGCCAGAGAAAGGGTTGACCCACTGAAGTATATAGGCAAGGGAATCTATGTGTGGAGCCAGAGGAAATGGGCGAGGTACTAAATGAATACTTTGCATCAGTATTCACCAAAGAGAAGGAATTGGTGGATGTTGAGTCTGGAGAAGGGTGTGTAGATAGCCTGGGTCACATTGAGATCCAAAAAGATGAGGTGTTGGGTGTCTTGAAAAATATCAAGGGAGATAAGTCCCCAGGGCCGGTTGGGATCTACCCCAGAATACTGAACGAGGCTAGAGAGGAAATTGCTGAGGCCTTGACAGAAATCTTTGGATCCTCACTGTCTTCAGGTAATGTCCCGGAGGACTGGAGAATAGCTAATGTTGTTCCTTTGTTTAAGAAGGGTAGCAAGGATAATCCAGGGAACTACAGGCCGGTGAGCCTTACGTCAGTGGTAGGGAAATTACTGGAGAGAATTCTTCGAGACAGGATCTACTCCCATTTGGAAGCAAATGGACATATTAGTGAGACGCAGCATGGTTTTGTGAAGGGGAGGCCCCCACCCTGTGGAACAACATTGAGCTCTGGTTATTTTGGGGACTAATTACATATTATAGCAAGTTTATCATCAACCTGGACTCTCTATTGGCTCTGCTGCATTTGCTGTTGTGAAAGGGTCAGGAGTGGGGCGGGGCGCTTATAGGAGGAGGCATTCACGGCTGTGAAGAGGCATCTATGTTCAAAGCAATTCCTGATGCACTATGATCAGTCTCGGCCCCTGATTTTAATGTGTGATGCTTCTCTTTATGGCATCGGATTGGTGCTGGTCCATGAATGGGACGACGGCACAGGACGCTCCACTGTTCACCTCGAGGACCCTAATGGTCGCCGGGCTCCGTTATGCACAGATCGAGGAGGACAGTCTGATTGTGATCTTCAGAATTAAGAAATTCCGTCATTACATGGGCCTCATTTTGTTAGCGTGACTGACCACAAGCCGATGCTTGGCCCCTTCCAGGAGGACAAGAGAAACCTTCCAAATGCATTGGCCTGGATCCAGCATTGAGCGCTCCTGCTTTCTGCTTATGAATACACCTTTCAAAACTGCCCGGGTACCAAGATTGCCCATGCACTCGCCCTCAGCCACCTGCCTTTGCCTGTGAACGCCCCGTCCATACCTGTTGCAGAAGAGGTGATTGCAATGTTGAATTTTATGGACACTTTATCAGTGACGGTTGCTCGGGTGCGTGCGTGGACACAGCGTGACTCAGTGTTGGCGAAGCTTTGCCTTATGCTACTCGACGGTGGTAAAGAAGAAGCCCTTGCAGCGACTCTTCGGCCCTCCCCAAAAAGGTTCTCTGAGCTGTGTTTGGATGATGGCGTGATATTGTGGGGTGCTCCAGCGGTCATTCCCCCACAAGGGGCAGCAGGGTAGCATGGTGGTTAGCATAAATGCTTCACAGCTCCAGGGTCCCAGGTTCGATTCCTGGCTGGGTCACTGTCTGTGTGGAGTCTGCACGTCCTCCCCCTGTGTGCGTGGGTTTCCTCCGGGTGCTCCGGTTTCCTCCCACAGTCCAAAGATGTG
Organism: Scyliorhinus canicula; assembly: GCF_902713615.1. Taxonomy (NCBI): domain Eukaryota; kingdom Metazoa; phylum Chordata; class Chondrichthyes; order Carcharhiniformes; family Scyliorhinidae; genus Scyliorhinus; species Scyliorhinus canicula. The sequence continues at coordinate 26,942,450 of NC_052154.1, read as the reverse complement.
CGGGTTAGGTGGATTGGTCATGCTAAATTGCCCGTAGTGTTCTAATAAAAGTAAGGTTAAGGGGGGGGGGTTGTTGGGTTACGGGTATAGGGTGGATACGTGGGTTTGAGTAGGGTGATCATGGCTCGGCACAGCATTGAGGGCCGAAGGGCCTGTTCTGTGCTGTACTGTTCTATGTTCTATGTTCTAAGGTCAGGAAGCCATGTTACAGGACTTGCACACTGGCCATCGGGGGCATCAAAGTTGAAAATGTTGGCCCAGAGCTATGTTTGGTGGTTGGGCATTGATGGGGACATCGGGGGAGCTGTAAAAAAAAATGCCCGGTGTGCCGGGAATTTCAGAACCTTCTGTCGGCGGCTACTCTCCAGCCTTGGAAATGGCAGGTTGCCCACGGATTCCCCGCCACACGGATTTTGCGGGACTGTTCATGGGGATCATGTGCCTGGTAATCATGGATGCTCACTCCAAGTGGCTGGAGGTGTGCAGGATGACTTCCACAACATCCAGGGCCATAATTGAGAATTTCAGGAGATCCTTCTGCTTCCATGTGATCCCAGAAGTACTGGTAATGGACAATGGCACCCCTTTCACCAGTGAGGAGTTTGTCGTATTTATGCAGCGGAATGGCATTTAGCACATCCAGATCATGTCATACCATCCTCCCTCACAAGAACTAGCAAAGCGGGCAGTCCAGACACTTAAATGAAATGGAAAATGAAAATCACTTTATTGTCACGAGTAGGCTTCAATGAAGTTACTGTGAAAAGCCCCTCGTCGCCACATTCTGGCGCCTGTCTGGGGAGGCTGGTATGGGAATGTGGCAACTAGGGGCTTTTCACAGTAACTTAATTGAAGCCTATTCGTGACAATAAAGCGATTTTCATTTTTCAATGGGGATTGAAGAAGCAGGCAACGAGTCAATGGACACGCGATTGGCGCGCTTCCTATTCGATTACCGTATGATGCCGCATATGACCACCGGGATCACACTGGCAGAGCTTCTGATGGTTTGGGACGCAACTGAGTCTGACTTTTACCAACCTCAATGTCAAGATCGAGTTGCATCAGGAGTCGCAGAAGAGACACGATGATCTGAGGGCGCTAGAGCGAGCGTTCCCTGCCAAGGACACCATTTATGCACGGAATTTTGGCAATGGTGGGTTGTGGCTTCCGGGTGTGGTACTGGACCAGACAGGCCCAGTCTCGTGTCGGGTCTGAATCCAAAGAAAAACCCATTTAACCATATGGGAGCCCGCCGGCGGTAGTACCATTGTCACCACAGCAGTAGCAACCTCTCAGGTTAAGGGCCCAGTCATCCGGGTTGTCATGCTCGGCCCAACAGTCATGAGGGCCATGACTCAGGTACTGACATGGACGCAGAAGTGTTCACGCCGGCAGACGACAGCGTGGCCAGCACCGAGGACCCGACGATTAGCCTTCGGTGGTCTGCCAGAAAATGGCACTCAGCAACTCGTTACACTCCACCCGACCCAGAGCCACCTGGGTGGATGCACAGCTGCGGGAAAAGCGGCACAGAAGGCCCCCTCCATTGGAAACGTTCGGATTTTGGGGAAGGAGGGATGTCATAACCCCTACGAGGACTACGGGGAAACAATTATTGATCTCCCCATGGGACTCGTGGAGTATGAACTCCCCAGGTATAAGGTGGAGGCCAACCACCTGGAGCTCGTTATGAGCAAAGTATAAAAGCAGGCCCAACTCAGGGCCTAGTGTAACAAATCCTCCCAGCTAGGATTTCACCGCGAATGGGATGTTGCATTACACACGCAGACTATTGTAAAGATGTAAATAAATCCTTCTTCGTTTACAATAGCTTTCATCTGAGTTATTATAATGATCTTAAACATTTATATCAATTCTGCTTTCAGCCTTCTCTGCTCTAAGGAGACTAACCATCTTCTCCAGTTTATCTATATAATTATGATGTGGAGATGCCGGCGTTGGACTGGGCTGAGCACAGTAAGAAGTCTTACAACACCAGGTTAAAGTCCAACAGGTTTGTTTCAAACACGAGCTTTCGGAGCACGGCTCCTTCTTCAGGTGAATGGAAAGGCTTGTTCCAGAAATGTTTATATAGACACAGTCAGAGATGCCCCGGAATGCGAGCACCTGCAGGCAATCAAATCATCAAAGATGCAGAGAGAGAGGTAACTCCAGGTTAAAGAGGTGTGAATTGTCCCAAGCCAGTTCAGTCGGTAGGCCTCTGCAAGTCCAGGCTTGTTGGTGGGGGCCGAATGTAATGCGACATGAATCCCAGATCCCGGTTGAGTCCGCATTCATGCGTGCGGAACTTAGCTATAAGTTTTTGCTCAGCAATTTTGCGTTGTCGCGTCTCCTGAAGGCCTCCTTGTAGAATGCTGACCCGGAGATCAGAGGCTGAATGTCCTTGACTGCTGAAGTGTTCCCCAACTGGAAGGGAACAGTCCTGCCTGTTGATAGTCGCACGATGCCCGTTTATTCGTTGTCGCAGTGTCTGCATGGTCTCGCCAATGTACCACGCTTCGGGACATCCTTTCCTGCAGCGTATGAGGTAGACTACATTGGTCGAGTCGCACGAGTATGCGCCGCGTACCTGGTGGGTGGTGTTTCCACGTGTAATGGTGGTGTCCATGTCGATGATCTGGCATGTCTTGCAGAGATTACCCTGGCAGGGTTTTGTGGTGTTGTGGTTGCTGTTCTGAAGGCTGGGTAATTTGCTGCAAACAATGGTTTGTTTGAGGTTGCGCGGTTGTTTGAAGGCCAGTAGTGGGGGTGTGGGGATGACCTTGGCAAGATGTCCATCCTCGCTGATGATGTGTTGGAGGCTGCGAAGAAGATGTCGTAGTTTCTCCGCCCCAGGAAAGTACTGGACGACGAAGGGTACTCTGTCAGTGGTGTCCCGTGTCACCTCATACGCTGCAGGAAAGGATGTCCCGAAGCGTGGTACATTGGCGAGACCATGCAGACACTGCGACAACGAATAAACGGGCATCGTGCGACTATCAACAGGCAGGACTGTTCCCTTCCAGTTGGGGAACACTTCAGCAGTCAAGGACATTCAGCCTCTGATCTCCGGGTCAGCATTCTACAAGGAGGCCTTCAGGAGACGCGACAACGCAAAATTGCTGAGCAAAAACTTATAGCTAAGTTCCGCACGCATGAATGCGGACTCAACCGGGATCTGGGATTCATGTCGCATTACATTCGGCCCCCACCAACAAGCCTGGACTTGCAGAGGCCTACCGACTGAACTGGCTTGGGACAATTCACACCTCTTTAACCTGGAGTTACCTCTCTCTCTGCATCTTTGATGATTTGATTGCCTGCAGGTGCTCGCATTCCGGGGCATCTCTGACTGTGTCTATATAAACATTTCTGGAACAAGCCTTTCCATTCACCTGAAGAAGGAGCCGTGCTCCGAAAGCTCGTGTTTGAAACAAACCTGTTGGACTTTAACCTGGTGTTGTAAGACTTCTTACTGTATCTATATAATTGTAATTCCTCATCTCTGAAATCACTCTTGTAAATCCTTTTTATCATTTCCAGAGTGTTCATATCCTACCTAAAATATGGTGCCCCGAATTGGATAGTATATTCTTGCTGGAAAACTTTAAACCAGGGAAGACTCAAACCCATCGCTACGCTAATGGGAATCTTTAATAACGTGAGACGTCGATATTCCGGCAATAGTACTGAAAACTTGTGCTTCAGAACTTGCCGTGCCCCTAGACAAGCTGTTCGAGTATAGCTACAACACTGGCATCTACCCAGAAATGTGCAAAATTGCCCAGGTACTCAAAATCAGGAGAAATCCAAGCCCCCAATTACTGCCCCATCCGTCTACTCTTGATCACCTGCAAAGTGATGGAAGAGATCATTAACCATGTTATTCAGCAGCACTCAGCAATAACCTGCTCACGGACGCTCAGTCTGAGTTCCTCCAGGGCCACTTGGCTTCAGAGCTCTTTAGAGCCATGGTTCAAATGTGGACAAAAGAGCTGAACTGAAATGGTGAGGTGAGAGTGTCTGTCATTGACATTAAGACAGCATTGAGCATGGCACCAAGGTGCCCTAGCAAAACTGGAGTCAATAAGAATCAAGGGGGAAAACTCTCCACTGGTTAGAGTCATACCTGGCACAAAGGGAGATGGTTGTGATTGTTGTAGGTCAATCACCTCAGTTCCAGGACATCACTGCAAGGGTTCCTCAGAGTTGTGTCCTAGGCCCAACCATCTTCAGCCTCTGCATCAATGAACTTCCCTCCATCAGAAGGTCAGAGGTGGGGATGTTCGCTGTTGATTGCCTAATGTTCAGCACCATTCATGACTCCTCAGATATTTAAGCAGTCTCTGTCCAGATTGCGCAGGACTTGGACAGGCTGCCCTGCCATTCAATAAGATTGTGGCCGGTGTCCTACCGTTAACTCCATGTTTCCATTCTATTCCTGCCCCTCAATTTCCTTAGTGCCTTCAAATCTAATAAATCCCTCTTGAGTATATTCAATTCACAGCTCTTGAGGGTAGAGAAATTCTCCCGTTTGGAGGACAGGTTTGAGACAATGTTGTTTGAGCATGTCATAGATACAAAGATTACAATAATTTAACAGTGCTAGGTATGGTCACTAGGAGCAGAGATAAGCATGTGTGATTCACCAGTAATACTGTTATCCGCCTTAATTAACTCCAGAAAAACAGCCTTGGGCCCTTCGAAAGTACTACGGGCGCATTACTGAAATTTGGCAGCTGTATAAAGGCAAACTGATGCAAGTTAAATCAGATCATTCTTAAATGGCACGCAGAAGCATTACGATAGATTTATTTTATAAACAATTCGTAATCTATCGAAAATTCTCCTCATGTACATATACTTGGAACTGGGAGTTGCTATCAGTGAGAATGTGGACATTATTTCACAAACTTTTCACCACAGCAGATAGTAATTACAAACCTAAGAACCAAAACAATGCATATTTGTTCCAGACAACCCCTGCTGCATCTGTAGTAGTCAGTAATATCCATGGGGATAAGCTTTCACTTTGATGTCTATGTTGTACTTTTTTTTTGCTAGATTCCAATAACTAGTAAAGGCCAACAGACAGACAACAGGCAATGAAGGCCTCACTGGTAACAACTGGGATGGAGGATAGCCTGAGGCAGTTCTTTAAGACCACAAACCTCTTCATTGATTTTTGTTCTGATCTTTCCATCTCTTTCAATGCAGGCAGTGCTATTTCTATTAACATTGTTGGTTACGTAGGCTTTCTTCATCTGGACGGAATAATCCTTGAGCGCCGCATTCCAGTGACAAGAACACGCGTTTTAAAACAAAATTCCCATTCAACCATGGCAAATTCAGAGCTTGTCGCTTACTTGAATCTATTCTAATTCATTTTTTTTTTTTGAAGAACAGCTGCCAATGAAAGTCTGTTAACCCTAGGGCTGCCAACAGGTACAAAGAATTAAACAACTATCTCCTTGGTCGGGACAGTTTCCATAAGTTTTCAACTGCACAAATATCGTCATGGCAAGATGTCAGAAGTTGCTGCGTTACTGTGTTGTTACCTGAAAACCACAGAAATAATGTTCGAAGAAATTGAACCTTGCTCATGCCTGCCCTTTGGTTTTCCTATTCCTTTCTTCCAACATTCATTTAACTTTTCTATCTGACTGACCTTCTCTCTATCTCAACTCGCTGGGGGGAAAAAAAAGCCTACTCTCTAAACTTTTACTTGCTTTCTTTGATCCTCTTCCACTTTGGAATTGGAACCAAGAAACAAAACTGAGCTTTGATCAATAAAAGACCAGCTACAAAAAAAACGATTGAAAGCCAGAGGAACGAGGAAAGATGTGGTGAAATCAGATCCGGTCAGAGGAGTTTTTAAATGTGCCAAAATAGGAAGGCTTTCCAGTGGCATGACAATTCTGGAACCTGGGTTTGAATCCAGCACAGCTTATGGACTCCCCCAGTCAAGTTCAATACTAACCCTCTGCCAAATAGGCACCCTCGCTTAGAGGGGCCATTTGATTGCTGGGTGGGGGAAATGGCAAAATTGCATTTCAAGAGATGTGGGGCAGGATTTTCAATCACCTGTTGGGGTGAGATGGAGTGGAGGTTCAATTTGAAGATTGCACGGAGATATCAGAAGACTGGAACTCCATCCACCAGCACTGTTTTCAAAGGAAGGGCCGGGGTGGAGGTGGGGGTTGTTTCGTTGTGTGGTCAGAGTTTGTAGTTTCTCAGAGCTATTTGCAGCAAGTATTTACAAATTTGGATCTCTAATAATAATAATAATAATCTTTATTATTGGCACAAGTAGGCTTACATTAACACTGCAATGAATTTACTGTGAAAATCACCTAGTCGCCGCATTCCGGTGCCTGTTCGGGTACACAGAGGGAGAATTCAGAATGTCCAATTCACTGAACAAGCACGTCTTTCGGGACTTGTGGGAGGAAACCGGAACACCCGGAGGAAACCCACGCAGACATAGGGAGAATGTGCAGACTCCGCACAGAGTGACCCAAGCCAGGAATCGAACCTGGGACCCTGGCACCGTGAAGTAACAGTGTTAACCAAAAGTCTCAGACCTCACAGGGTTAGTCTCTGAGATAGCTTGACCATCTCACTGATCTCGTCCTGATTTCCTTTTGACGTCAAGGATATTCTATACTTCCAGTTCTATCAGTGTGAGAATTTTTCTGTGTGGTTGTAGAGTTTGTTGGTAAGCCTTTCTTCCTTTCCATCAAGATCTGAGTAGTAAGCCCCAAGTTTGTATGAGCTTTCTCACCAAAGATATTAAGGTGCTCGGTTTCTCCTTATGCTACCTCAGTCTGCCTAAACCCTGTGCGATCTTGGTCGTGAAGTTTTTTCAATGATTGTGCCTTCACTTTTTTGGTCTCAGACCAAAATTGTCTCCATGACCTTCAGCACTGAAACTCACATGCTCTATATCTGTGATTAAAGTTCCGAGCCTGGTTAATTAATTGTTTACTCACCTTCATGCTGTTATATACTCTCGTGGTTATTTGTGGTGATATTGGGTTTGTGTTTTTGAGCTAGAGATGGAAGCTGTGATCTCAATCTCCTACCAATCGCTCACTCTGATAGTGGGAAACCATTTTGTAGCGGTGAGAGTCGTTAATCGGAAGAGTTAGATTAAGGTCTTTGTTTTTCTTCCATGAATCTTTGACGGTTTGTACCCCTCTCTCAGCTTCTCCATTCCCTTGAAGATAGCGCGGTGAACTGTTTAATTGTGAAATTATGGAGTACCTCATTAGCAAATTGTAGTCCACTACCAGACATCATGATGTCTGAGATGTCATGTGTTGTATATATTCTGTTGATGGATGGCTTCTTCTGCTGTACTTCTGAGCAACCTGCTTACTTCAGTCCACTGTGAATAATAATCAGCATGGCAGCACGGTAGCATTGTGGGTAGCACAATTGCTTCACAGCTCCAGGGTCCCAGGTTCGATTCCGGCTTGGGTCACTGTCTGTGCGGAGTCTGCACATCCTCCCCGTGTGTGCGTGGGTTTCCTCCGGGTGCTCCAGTTTCCTCCCACAGTCCAAAGATGTGCAGGTTAGGTGGATTGGCCATGATAAATTGCCCTTAGTGTCCAAAATTGCCCCTAGTGTTGGGTGGGGTTACTGGGTTAAGGGGATAGGGTGGAGGTGTTGACCTTGGGTAGGGTGCTCTTTCCAAGAGCCGGTGCAGACTCGATGGGCCGAATGGCCCCCTTCTGCACTGTAAATTCTATGATAATCTATGATAATCATTGACCATAAAGAAGGTTTCCCCCCTTAAATTCAAATAAGTCCATTCCCAGGATAGAAAAGTAGAAGGTAATAGTTGTTATTTTTCTCATGGCTGTTTACAGCACAAGTGACACAATTAGAAATCTTTCCTTCTGTCGAGCGAATAATGTCCGGCCATCAAACTGATTGCTGTGCTGTTGCACAAAATTTTGCGATTCCTCGATGACTTTGGTGAAGTCTTTGAAGAATACCAAAGTGGCCTCTGAATAGCTATTCTCTCACTGAAGACTAGTAAGTCACCAATGACTGTGAAGTGCTTGCCCTGTTCAAAGTACTGTAATAGTGTTGGATTAGTGGAGATGTCATCTGGCCATTCTTCCAGACAATATTCTCAGATTTGGGGGCAATCTCCATTTTGTTGCTGGGTTTGTTTTATTTCTTGCAGCATTTTTGCAATTGCTATAAGTGCTCAATGATTAAGAATGTATATGCTCCAACCTCCTTGAAGAACAGTAAATGCTCTTTTTGGTTCCTTCTGATGATATTCATGACAGTGTGTCTGCCATTGCTTGATATGCCCCTTGCACATGCTCTGTGATTGACTTATAGCTCATCAAACTTAGACTGAACTGCTGGATTATTGGAGACATCTTCAGAATTTCTTTCATACTCAGAAGGGTGATGAGTGAATTCTGGTCTGATTTGATTTTGAAATGTAATCCCAGAACACAGTTTGAGAATTTTCTGCATGCTAATGGTTCTTCTACCAATATGGCGGAATGTTGCAGGATTGGACAAAATCAGCATGGATTTACGAAAGGGAAATTATGCTTGACAATTCTTTTGTAATTCTTTGAGGATGTAATGACCAAAGTTGATGAAGGGGAACCAATAGATGTGGGCAGCACGGTAGCACAGTGGTTGGCACAGTTACTTCACAGCTCCAGGGCCCCAGGTTCGATTCCTGGCTTGGGTCACTGTCTGTGCGGAGTCTCCCCGTGTCTGCGTGGGTTTCCTCCGAGTGCTCCGGTTTCCTCCCACAGTCCAAAGATGTGCGGGTTAGGTGGATTGGCCATGATTGGCCCTTCGTGCCCAAAAAGGTTGGGTGGGGTTAGTGGGTTGTGGGGGCAGGGTGGAAGCATGGGCTTAAATGGGGTGCTCTTTCCAAGGGCCGGTGCAGACTCAATGGGCTGAATGGCTTCCTTCTGCACTGTAAATTCTATGATTCTATGATTCAGATGGTTTTCGACAAAGCCCCACATAAGCCCCTGTCAAATTAAAGCGCATGGGATTGGGGGTCATGTATTGAGATGGATAGAGAACTGGTTGGCAGACAGGAAACAGGGTGGGAATAAATGGGTATTTTCCAAATGGCAGGCAGTGACCAGTGGGTTACCACAGGTATAATTGTTAGGACCACAGCTATTCACCATTGGTGCAATTCAAAGACCCATTGTGCCTGGCACAGATCCGGGTGCAAAGGGTGAATTGCGTGAGTGTCCCAAATTAGGCTCTACTCCAGGCTGATTCCGAATCCCGTGACTCGCTCTGCCCAGTGTGATTTAGATCTCGGCCTCACAGGATGACATCCATACCTGCATGTTTAAATGAACCTAATTGCTCATTGAAATAAAATACCCGGATGCCAGATTCACCCAGTACCCGGGACTCAGGTTGCCATTTAGTACGGTTCACACAAACGTGGACCAGGTGTAATGGCACCTCGGGGGGGGGGGTCTTGAAAGCCATTAGAGAACCAGGGGTGGTCAGGGGCAGGGCTGAGTAGTACCCTGGTGCTCCTCCTGGCACCTAGTCACCTTGGCAGTGCCACCCTGTAAGTGTCACCCTGGCAATCAAGAGGCATTGCCAGCATTCCGGGTGCTAGGTTGGAACTTCCAGGGGTTGGGCCTGAGGGGAAAGGCAGTCATGCCTATCGGAAAGGTGGTGAAGTGGGGGAGGGGGGTGAGTTCCCAGGGGCTTCAGGCACGTTAGGGGGTGAGGATGGTTGTATAGAAAGCGGAAGGGTAGCCTGAAATGGGAGAAAGATTGAGAGACAGCAGTTGGAGGTCTGCTGCATCCCAGGACCCAGCTGGGTCCCAGTCAGAAGCCGAGCCTCTGGACCAAGTTATAGAACATAGAACATAGAACATAGAACAGTACAGCACAGAACAGGCCCTTCGGCCCTCAATGTTGCGCCGAGCCATGATCACCCTACTCAAACCCATGTATCCACCCTATACCCGTAACCCAACAACCCCCCCCTAACCTTACTTTTTATTAGGACACTACGGGCAATTTAGCATGGCCAATCCACCTAACCCGCACATCTTTGGACTGTGGGAGGAAACCGGAGCACCCGGAGGAAACCCACGCACACAGGGGGAGGACGTGCAGACTCCACACAGACAGTGACCCAGCCAGGAATCGAACCTGGGACCCTGGAGCTGTGAAGCATTTATGCTAACCACCATGCTACCCTGCTGCCTTATTTTGGAGTTGATACAGGTGCGAGGGTGTGGCCGTGAGTTTCAGAGGGGGATGTCAGCGACACTCCAGTGGGTCCATAGCTGATCAGAGGAGTCCCAAAGGCTACAGGGTGCAGAAGATGGTGCTGGCACTGTGATGCCCTCCGGCCCAGGTCCTCCAGAGGATGCCTGCAACAGTTCATGGTAAGCAGCAGGCTGCCTCCACCTCTGATGTGCATCCTGAGGATAGACCTAGACACAACGGCAAGGGCATGGCACAGGTGCCATACCATCCCCTTGTTGAGGGAGAGCCTCCTGCGCCTGCTGTCCGACATCTCTTTGAACGGTCAGTGAATCCTGTACTCCTTTGATATCTGTGGCCTCCCCCTCTGGACCCCTTCCTGGCTGATGGGCAACTTGGTCCTCAGGGTATGGGGTGGGCTTCTGCACATGGGCTGCCGCCTCGTGCCTCTGTTGACCCTGAAGTTGCCGCCTTCTCCAGCATCTGGCCGCCTGGACTGCCACCATCTCTGCGAGGGCAGCTGCTGCGGGGTCTACAATATTATCCATAATGTCATATTTGTGAGGAATTGGAGAAGTGTGAGACTGACAGCAAGTTAAGGCTTCCACTCAGGACACTCAAACCCCCAAGCCTCCCCCACCTTTACATTCGCTGCCATCTCTCAGGGTGCCATCCAACAAACCCCGCCCTTCATGCGCACTTCCAACTACAGGAGGGGCCCCTGGGCACTGGATCCCAGACCCCCGGCAGGACCAGGCACAGGTTCCCTTCCCGATCCACAATTGGTCGTGGGGATGTCCCAGAGTTGAAACCCCCCCTTGGCTGTTTGACTGTTGGCTGCTGCTCTGTAGTGTTGAATCCCCCAGTGTTCAGGCAAAGTGTCCATGCCTCACAGTCTGATTCGGATGCTAGGCAGTAACATCCGCCTGCGACATGGCATGTAAATCCATGGGTATCTACTTGGGAGCTGTGGAGTGCTCACATTACTAACATTGCCAATTCCCTATTAGCGATGGCCTTCACCTGTGTAGCCAGAGGCTGCCACAGGCAGTGGGGGCTAAAGTGACCTTCACCACATTACCATAGATGGAGGTGTTCAGTGGGATGGACAGGCAGAAGCTGAAATTGCCCCTGGTATAGGTATAGACGATCTGTGGGAGGGGTGGCATGTCGGCCCCATGGGCACTGAACCCCCTAGCCCAGGGGTGACCTCCCACCTATGGCGGCCGACCCTTCCGACCGGTCTCGTCCTCTCCTGGGGGCTCTCCCACGCCCTCCCGAGCACTGGGGCAGCAGCCGCAGTGCCCCCGGACTGGTTGCCCGATTTCTAAGATGGCTCCTCACCTCCTCCGATCCCCACAGCTGTCATTTCGCCAGCTTCAGGTTTTAAATAGGTGTACAAAAGGGTGGGCGGGTTACCCACTAGCTGGGAATTTGATAGATGAGGGCTGTAATGTAATCTTGCTTGAGCCATTTGACTTTATCTGAAAAAACAGAAGTCTCTGCTCCTGTGTCAAATTTTAAACTCTGTGGGATGTCTAACCATTTTGAGTTTAATACTCCAATACTTGCTTTTACCTCCCCCAGGAATGTTAGTTCCTTTGCTTGTGATTCTTCCACTCCTGTATTTGTTGTAATATGCCTTTCAGGGATAGCAACATGACACATTTCCCTTGGACTTGTATGGCTCAACCCAAAGATGTGCAAGGTTGATAGATTGGCCACGCTGAATTGCCCCTTAATTGGAAAAATAAAAACTTTTATGGCTTACCTTTCTCATTCGTATACACTTGATTCAAGAAACCCCTCTGTACATTGTTTCAAAATAATGAATTTAGTTAGTAGGTCATAGGCATTCCTAAGGGCAGCACGGTCGCATTGTGGATAGCACAATGGCTTCACAGCTCCAGGGTCCCAGGTTTGATTCCAGCTTGGGTCACTGTCTGTGCGGAGTCTGCACATCCTCCCCCTGTGTGCGTGGGTTTCCTCCGGGTGCTCCGGTTTCCTCCCACAGTCCAAAGATGTGCAGGTTAGGTGGATTGGCCATGATAAATTGCCCTTAGTGTCCAAAATTGCCCTTAGTGTTGGGTGGGGTTACTGGGTTATTGGGATAGGGTGGAGGTGTTGACCTTGGGTAGGGTGCTCTTTCCAAGAGCCGGTGCAGACTCGATGGGCCGAATGGCCTCCCTCTGCACTGTAAATTTTATGAATTCTATGATCCATGTGCAGCTTTAAAATGTCCTCTCTCTTTTTACAGGTTGTCAGCGTTTTTGAGCCACAAGCAGTTTTGGAACAACTTATTTTTCCACAGTTAATGCACTCTGCCCACCCCATACTGGACAGTCTTCTTTTTTGTGCAGTTTATTCTCCCCACACCAAAGACAATTTAAAATGGAAGTTGGTACATTTTTCCTCATTTTGGCAGGCTCTGACACGCTTTCTCTTTCATGTCCGACAAACTGAATTGTCTCATTCTATCTTCTCCATAGGGCCTCTCCTTCACTGAACACCCGATTCTGCTTCCTGATTTCCAGTTGCCTTGCAATCTGCATTGCTTTTACGAATGTTAAACCCCTGTCTTTGTAAGGGATCTGATAAAGCTTCAACTATGATTCTGTTGTACACCAGCTCATCCTTTTAGATTCTGTAATTACAGCTCCCTGTCGGCCTAACGAGATTGTCGATGAACAAATCCATGCATTTGCTTGGTCTTTGCTTTCATTGGTCTTGGCTTTCAAAGAGATCAAAGAACAATACAGCACAGCAACGGGCCCTTTTATGACATTTAGTTCTCTCTATTATTACATTCTGACAGATGCTGGAATAAGAGTTGAAGGATTGCAGGACTGCTTCATCAGAAATCTCATTAGCTGCCTGTCTCGCTATCATGTCATCATTGATAGGTCCTACTGTATAAAGTAGTGTTCTGACCTAATTATTATGATCTTCTTTGTGTAATCCTGAAGCAGTTCCATGCCTTTTAAAACTTTTTTATCCAGTTGTCCTGGTTCCATGCCTATTGTAAGCCTCCTGCTCTCTGAGATGGTTCTAGGAATGGGCCTAGGAAGAGTGCTTTTTGGGAGGGTTGGTGCAGACTCGATGGGCCGAATGGCCTAATTCTGCACTGCAGGGGATTCTATGAGTGGTTGTGTGGATTCCATGAATCTACTGAGCCCTGAATGTGTGCTGCTTCTGTGCTACTGTTTGTTGCTTCAGGCCTGTGCTCCTTGCTATCCAATCTCTGGATCTGTGTCTCAGCTTGTATCTGCTGTCCCTGTAATGCTCCAACACCTTGGGCAGTCCTTTCTTGCTAGCCTACATCTTTCTTTTAAGGTCCGCTGTATATTTTACTTGCTGCCAGCATGGAATGTGGTTGCAGTCTGAATATGCGGAAAAGTAATGGTCTTTGTTTGCAGCAAGTGCTTCCACATTTGGACTTTCACACAAGGATGGTGCTTCCCGTCCTTCCAGCTCTCTCATACTCCTCAGGCATGTGATCTCACATAATTTTCGCATCATGCATCCTTCTGATATTAACTCTCTATAGGCAACTGGCCACATTAGTGCACAGCAAGGTATCACTCTGCCTCATATACAGACACATAAGTATATTACTGTCAAGTCACCTGTAGATTTAGTTGTCGGCTGCATTTGGTTGCAAGGTGGCATCTTTCAGTTCAATAGGTCCAGCTAGTTTTTGCCATCAAGAGTTCCGGTAAAGAATAAAAGGTTTCAGGCAAAACGTAGCCAATGTAAATCTTCATGCAAATGGTTGCCACTTAGTGTTTTGCAGAGAAAATTATATTTCCTGCTCTGGTCCAGTGCAAAAGGCTTTAATGAAGCCAAGTGCCGGGCAATCACTTCCTTCGTGCAATGAACATATTTAACTTGTCAAATTACATGCTAATGATGCATAAGCTCATTTGAACTTTCATTAGGTTAAAATGCTGTGAAAAATCCTCGTGAAAATGGCTACCATTCCTGCTGCAGGAACAGATCAAAAACCTGCAAAGGGTAAAGGGTATAAAGCCTGATATTTGGAGAAAAAAGTTGCCCTCAAGGAAGATTAAAGTTGACTTAATACAATGAGGTTTTTCACAAGTACGCTCCCCTCGTATGTGACTACAACTGGAATTGGTAAGTGTGGCTCAGTAGAGGCAAGAGGCTCAGTATAGGTGAAGCGCCATGAGGGAGACCTGGGATTAATCAACCTCGTGTAATTTGACACTGCTACCTCTCATAATAGTACAACATCTACTTCTCTTGCTGTCGTACCCTCTGGGATACAGTAGTGGTCACCATGAAAGAGCTGAATATCATATTACTCATGTTTTACGTTAATGCTGGTTGCTAATTGTTGGCAAACAGATGTGATCTAATCTATGAATATACAAAAGGAATATGTGCAAAAAATGTTCCATACATGGCACAAGTTAATCAGTTATGCTTTCTCTAATGCAATTAGTGACACAGCTAAGATCGGAGTTATATTAAAATATGAAAAAGGGAAATTTAATCAAAGCCAATGGAGACAACAATAGACACCAAACAAATACTGGTAACCTCATCATCAGAGCTAATTAGATACCATTGATGCTTTCATTGTCTATTACCTTAGGCAACACTGAAGAACAAGAATATCTAGAGCACAAATACCAGGATAAACAGATTTTACTGGAATAAACCTGTTATAAATCACACTTGTACTCTTGCACCAAGGCAACCATTCCACTTACAGTCACAACAAAAATTGAAATGATTTTCATCCCCTGGGAACCAGCATGTTGTTGCTTAATAAACAATGGATGCCTCCCACATTGGTTTTGGGATAGCTTTTATCTAAAACAATTTACAATGCTCAAATCAGTACATACAGCTTTTTCTGAATTTGTCTATTCATCCAGGTGACGGGTTGCACTGGGAATGAAATACTTTTGGCACTTCGTTTCAGGAATTGACATTTCCTGACGCGTTACAGCGCGTTTCCACTGGAAGGTGTGTGCCGCCTTTCTTTGCCTTGGTTGCTTCAGAAAGGCATCTTCTACTGCATCAGCAGGAATCATCCATTGGTGACACCTGCTGCCTTCAATGACTCGCTAAGTGAGATTCATGCCAAATTACAGTCAGTCTTATGCTATGGATCGACAGACATTAGGAACTACTACTGGCATCACTCATTATATGAAAAGCACAATTTGAAGTTGACGACAACTTGCACCTAATCAGGATGTTACTAGTAATGTTCTCATATGCCTCGTGCACGTGTGTGAATTTGACCATATTGTACACACAGCACGGTAGCATGGTGGTTAGCACAATTGCTTCACAGCTCCAGGGTCCCAGGTTCGATTCCCAGCTTGGGTCACTGTCTGTGCGGAGTCTGCACGTTCTCCCCGTGTGTGCGTGGGTTTCCTCCGGGTGCTCCGGTTTCCTCCCACAGTCCAAAGATGTGCAGGTTAGGTGGATTGGCCATGATAAATTGCCCTTAGTGTACAAAATTGCCCTTAGTGTTGGGTGGGGTTGCTGGGTTATGGGGATAGGGTGGAGGTGTGGGCTTGGATAGGGTGCTCTTTCAAAGAGCCGGTGCAGACTCAATGGGCCGAACAGCCTCCTTCTGCACTGCAAATTCTATGATTCTAAAAATTCTATGATTATTTACATTTGCCTATGATGGAAATTTACCGCAAAGTGTACTTGGCGAGACCACCAAGGATTTTTTAAAAAAGGTTAACACTGACAAATGCTGGCGAATTGGCAAGTATTTTATAGCGTTACAACAGGGTGCTTATCACACACATTTGCACCCGTGCTGCTGCAGATCTGGCTGTGGTGAAACCTGACATTCCAACATTCCAGCCTGCCACATAAGTAATGCATTTCATCCATTTGCAGCAAGTCCTAAGCTGATGAAAATGTAGAACGCAGTTCCCCGCTGGGAGTCCAGCTCACCAAAGCCACCTTTAGGCACGCACAACGCCCTCAGAGATCAACATTCGAGTCCACCGATCAACTGGATCAACTGTGAGGCGGGGGATAAAAGGCCGTAAAGGGAGGGTCCAGAAACAGGGTTACAAAAACAAGGAAACTGTCTTGTTTAAACAGTTTAACATTAGAAGACCAGCAGAATGTAGCCTGGAGAATAAATGAAAGAGCACTGGAACCTTCAATTCTCTGTATTATTAAACTTTCACCTTCTGATGGAGGTCAAGAGAATGCTTTCATGACTGTTTCCTCCTTGGAATGTGTTTTTGTGTCACACCAAATGGCAGTGAATATTTTCAATGCACAGGAAACAATAAGCATCAGTGGCCAAGGCATCATTTAATTCGAGGTCTTTTATTGTGTAACATTCACACATGGAACTGCACAAGTTAGGAAAACATTTTATCTCTCCAAGTAAACCGTTAAATATCATCTTTATTAAATTCTGCAAATATATTTCCCTCCTATTCCGAAGGCTCATGCTAGAATTATTGTATATGAGAGAGGTTGCTTACTTAATCCACGTACCAACATTTGAACTGATATTGTGACCAGAGGAAACTGTACCAAAAACAATTTGGGATGGGGGGGGGGGGGGGGGGGGGGGGGGGGGGGGGGGATGGAACACAATGACAAAGGTTAAAATACCATCATGACAGATGGTGGAATTCAAATTGAATGAATTATAATTCTGGAATAAAAAGCTAGCCTCAGCAATGGTGACCGTGAAACTTTCAACTGTGAAAAATAAACCATCTGCCTCACAAATATCCTTTAAGGAAGGAAATCTGCCATCCTTAACCAGTCTGGCCTATATGTGACTCCAGGTTTTCAGTGATTGGTGCTTAACTGTTCGCGAGGGCGATTAGGGATGGGCAACAAATGTTAGCCCAACCAAGCAATACCCATTTCCTACAAAATAATTAAAAAGACACAAGCCACGCCCTCCCCCCCCCCCCCCCCCCCATGCCAGATGTGGCAGGTCAAATGGTGGAGTTTTGTTTGACGTTTATTAAAACTTGAGAACAAGCAATTTTGCATTGAAAACCAGTTTGTATTTTCTTTTTCCTTTCATCCCCCTGCTGCCATCTGCAAGTCTCATCTTACTTGCAATTCATCTGTTATATTCCTCCTTCATGCCCACTTAAGCTGTAGCAGTTGGGAAAGAATCTGTGTTCACTGGTCCTGTTTAAGTTGCTCATTCAGGCTCAGTGGTAGTATTCTTCCGTGTGCAATTATTGGTTCACATTGTTCGGGAAAATGCATTTAGGCGGATATAAGTCAACACAAATTAGCATGGTTGAACTGATTAGCTGTTAAGAAGCAATATTCCTCTTTATTATTTGCATTTTAATGTCCCTGTCATAACTGGGGGACAATTCAATGGAAGTCTAATTGGTCCTCAGAAAAGTTGAACAACATTGAAACTTGTTGACATATTCTTGCACATCATAGTATCAGACGTAAGCTGTCACTGCTCAGATTTTATATGGCTTATTGAACTATGCTCCACAATGATGCCAGAACAGAATCATGCATGTCACTTTATCACCAATTGTATGCATCAGGATGGTTTCTCATTGGCTTGAAAAGCACTGGGAAAATATTTGGGATGATGGAGATGTAACAGGTTAAATTTTCCAATAGTCATAGGTGGGACAATTAATGAATTGTTGAATAAATGACACATATTTTAATATCCTTACCCCCTATATTTTTGAAAATTTCATTCAAACAACAACACCGACAAGGCAGATCATTCCTTTTCTGCCTTTTCCTTGTTTTAGGTCATCGTACACTTTGGCCAAATGGGAAAACCATGCATCCACCATACTGCTTACTAAGAGCTTTTTTGGATATGTAAGCGTAGGGCTCGGGAAATGCCTGGCTTCTGATTTTTCGCTACTCTGACATCATGTCTGAAATCAGGAACATGTTGTCCGGGGAATAGTTTGGAGATCGCAGCCAAACCACCTCCAGCCCTTCCACCTGTGTAATTGGCAAGCAACTGAATGGCGGGAAGCAAAAGGGGAGATAGATTGTGGATATCAATTTCTCAGACAGTACACTCCAGGTTTGGACATGATGCAAAGCGACAGCAGAGGGAAAGTCTACATTTTCAAAACACTCAGCCTGGTTTTATGAGCATTAGGTCAAATCAACACATTCCTACAAAGAAAAATTTGCTCTGTTCAATTATTTTTTATTCATCTTTCCTTACGGATTGGCATCTGATCTCTCCCCAGGCTTCTGTCTGTGTGTATTCCCTGATGAACTCCAAGGTGACCCATTACCAATTTTCTTCTCTCCTTGCATGCAGGAAAACTGTCAGGCTCTGATCAGTACCATCTGCTGATAGAACAGTTGATATTAGGGACCCGCCGCATGGGGAATCTTGAGTGCTACCTGTCCATTCTAGCATTCTGTCACACACAATGCGGAGACCCAACAATAGTGCAATTCTCAAACAAGCTGGACTCCTACAAAGATTTGCAGCTGGATTTTAAAAAACCGAAGCAGACAGAAAGAAGCTGGGAAGCACTTCCGTCCCTCATCTTCCTTCAGGGGGGGAAAAAAAATCCTTTTCTGAGACATAAATTAAAATAAATATCAGTTTTTTCTTTGATGCTTTTGAGAAAAAAAACTATTTGTCAAGAGTGAGCTGTCTGTCAATTGGAATGGCACACTGATGTGATTGACATTAGAGGCAGGCAGTTCCATTCTTAACCAGTCCTTCAGTGAAGTTTTAGCAAATATTCCATTATCATTCTTTGCTTAATGGCACTTTAGTCACCATGCAGACTTATAAGTTGAAAGGGTATCCTTGAAATTTTCATAGAACACACTTTGAAGGACATAAACATGATTCACAAGAAAGTAATTTGTGCTGTTCATCGGTTCAGACAGCTAACCATGTGCATATTGCTACATATGATGATTAGTAAAGACAAGCCAAACAGAGGATGAGGCACAAAAGGGAGATTCAGTCACTGCCAGAATAGGGTCTTCGTATGAAATCTTACAATTGTGAGAAAAACAAATGATGAAAATGAATGACTTTGATCACACTAAAGATTTTGTAAATCATGGTCCAGTTGCGATTTGAAAAATGCGCACCAACAAAAATATATCATAGATTAAAAATGAGTGGTGAGTCACCTCGAGATTCCAATGGTATGGCAGACATAGGTGACAACGTGACCATTACATTTTATATCTAATTATTTGCAATGAGCCACTACCTAACATTATGTGACAACCTCTGATTCAAGCTGCAGATACACTAACCTATGCCCTGAAATGAATGTCACTATCCTGGTGAACCAAGATAACTGCAAGTGAAGGCAGCACAATTTTAAAGATCAGAAATCGCCAAAGTGGATTATAACGGAGATCGGAGATCGGAGATTGGAAAGCCAGTCAATGCCTTTATCCAGCTGGTCATATAGCTGTGCATTGCAAGGTTGAACGAGTGAATGGAATCATTAAGGTGCATGAGAGAATTACTACACACATTAGGAGTGAAGGGCCAAAAAATAGAAGGGCCGAAAAATAAAAGGAGAAATACGCTCGAACATTTACCAGTTCTTCTTCGCTAACATTGCTCAGGTCTACGGCCCACCCACACCAACAATTTGAACATTACAGGATGACTAAAACAGATGTTTAAGGGTAGAGATAGCACCACTCTACAAACTCTTTAAAAAAAAAACTTTCTCAATTAAGGGGCAATTTAGCATGGCCAATCCACCTACTCTGCACATCTTTCGGTTGTGGGAGTGATACCCATGCAGACACGGGGGAGAATGTGCAAACTCCACACAGACAGAGAGCCGGGCTGGGATCGAGCCCAGGTCCTTGGCGTGATGAGGTAGCAGTGCTAACCACTGTGCTACCTTGTCGCCTAGCACCCTACAAAGTGAAGGTGATCTTTGCCATCAGAGATAGTCTCCAGTTCCCCCAATAACTGAAGATGAAAAATATATTGTCCAAGGTTGCTCTTCAGTAACAGATAATTGAAAACAGGCAAAACAGATCAGCAACTGCTTGATGTGTACTGTGAAGATAAGGAACCAGAAGATGACGACATTACTTTTCCCCATCCCTCATGTCCCTCAAGGAATGACACTGTTGTCATAATATCCACTCATGTATATCATGAGATGCAGACAGGCAGTGATTGACTCACAGGATAACCAATGAACACACGCGACAGCGAACAACCAATCACCAGACAGGACACCACCCCTATAAAGCCCACAGGGCATTAAGCCGCTCCCTCTCTCACAGGACACGACCAGGGAGATAGTCGCAGTGCACAGGCCAATGAACATCATCACCATGTGATAGAGTGTCAACCCACAGCAGACTATGTACAGCAATCAACAGGTTGAATAAAACAGTGTTGGACCATCTCCTGTGTCGGAAGCCTGTTTCTCGTTTTACTGCATCCAGTTGCAGTCGATGTTAGACCAACACAGCTAGCACATCAACTGTGGCCCCCTTCAAACCACAGACTGCAATACCATTGAGCACAAGACTGAATAGAATTCCAGCCATCAACTTTACAACCCCCCCCCCCCCCCCCCCCCCCCCCACCACTGCACAAAAATTCGGCTTTCCTTGACCTCCCTCGAAGAACAAATTCCAAACCCCGCCTGCTTATTACTGAAGTTTGTTCTCCACCCTACCCTTATGTAGGACAATTGTGCCGGATCTTGTGAGCAGCAACATTCCACACACTTAATAAGAAGGAAATTCATCCTGACATTTGCTGATCAATAAGTCATGCCTCCTTCCAGCACGTTATCCAGA
Source organism: Scyliorhinus canicula (assembly GCF_902713615.1). Taxonomy (NCBI): domain Eukaryota; kingdom Metazoa; phylum Chordata; class Chondrichthyes; order Carcharhiniformes; family Scyliorhinidae; genus Scyliorhinus; species Scyliorhinus canicula. Next base: position 26,921,411 of record NC_052154.1, on the reverse strand, counting down.
AACACCACCATAGCACCTCCCCACCCTGAAACCCTTGCCTGAAAATCTGTAACGTCCTTGCAGACAGGAAGAAAAGTACTTTCTTGCATTGGACCTCAGCTCAGAGCAGCTCCAGTCTTCCCATTGAAGTAAAATCGGGCTGGGCCTAACAGCTAACTTTCTCAACGCCATTTCTCTCAACTCTGTGTGACCTGCCTCTGGTACATATGGCTACCTCCTTTGCCCCCTATCCCATTCTCCTCTCCTGCCTCTTCTCTTGCCTTTCTCCGTAACCCTTTCAACCCCAATCACCTTTCTTCTGGATTCTTGACTCGCCATGTGTCAGGCCACAGGGAATTGACTGGCGATTTAGTAAAAATTCTCTGCTGAGCGACTTTTATTAGCCATTTATATTGATAATTTGCTGTTAAAACATTATGCACTTATTAATTGGGTTTGGAGTTATATCAATTATGCAATGTTTTCATGTTATCTCTTGTTCCGCACAACGACAGGTTCAGAACTCTTTCTTTATGTCTAACATGAACGATTGCATCCAAGAGCAAGTCTTCATTCTACTTGAAGTCTTTATTATTTGTTCTTGCGAGATGGAATGACATGTCTACAAAGTAACCATATTTTATCATTTCTAATAACATCAAAAAAAAAAGGAAGTGGCCAGATCAGGTGGGAAGTGATAGGTTCCCTTCCCTGATGGATGTTTGTGAAGCACTTGACTTTTTAAAAAAAAGGCAACCTGCAGCTTATGGTGCCAGCACACAATTACCACGTTCAGTGAATTCAATTATACAACTTGCCAAGATGGGATGGAGCCTGAGTTATGAGGAGAGATTGGCGACACTTGGGTTTTCAATCTAGAAAGGAAGCACGTAAGAGGTGATCTTCCAGAGGCATACAAGATTGATAAGGGTATAGAAAAAGTTAACCTGGAATATTACTTCAAATTAAACTGTGAAAGTAGAACCAGGGGACGCATGTTCCAAATGGCAGAATGTAATTTCAGGACTGCTAGCAGGAAATGCTTTTTCCACATAAACAGTGATCAATGTGTGGAATAAACTTCCAGATAGTGTCGTGGAGACATAAATGCCAAAATCATTTAAAACAAAACAGTTGCGTGTTACAAAGTGTTCTTCTTTCCCTGGATGGATGAATTAAAATTGGCTGCATAGCTTTTTTCATCTTCAACTATCTCCAGGTTGCGGGTCCAGTACCATAATCACCACTCCACCCCACCACCTTCTGTGCAAACTATCTGATCATGCCTGGAACTGACACTTAAACACCTTTCTGAAAATAAACTGACTTGAAATAGTAACTCTGAACTCCTTCAAATGCTGAACTGATCACATTTTGACTGGGTCTACAAACAAGCAATTGGGTTTATTACGAAACAAAATCAGGAAGAGCGAATGTCAGGTTACGTGTAAATGCAAGGATTGGCCATGCTAAATCGCCCCTCAGTGTCCACTTGTTCAGACTAGGTGGAGTTTTGGGGTCATGGGGAAGAGAGGGAGAGTGGTCCTAGATAGGGTGCTCTTTCAGAAGGTCGGTGAAGGCTGAATGGCCTCCTTCTGCACTATAGGAGTTCTATAACAGCAGAAAAGATAAGTAACCCTGACTCACTTTATGCAAAAAAAAAGAATCAATATAACAACGGCATCTCAAAACTTCAGCAATTATAACACATGCCACGAAGGGAAAGAAAAAATCTTGTTCACAAAATCGGACATTCGTGGAGTATTTCCACTCATTTCAACGTGCGATCCTCCTGGCTAAACAAAATCAAGAGGAGAAAATAACTTGATGTAAAGGCCCAATTAAATATCTTCTTGGCTTTGAATGCTGAATTGAAACAAAGGCCGATCAGACATTCTAATTCCATAATAAAAGAACATTGTGCAGTCAATTTTAACCATCGGCTAGGAATTGGATCTAGTAAGTGTCTGGTGCATTAATATGTATTAATGAGGAGGCCCAGATGATGTTAAATGGCTGGGCCTCACCAACATACCACTGATTGAATTTCCAAAACGGTTGGAAAGTTGAATTACCAAAACGGTTGGAAAGTTGGCTGCAAGGCCATTAAAATCAGGCGGCAGGATAACAAACTGTGTCAGTGGTCAGGTGGAGGTTCAGGAGAGGGATGTGTGAGGAAGAAAGCCTGGCCAGAGGCCTATAGCTTCACTCTGGAGACCAGCACTCCTGCTCTGTCTGACTCAGAAGGAAACAACAAAATTAAATGTAAAGAACTTCATTGGCTGGGCATCTTTTGGTCATGTACAGACTTCTGAACAAGCTTGGGCTTCTATCCTGGCTTTACGGGATAGGCCTGGACTTAAGATTGCAGTCAGGCCCCCAAAGACATTTGGGGAGCCTTATTTGCATATGATGAGTGTGATGGAATAGTCTCCCCTTTGCCAGGGTGAGTATAGTTCCAACAACACTCAAGAAGCCGGGCCACCTCCACAAATATTCACCCCCTCCGCCAGCGACGCACAGTGGCCGCTGGGTGTACCATCTACAAGATGCACGACAGGAACTCACCAAAGCTCCTTAGGCAGCACCTTCCAAATCTACGACTGCTATCACCTAGAAGGACTAGGGCAGCAGACACCTGGGAACCCCACCGCCTGGAGGTTCCTCTCCAAGTCACTCACCATCCTGACTTGGAAATATATCGCCGTTCCTTCACTGTCACTGGGTCAAAATCCTGGAACCCCCTCCCTTAACAGCACTGTGGGGGTACCAACACCACACAGACTGCAGCGGTTCAAGAAGGCATCACCTTCTCAAGGGCAATTAGCATCGGGCAATAAATGCTGGTCTAGCCTGCGGCGCCCATGTCCCAGAAATGAATTTTAAAAGAACTAAGAACCCCATCATCCTGATCAAGTTTCATCAGTAGCTGCAAGTGAAAATGGAACCCTGCTGGATTGGAGCAGTGGGCCGAATAGGCAATTTTCTACTCCACTTTAACTGCCTCCACTTAGTTTCTGTCACTTAAGGAGTTTAAAATACCCCCTCTAAAAGTGGTACAAGAGGCAATTGTTAACTTGATAGGATTTTTCATAAATCCGATAGATCCCCGAACCGCCCCCCCACCCCCCCAAAAAAAAAAATCCACCCTCTGGTGGGCTTGCAAACTTAAATGATTTTTGTCTCCTTCTTGTAGCCAGGTCATAATATTAAGTGTTCCTGTCACATATATGCCTTTTAAGGTAGTCCACACAGACAGAGGTGACTCATCCATCCTTCGAAGTGACATTAACACATGATACAAATAAAGTGTATTTCAGCTGCACACATGGAACGTGCGTATCCTGCAAAGAGTAAATAAATGAAAGTGGCCACCAGCTAGCCAGCTACCAAAATTCCATCAAAAAATATTAACAATATAGAGCCTTCCATGATTAAAAAAAAGACATCTCATCCATCAAATTCATATCCTACAAATCCGTTTTTTGTAAGTTCGTCCCAATAATGCAGAATTTCACCAGAGAATTTTTCTTTCTTTTCAACATGGGCCAAGTTAGTTTCGAGAAACCATTCTTTCAATGGTGCACATTTTGGTGATGCCTTTTCCCTATGGATGGTCTTTCACTATTCTGGTTTACTTTCATTGTGTGAAAGCCATTCCAGATGCTCCCGCTGAGCCTTGTGAAGGTTGGAATGGCTACGCTCAGCACTTCCTGGCATAAACAGTCACTGCCTGACACTAAACAATTATCTGAAAAACACGTGTGCATACTTGTGATTACAACTCCTGCACTTGAGCCTATTTAATTAAGTTCAATTAGCTTTACATCATACATTGCAAATGAAAATTAATGGGGATGTTAGGATCTCGCTCTATTGAGAGCCCCAATAGAGGCCAGCAGCTCTATTGAACAACAGTGCCAGTAGGAGACAGTGGTTGACGCTGGTACTACACCCGCCTGAGGCTCAGGAAGGAATCTCTTCCCCTGCCTGCTACCTCCCCCAACAACCGCCATCAGTGGGTTTTGTGACAGGTGTAGGATATGACAGGGAGCAAAAAATTGGGTTCCCAATGTCCAGCACAGGGTATCGTACCCTCCTGACCTTCATGGTGGGTTGGTGGGGGGCTAGGGTCTCATCCTGCAGCTCGGCAGGATCCCACTTTGCATATCATGCGTGCTTGTTAAAAGCCCAACAGACTGGCTGGCCTTATCGAATATTTCACCCACCAGCAGTGAGCTGCCTTCTTGAACTGCTGCAGTCCCTGAGGTGTAGGTGCACCCACAGTGCTGTTCGGAGGGGAATTCCACGATTTTGACCCAGCGAGAGTGAAGGAACGACGATATATTTCCATGTTGGGGTGGTGAGTGACTTGTAGGGGAAACTCCAGGTGGTGGTGTTCCCAAGTACCTGCTGTTTTTGTCCTTTTAGATGGTAGTGGTTGTGGATTTGAAACGTGCTGCCTAAGGAGACTTGGTGAGTTGCTGCAGTGCATCTTGTAGATGATGTACACTGCTGCTACTGTGCGTTGGAGGTGGAGGGAGTGGGTATTTGTGAAAGGGGTGCTAATCAATTGAGTTGCTTCACCCTGGATAGTGTCAAGCATTTTGAGTGCTGTTGGTTTGACTTTCCATTGTGACAAGATCTATCCATAGAGTCTTGAAGCCATGGACGCAGGTGAATCGTGTGAGGGGAGGCTTCTCGCATATGACAAATCTTCCCCCCTGTCAAAGAGTGATATCTCCATGCATAGCCACTTATTAGCAGGAGGAAGACGTTTCCTTCACCCTTCCCGCCCCCCCCAGCCCCACCCCTGGAATGGGTCGAGTGTGCGTGACCACTAAAACTATTCGCAGCAAGATTGAACCCAGACCTTCAAACAGGACAATGTAACATATTTGGAGTGTAAAAAGTATTTACAATCATTGAATACCTGTGTCACCAACGCTCATTCAACACCTTTACATTTTCCTTACTCTACCGCTACAGTTTGGTGCTCTTCCAACATCCGCAGCAGAGTTGGAGACAGACTGCTGACAACCATGTCCTGATGTCTCTGATAACTTCTCTGGGCATCCACTGGAAGGTTGAGGCCTGTAGGGTCTCTCTTTGCTTTGGGTCTCCTGCTCAGTGGCAGGTCCATCTTCCTCGGTCTGGAGCTGATGGGGTCACAGGCAGAGGGGATTGGGAATGCCAAGACATGCTTTGAGATTCCTGGTGGATGCGCCAGGGTGTCACAATGCACTCCTCCTCCCTTTGGGTGCCCGAGGGGCACTCCCTGACTCCTGGAGGAGAAGAGGCATCTAGACGGAGGTTGAGGTAACCCGTCCACCTCGCGCGCAGGCTCTGTGAAAACTCACCCAAGGTTACAACAGAGTGCTATGTTAGCATATTGCCAGCAAAAAATGGGCGTTCCGCTGGACAAGGTTCTCCATGGTGTCTGCCATCCTCCTCATGGAACCTTGATGCATTCACGTGTCGAAGCTGCTACATCAGGGGGAATACGGGTGGATCCTCCACCTCACGTGTCACTCTGTTGAGGGCTTCTGACCCTTCTGCCTGGTGTTCCCCCGGGTTTCACTGATACTCCAACAACATGACCGTATCCAGAGGCTCGTCATTTGACTCAAACTTAGCAGAAGCCCCTTCTCCAGCACTGTGCCAGAGGCCTTGGCTGTCACTGCCTCCACCTGCTGTGGACACAGGTCGGTGAGGCAACCAGCAGAGTGTGAGTCCGAGCCTGAACTAGGTACATGACCCACTGAGCTGTGTCTCTCTGGGCTGATGGAGGGTGCAGGTGAATTCTGTACCAGCTACACAGGGGAGAAATCATCCTCGTCCTGTTCTGAGGCCTCCTGCAGTCTGGGGCTGACGTCAGGTGCGGGGTCTGACCTCATCCATTTCCCCTTGGCACCTAAAATGGAGAGAGGAAAGAATGAGGGACAGCCTGGGCTGCCTCACACTTGGCACTCATCAATCACCGAGGTTGTCTGATTATGCACGCTTCCTCGCTAGATGGTTGGGAGACGCCTTCCTCACCCTTGGCACAGGCACGATCACAGACCTCCCTTGCCTGCTCAGCATCTGGCTGTTCACGTTGTGTGAGGGGTCTTAGCCCAGTCATCCCCCCCCTCCCATTTTTCTCTCTCTCCCTCCTGTTGTAAGCCTCCTTCTCCAGCATAAAGACAGATATATGGATTGTGAGCACGTATGAAGAAATAGCAGGTCGCAGGCCGCTCATTCTGTGGCTGCTATCTGACCTTGTGACTCCCAAATCCTGACCACCATGTGTGGGAAGTGAGATGGAATAGTCTCCAGTTGCCTCGATGAATGCAGCTCCTAGAACACTCAAGAAGGTGGACAACATCCAAGACAAAGCAGGGCCCTTCATTGTCACCTCCCCCAGCACCTTTAACATTCAATCCCTCCAGCGCTTGTGCACAGTGGCAGCAGCATATAAGATGAACCACAGCAAGTCACCAAGGCTTAATAAGGCAGCAGTCCACCACATTATCAAGGGCATTTAGAGATGGGCATGTCAGTGATGGATAGGTCCCACACGACAAACCCAGATGTGGGTTGCAAGGGTAGACGGTTCATTAACCCTCGTGGTGTGGATCAAATCATTAGTCCTTTTCCTGTACTGCAGGGTGGTTCTCCTCTGCACCCCATTGACGCTGACTCCTAGGCCACAGTGGTCAGCACCAATGGCCTCCTGCAGCCCTCCCATGGGCAGAGGATGTACTGCCTTTCGTGAATTGCCTCCAGGAGATAAGCCGCAGAGAGCAGCAACTCGTTACCTCCTCCTGCTCATTTTTTCCTCCCGTCCATTAGTGAAGGTCTGTCCGGACATGACTGCGGAGCATCTGACTTGCTGCCGACCCCACCACGAGACTCAACATGAAACACCCGCATCCGTAACTAATGAGGCAGGGAGCACGCAATTGCACATAACGGTCCATCCTACTCCACGCAGGAATTACTCCCACTTCCTCATCCTGCCAATCAACCTAGGGTGGGAGGGTAAAATTGTGCCCCAGTGATTTTCTCACTGGATCCCAGGCCACAGGGAAGGGGGATTAACAGCAAAGGCAAAAGGTGCCTCTCAATGGCCCTATCTGATCGATCCCAAAATATACCTTTATTTTGCACTCTCTGTAGTTACAAACAAAATGACAGAAAGCCAAACAAAACTACATTGATGTTGTTCGCTGCAAATGAGAATTAGCAGTCTTAAACACATTTCCACGCTATCTCACCACTGTCTAGTTCTTTGATTCAAACATAGATACACTTGAAAAAGGAACACTGACCAAATTTAACTTCTTGATTTGCAAATGTGCAATCTGATACAGAAGAAGGGAAAATATCAAAGTAAAATAGACATAACAGCACGGAATTGCAATATAAAAATATAGCCAAAGCATGTGCTTTGCCACTGACTTTTTTTTCTCCCTACATAGCGAGTCCCCTGCCCGCCGCTGGGGTAATATTGGGGGTTGTGGGTTGAGGCCTAAATTTGCAGTATGGCAGGAAGGCTGTCCACAGGCCGTCTACTATGGACTTAAACAAATGGGAGGCTGGAAGGTGATAGGGTCTGCACCCACCAAGCTCCCACCCAAATAAATACCCCCCCCGCCACCAAACTTGCCATGGCGGAGGGCATTAAATACTACTCTGACAGGAAAAACATATTGGGCGGGATTCACCGACCCCCCGCCGGATCAGAGAATCCCCATGAATCCCGCCCCGCCGCTCCGACGCCGGTTTTCAGGCGGGGGCGGGGATCATGCCATGTTGGTCAGGGGCCATTGGCAGTGGCCCCCCCCCCCCCCGCCAATTCTCCTTGCCCTGATGGGCCTAGTGTCCGTTGGTTTCTGGCCAATCCCGCCGGCGTGAAATGGACATGGCCCCACACAGCGGGACCTGGGTGGTGCCCTCACGGTGGCCGGGCCCAGGATCGGGGCCCACCAATCTGCGGGCAGGCCTGTGCCGTGGGGGCACTCCTTCCTTCCGCGCCAGCCTCTGTAGGGCTCCGTCATGGCCGGCGCGGAGAGGACACCCCCCCGCGCATGTGCCAGAATACACCAGCCAGTCTGCGCATGTGGTGGACCATGCCAATGGTTCTGCACATGCGCTAACTTGCGCCGGCCCTTCAGCGCCGGTTGGCGCAGCGCCAACCCCTCTGGCGCCAACCTGGCCCCCGGAAATGCGGAGGATTCCGCAACTTCCGATTGGCCTGAGGCCGGAGTGGTTCGCACCATTATTTTACACCGGCGTTGGGCTATCGGGGGTTTCGGGGCAATCCCGCCCATTGTTGAGAGCTCTTACAACTATTGTGCCCTGCAATTATTCTACAAGATGGAATCATCCACTCTGCTCAGCTGACACTTTCCTGATTCCATCTCTCTAACTGGCAGCTCAAAAGTTGACAACTGATAGGGAGCTGACTATCTGACTCTGTATCACACTTGGTACAGAATACATTTTGGGCGGGATTCTCCGATCCTGGGGCTAGGTGTTGACGGCATCATAAACGCCGGAACGTTTTACGACGGCGTCATCTGGCCTCTGTGATCAGCGATCCTGCGCTGCACAGGGGGCCAACACGGCACAGGAGCGCTTCACGCAGCTCCAAATGCTGATACGGGCGCAAGCACGGCTGGCGCGAGTTCGCGCATGCGTGTCACGAACCTGTGAGAAAGAGAAAAAAGGTTGTCGATCAGAGAGAAGGTGACGTTGATACAGTAAATGGAAAACTGTGACACAAAGTGGAAAGTGGACATCGCAAAGCAGTGGGAGTTTCACCGTCCAGTTTGTACACCATTTTGAAACACAAGGCAACATCTTTGAACAGTTTGACAAGCAGGCATTCTCTCCAGCAAGGAAGAGAATAAGAGCAGCTGCCTACCCCAATGTTGAAGAATATCTGCTAATATGGTTCAAGGCAGCCTGAACAGTGAACGTTCCCATTTCTGGCCCATTCCTTTTACATGGTTGAGTGTTTTGCTGTGTTTTTATATAGCATTTGAATCTGTCGTTTTTGAGATAGTCTGCTCATACAATATGCGTTTGTAGGCATATTGGGTTATGCTGAGATGCATTTAGCTGGTGTATTATCGGGCAGCATGGTAGCACAGTGTTTAGCACTGTGGCTTCACAGCACCAGGGTCGCAGGTTCGATTCCCGGCTGGGTCACTGTGCGGAGTCTGCACGTTCTCCTGGTGTTTGCGTGGGTTTTCTCTGGCTAGTCCCGAAAGACGTGCTGTTGGGTGAATTGGACATTCTGAATTCTCCCTCCATGTACCCGAACAGGCGCCGGAATGAGGCGACAAAGGGCTTTTCACAGTAACTCCATTGCAATGTAAGCAGACTTGTGACAATAAAGATTATTATTATTATTGTGTAGTTGTGCTGCAATGATGACACAGAGATAACTTCAGCAGTTTATTACAGAGGTCTTTGACTGTAGCCACATGCCATGCCTGTTAGTCCTGAAAGACATTTTGTTAGGTGAATTGGACATTCTGAATTCTCCCTCTGTGTACCCGAACAGGTGCCGAAATGTGGCGACCAGGGGGTTTTCACAATAACTTCATTGCAGTGTTAATGTAAGCCTACTTATGACAACAAAGATTATTATTATGTAGTCACATGGGGGAAACTTTCAGTGCCCTCCCCTACAGTACGTATCACTACTAGTGCACGGGTCATTTTGCAGTATGTGACTGGACACTCCATAGCTATCATGTAGCTTTGTTTAACACACATTTATGGGTGGATCCCCTGGGATTCAACTCACCAGGATTTTACTGTCGATGCAAATAGGGCAAAGCATTTTGTAGACTTGACTAAGAACAAGATATTTTCTATCACAGCCTGTTTCTGTGTAATTTGTACTCAGGGTAGTGCTTTACAGAACTAGGTTCTGTCATGTGTGTATTCAAGTCTTTCTGATGGGAGCAGGTCATGTCTTTTCTGTTGAAACACTCTCTTATCAAAGGCTTGAACACAAGACCAAAACAACAGTATTATGTCGAGCTGATCATAAATCAATAGGGTCATTTACTGACTTGATACATTTTTGTTTAAAGGCATCTGGGTGTCAGAACAAGTGCTTCTTTAGTTGTCAAGATGTAGAAACCTACAGGCTACAATAATTAAAGTTATGCAGAGCAACAAATTACTTCAAACGCTGCTGCAGAAGTCTTTATTGCTCGCACTATAAAGGGATTAAGCACAAGGCAATAGCTTAGTACTTCGATCCATTTGAAGTCTGCTATCTTAGTACAGAACCAAAATGCTCAAACATTTGTCACCTGGGTCACAGTATGGAGATGCAAATTTTAAATCAACCTGTAAAATACTAGACTTAATTGATGCCAGACAGTTGGTTTCCCAAATCTTAATGAATGATCTTCTAATTTATCAGAGAAAATTTTATCTTTTGAACCAATTAGCAAAATGACATTATTTTTTAAAATACGCAAGTGGTAAAACTCTTAAATTACCTGTTAAATGATAGAAGCAATTTTAGAAAGGATATTGATTGCAGAAAAGGTTACACATGCAACTCTAGTACAATATATGAGGACTGCCAATCTGTGCTGGTATCACACAGGCTGTTGAAAATGGGACATGAAACAGATCTGATTCCTTTTAAAATGTTATTTTGCTATAATTTACAGAAATATCTTTCTGGTTATATGAAGGATACCATCAGCCTATTTGCTGATGTGTATATTCATTTCCAGAAGGCGTGCAGGGTCGAAATTAATCTCAAGATTAAATAGTTAAAATTTATTTATAAGTTACTCCTGCTTACATGGTTGTAACTAATAATAATAATCTTTATTAGTGTCACAAGTAGGTTTACATGAACACTGCAATGAAGTTACTGTGATAATCCCCTACGCCACACACTCCGGCGCCTGTTCGGGTACACTGAGGGAGAATTCAGAATGTCCAATTCACCTAATAAGCATGTCGGGACCTGTGGGAGGAAACCCACGCAGACACGGGAGGAACGTGCAGATTCTGCACAGACAGTGACCCAAGCCGGGAATCAAACCCGGGACCCTGGTGCTGTGAAGCAACAGTGCTGACCACTGTGCTACCTTGCCGCCCACGTGTATTCCAGATTGAATGGATGTTCAATACATTCTCTAATTTGCGTGTTTCACCTGATCACAAATGATGCTGCGTCATTTCTTTGAGATTGGGGCTTTTCACAGTAACTTCATTGAAGCCTACTTGTGACAATAAGCAATTATTATTATTATTATTAGATTGGTCAATTATCACTAAATGCATCAGGTTTCAAAGCAGACTTTCCCTTTGTAAAACTACACATTTGAACCTCAGTTTGACCACTTTGTGATGACTCAGACTGTTAAATTGCTACGAAAGGATTTGCCCCAAAGATTTCAAGTCTCCTTCATCAGCCTCCATCAGTGGGGTTCACTGATGGGGCTGGTTTAGCACAGGGCTAAATCGCTGGCTTTGAAAGCAGAGCAAGGCAGGCCAGCAGCACGGTTCAAGTCCCAGAACAGCCTCCCCGAACAGGCGCCGGAATGTGGCGACTAGGGGCTTTTCACAGTAACTTCATTTGAAGCCTACTTGTGACAATAAGCAATTTTCATTTCATTTCATTTCATTCAGAACCCCAAGTGGGAATGGCGAAAGATATCATGTGACCTCCCTTGGAGAGAACCAGCGGCCAGAGGGTGGGTTCACTGTCCAATTCAGTCCAGTTGGTGGGCTCTTGAAGCTGACCAGCTTCCAGCTTGGAAGCAGCGGCAAGCTGCAATACAAGGCAAGTGAGGACGAGGGCTCCACAAAATGGAGGCTCCCGTTTTTAAAATCTTCTTTAATGCTTAAATTAAATGTTTTTTGCTGCCGGGCCACCATTTTGGGTGGTGAAGATAGAGTGAGTGGCGGACCCCTTTACAGGGTGGCTTTAGGCTGCTGTAGCACCAATGCAGGCAGGATCTCTAAGCCTCACGGACTGATGCACTGGCCTTCCACCAGATCGAGGTTCTCTCAGACAGTGAAATTAGCCCCCACCACCACTGGAGACTGGGGAGTCTATTGGCCTCCTACATTGTGAATTTTGTGGCATTTAATCAAGTCAAGGGTGTCAAGGCCCAACAATTTCCCTCCTCCACCCCTGTTAAATCCGTGACAGGAAGGCCCATGGAGAGGGCTTCCTGCCCTTCTGCTAACTGAGACCCTTAAAACTGACACTGATATCCAATCTGCAGCACGTTTGTTTGCAGACTTCCAAGGGTATCCTCATTCAAAGGTACAGTCCCTGGTTGAGGGACCTGGCATCGGAAGGAGGACCTTCTGAGAACCAGTCCCTGCCCTTGCTGCAGATTTAACTCACTTCCTCCCCCATGACCCCACCTTGCAACCACTCACCTGTGCCGGATCCATCCTTAATCCACGGCGTAAGTAGCTGTAATGCCAGAAGCATCCACAGCCCCCCCAGTGGCGCTGATGTTCAATGAAGAGCTGCTGGTCTTTGACTGACCTGGGAAAGTATGCTTTCCATTTGATTGGCTTGCCCGTCTTGGCAGGCGGGACCTCCGCGCCTGGTTCCTACATCCCGGGTGCACCACTGCCTGGGTAAGTGCTTGAGAGTGACACTTAATTCAACAGGCCTTCCCCAAAGGTGGCAATGCGGTGCTTTTGCTGGCTCTCCAGGCAGTGGTTGCGACTCCTGTTGCTTCCATTAAATACTGCGCCTGCGGCCAAATTGGAAAATCCCACCTGGCTTTCTTTCATTTGCCTTAATGGGCCCTTAACAATCTGGATGTCGAGCAAGGTTTAATTAGCACTCCCGTGGTCTGTTGGATTTTAGGTAGGATTTTTTTCTGAACGTTGCCAACATGTTTACTGATCTTCAGAGTATGATTGCAGTGAGGCAGGTTAGATCAGGTGTTCCTCACAGCAAAGCAAATCCCGGTTTGGTGGCAAGCTTTCTTTAGATATGGGCTCCCACTCTGAGTGCAGCATGAGGGAAATTAATTGTGAAACTTTCTCTCGTAGGTTGAAAAAATGGTTCCAAGGTGTACTTCCCCTGAGTGCAGCAAGCAAGATAATCAACCTTACAGTGGGGCCTCAGATAAGACCATAAGAGATAAGCATTAGATCCATCAGTTGCACATGCAAAGTGTGTACCTTCTGTATCAGGTGTAGACTCGGGGTGACTTTTTTTCTTCTGCCAATGTGGCACACCACCCAACTGCCCAACTGCCAATGTAGCACACTACCTGCTATACGGCGAATGGATTGAGCAATGCGCCTTCGTATTTTTTGTTGCACCAACAACCTGCATTCACGTAGCGTCTTTAACAGAGTAAAGTCCAAAGCCACATCGCAGAGACAAACAAAATGTGACACTGAGGCGCATGAGGAGATATTTGGGCAGATGACTAAAACCCGATCAAAGGGGTTGGTTTTAATGAGCGTCTTAAAGGAGAAGACAGAGGTCAAGGGGCAAAGAGGTGGGGGAAGGGACTTTCAGAATTTCGAGCCTCGGCCGACCTGCCAATGTTGTCGTAAATTATTGAGTGACCCTCTGTTGCCCAGCTTGGTGAAAATTCCCTCCCTTGGTTTCTGTGAGCCTGTCTCATGGCGCACTTCGTCTGGGCTGAAAATTTTGTATTTTCTTCAGGCTGTTGATCCTAAGATCCACATTTTTATCGAAACACATCAAAATGGAGTGGAATGCCTGGTCCCAAATGTTGATTATTAAGAAAAGTAAAAAATCTTTCATTTACTGAAAGGCCCTATTTTTTCCTCTATGAAAGGTGGCATGGCTGGGTGACAGGAAAGGGTTAATTCAGCAGGAGGCGAAGAGTCCATGAGGTCAAGGAAAATGAATGGGACAGAGCAGGGTTGGATTGAACTCCCTCTGCCTGTCATAAAATACAGAGTTAAAGCGGAGTGCTATACTTGCAACCTCATTCCTGCTCTAGCTGCCAACATTTATCCTCGGGTCTTCCACTGGGTCACTAAAATGTCAACCTAAATCAGGCCGGGGTCTCATTAATTTGTGCAAATTGGAGTTTTATTACGGACAGAGAAATGTGATCGCATTTTAACATGACCTCTGCACAAAGCAGGCACCACGAATTCTAAGACCAGTGTTTTAAAACTTAAATAAAAGCAATTACAAGCGTATGAAGACGGAACTGGATAAAATGAAAGGGGGGGAATAGGTTCAGGGGAGGTAGTAGAAATGCAGTGGCAAACATTGAGCGAGATATTTCATAATATTCAGGAAAGACGCAATCCAGAGAGAAGGAAAGACGAGGAGTGCGATCGACTGGCGATGCGCCAGGGCCGGTAGATGCCAGGAGATCCCTCTTCTGGGATCTACCCTGCTTGCCACACCTCTCGAAATCTCGCAAGACGTCGCAAATTGAATCCCATCCATTGTAAGAGGGATCAGTATTTTGAAAATCTGCATATTAAGTCTCATTCGAAAATGCATTCCACTCATCTACCCCTATCTGGGCAGCACAATGGCACAGTGGTTAGCACTGCTGCCTTACAACACCAGTGACCCGGGTTCAATTCCGGCCTCGGGAGACTGTCTGCGTGGAGTTTCCACATTCTCCCCCGTCTGTGTGGGTTTCCTCCGGGTGCTCCGGTTTCCTTCCACAGTCCAAAGTTGTGCAGATTAGGTTGATTGACCATGCTAAATTGCCCCTTAGTGTCCAAAGGTGTATAGGTTAGGTGGGGTAATGGGGCTACAAGGATAGGACGGGGGGGGGGGGCCGAGGTAGTTGCTCTTTCAGAGGATCGGTGTATACTCAATGGGCCGAATGGCCGTCTCCTGCACTGTAGGGATCCCATGGCTCTATGGTACCCAAGGTGTTGGGATTTATCCCTTTTGCCTCAGACGAGTGCCGTTCAGCGCTGGTCCCCACAAATGGGGACCAGACGGAATGGTACTTGTGGGGGTCTCCCAGGGGATCAAAGCCCCCTTGGTGTTTTCCCTCTGGGTAGGGTAGCACCCTGGCACTGCTGGCGCCACCCAGGCATTGCCATCCTGGCACCATTACCTGGGTGCCAGCCTGGCACTTCCAAGGTGTCCAGGTGGCACTGTTAGCTGGCAGGGACACTGTCAGGGTGCCAGGTTGGCATTGCCAAGCTGCCATGGGGCTTGCGGGGGCGGGGGGGGGGGGGGGGGGGGGGGGTGTTCGGTTGTTGGGTTGTGGGCTTGTGAGATCGGGATACCATTTTAAAAATGACGTCCTGATCTCTCCCTGCAATGAGGAGTTCGAGCAAGCAGAGGTCCTCAGTGCAAGGCATGGGGCAAAGGTTGGCATAGGACGCGCGTTCCCTGCTGAGGCTCCCGATCTACCCGGATGGGCGTTACACAGCTGGGTATTTCCCGGCGCTCCAAGCACTGGGAAACACACAACTAATCATTCACGCTGTTCCCATTTGGGTAGATCGTGCTCATTGTGGTTTAAAATGTTAATTCCTTTTCACTGAACTTTTACCATCAGATTTTATATGTGTTTCACAGCAGAAACAACACAGAACAAAATCAGCTGGGATCTGCAGTGATTTGAATTGCAAGGAATTAACCTGCATCCACAAAATTTATGAAACTGGGAAGTTACACATGGAATTGTTATGCTTTGTCCCACGATAATAGGATTCCGAATTCCTTTGTTGCCCTGTTAACTTTGATACAGACTTCCTTTTTAACTCGATCACCATCTTGTGTTTCAAATAAATATGAACAATTTGTCCTAAAAAAAATCTTCCATGGCTAAAATTGAAATAAAAGGAACATTGTTGGTTTAAACTTGTTTATTTGACAGGAACTCTATCGAAAGGTGATTATAACAATGTAGTTAGCACACACCTGGAATCAGAACTACACAGCAGCTCCAAACTTCTGCCAGTTAATGAACTGAGTGATAAACAAATCAACACAATATTAGCGCAGAAGGTTCTTTACTGGCTGAGATTTTCACGGTCTTTCAGCTGCTTCATATGCAAAGGCACATTACAGAATGTAAAGTAAAGTTTGCATGTTTGCCTCAGTTCTGAGCAGTGTCTGCAATACTCTGAACGAAGATCTTTTAAAATTAAAAATACCACTGTCAGGGGATGGGGGGAAGAAATGGAGGTAGGCCTGCATAGTAAAATATGTGCAATTTCCTACTTCCTATCAGCAAGCCTGAGGGAGAATCCGAGTTCATTCAAAGCATTAAGCAACATTTTTCTGCCTTAACAACTCTTGACTGCTCCAGCTACTCCGCATGAAATGACTGTGTCAACACAAGCAGCACGCAAAACATGACATGATCATTAGATGTACATTGTCCCATAACATTCTCACCTTGTGCGATAGCAAGCGGCTTAATGTTTACCGGCTTCATAAATTATTGGTGTTAAACCTAACACCTTGGGCAGGATTCTCCGACCCCTGCCATGTCAGAGAAACGCCGAGGGGGGCAGCATGAATCCCTCCCTGCTGCTCCGATGTCGGCTGCCGAATTCTCCGGTGCCGGTTTTCGGGTGGGGGCGGGGATCACGTCGCGATGGCTGGGGGCCGTTGGCAGTGGCCCCTCTGGCAATTCTCCGGGTCCCGATGGGCCGAGCGGCCACCTGATTTTGGCAAGTCCCGCCGGCATGAAATAGGCATGGTCCATCCCGGCGGGACCTGGCTTGGAGGGCGGCTAGCAGAGTCCTTGGGGGGGCGTGGGGTGATCCGGCCCGGGGGGGCACGGTGACCTGGCCCATGATCGGGGCCCACCGATCTGCGGGCGGGCTTGTGCCATGGGGGCACTTTTTCCCACCGCGCCGGCCTCTGTAGGGCTCCGCCATGGCCAGCGTGAAGAAGACACCCCCTGCGCATGCGCCAGAACACGCCGGCGGTTCTGCGCATGCGCCAACTCGAGCCGGCCCATGGCGACCCTTCGGTGCCGGTTGGTGCAGTGCCAACCCCGCCAGCGCCAGCCTAGCCCCTGGAAGTGCGGAGGAATCCGCAACTTCCGGACGGCCCAATGCCAGAGTAGTTCGTGCCGCTCTTGGCACCGGCGTCAGGCCGTCTGCCAATTGCTGCAGAATCCCGGCCCTGAAGTCTGAAACAGCATGATACACCGTGAGGAAATATCCACGACTGGAATGACATTTACTTCCCTCCCATCCCGAGCTGATGCAGCAGGCAAGCCTTTGGCGTGGCTCGATGGACTATGAGATGTGTCAGTTCCTTGTCTGGAGTTTACATACCAGGAACAAAGCTCAAATGCTCCCATAAAGTATGTGGTGAATGTATATTGCACAATTCACACTATAGTATTGTATCCTTGTGGGCTCCGTCTGTGAGCCGTTGCGTGGCTCTGCCCACAGGGGGAGATGAGGAGCTTGTACAGGGCTCCACCCTTGGCTCCGCCCATGGCTCCGCCCATGGCCTCTCCCACTACCGGATGTATAAAGTGCTGCAGCCTTGTGAGTCTTCCCTCAGTTCTTCTGGTCGCAGGCAGGCTCAGTTGTAATTCTATTAAAGCCACAGTTTACCTCCTATCGTGTCTCAAGTGAATTGATGGTCACATCAAGGTAGCTATGCTGAAAAGCAGCAGAGGTTGGAGAATTGGTGCTACATTATTGTAACTTCAGTTCCAACTCGGGCTCTTTACAATATTGGACAAATTCAAGGGGCGGGACTCTCCGACCAAGCGCCGGGAGGAGGGCGCGAATCACGCAACGCCGGTCTGCCGATTCTCTGGTGACCGGAGAATCGGTGGCAATGGCGCCGGTGGGGTTGGTGAGGCGTGGTCGGTGCGGCACTGGTCGGGGGCCGCGTTGACTGCCGATTCTCCAAACTCGACAGGGCGAATGTCTGGCGAGTTCAGCTGGCGCCATTCGCAGTGGTCCTACCCAGTGGGATCTCGGTGTCCATGCTGCGGGGGCCGTCCTGGTGTGGGGGAAGGGGGATCCGACTCCGGGGGGGGGGGGCCTCCACGGTGACCTGGCCCACGATCGGGACCTACAGGTCAGCGGGCAGGCTTATCCTGGGATGGGGGGCTATGTTCTTCCGCGCCAGGTACCTGTAGGGTTCCATGTTGGCCGGGGGCTGGCATGAAGAAAGCAACCCATGCGCATGCGCGAACTCCCGCCGGCCGTGCTGGCGTCCGTATCGGCAGCTGGAGCTGCATGAAGCGCTCCAGTGCCGTGCTGGCCCCCTGTGCAGTGCAGGGTCGCTGATCCTCGGGGCCAGATGACACTGTCGTAAAATGCAATTGTTATTGTAATTGTAAAATTGCAAAGTGTAATTGTTTTCTAAAATATTAGGGCAATGCGTGCTTTCCATGCAAACAGTTCCGCAATATCAAGCAAGTAAATCAGCAAATAAAGAGAAAATACAATGCACGGAATTCTTGAGACACAGTGTTTGCAGGATTTGATTTATCCTCCCTGGAACGGGCACTAATCTAATAAACTCATAGATCCTGAGAGATTCCTGGACCCCATTTGAAAATCTATGCCCCACTGCATCTTAGGCTGTGACCAATGGCTCAGATTGTTGGAGCGGTTAACCCCTGTCCTTTATTTCACCTGATCTGATATATTACCTGTTATCCCAGTTGAAAAGGGTCTGATAAAAGGTACCTGTTTTTTTTTTTAATTCGGAAAGAATTGCATCCTGAATCGCATCTTTCACAATCTCAGGACATCCATTAGCATCTTACAGCCAGGGAAGTACTTGTGCGGTGAACTTGCTTCATTTTAAAGTGAAAAATACACATTTTTCACAGTTGATTACAAAACACCGTGGCCTGGATTTTGTGCTCGGTGGCGAACGTATGATGCAGGCCAATTATATTTGCTGACTGACTTTTTGCGGGCTTGTCAACTTGTGGTAACAGGAGAGCAAAACATTGCACCTCACCACTACACAGTGGATGTGGGGCCCGAGTGAACATGGCGAACATAAAGCATGTTTCCTCAGTCAGATTGAAGAATGTTTGCGCAAGGGGAAACCTGCCGGTGTGGGTCGGTTTCTGTGCAGGCACCAGGAGGAGAAAGAGCCTGATGTGATGAGGACACTGGCAGACACTCACTTAGCTGCCAGGGTTCTGCGAGTTGAATTCAAGCAGACACGCTTCAGCTAATCTAAACTGGTGCAGCCAGCTGGCAAACCAACAGGGAATCCATTGTGCCTCCCGACACCCCAGCTCCCACCACATGTCCCAGTCAACAATCCATCTCTCTCGCACTTATCCATTGCTCCTCTTTTAATCATCCAACTATACTTCAAATGCAACAGGGAGCACTGGTAAGGATGGAACAATGGAGATTTAAAATAAAGTCTGTGGCTCTAACATTGTTTCATGTCTAAGGGCAGAAGTCTTCTTCAGTGTCTGTTTCTGTGAGACGCTTTCATGCATGGCTCTTAAGATGTCTGCATCCAGAAGCAGCCTCATAGCATAGTTTCAGAATTATGGAAAACTAGATGTATCAAAGAGGTTACATTTCAAAACCCAAACATTTCTCTTTTCATTTAGAACTAAAGATACAATCACCCCCTTTTTCCAAGCAAACAAAATACATTTGCACGTATGAATCTTTGTGACTGTGAGTTACTCAAGTTATCAACGATACACCCACTGTCCTCATGCATTGACAACTGTTTGTTCTACTAGCCAGTTACTAGCGCACATTGCACGCACATGTTTTAAATCATACAGATCTCTTAATGGTCCACATGTGCATTTACGTTGACTGCATGTCTGGATGATGTTCCTTGCGTGGAGAGTGTCATTCCCATGATGATTTATGTTATTGTTCAATTGGGCATGTTAGGGACATGTGGTTTTCCTGACCAGCCAATTGTGGTGAAGGGACAGTTTCAGTAGTTGAGCTTAAGTGACTACGGTTGTGCCTGTATGTCTGGTTGGTTTTTTAAACTCCTGCTTTGAGTTACCATGTGGAATTATAGGTTATTTCTCCCTGGTACCATTGCAGCTTCTCAGAATATGTTTGTTCTGATCTTTTGATGTGCCTTTTGATAGACAGAATCCACACTGAGTCCAGTAGGAGTTCTTCAGCCACGGGGCGAAGGCGACTAAGAAGGACTCTTGCAACAATCTTACATCTGGCAAAAAGCAGAGATAGCCCTCTATAATTGCCACAGTTGGTCTTGTCTTTTTCTACCAGCAGCCTTGTTGGTTCTTAGCTGTTGAATGGCCCCTTTTAAAAATCTTTATTATTGTCACAAGTATGCAATACGACCAGAGGACCATAAGACATAGGAGCAGAATTAGGCCACTTGGCCCATCGAGTCTGCTCCGCCATTCAATCATGGCTGATATTGTTCTCATCTGCATTCTCCTGCCTTCTCCCCATAACCCCTGATCCCCTTATTAATCAAGAACCTATCTATCTATGTCTTAAAGACACTCAGTGATTTAGCCTTCTGCGGCAGAGAGTTCCACAGATTCACCACCCTCTGGCGGAAATAAATTCCTCCTCATCTCTGTTTTAAAGGATCATCCCTTTAATCTGAGATGGTGTCCTCTGGTTCTTGTTTTTCCTACAAGTGGAAACATCCTCTCCATGTCCACTCTATTCAGGCCTCGCAATATCTTGTACGTTTCAATAAGATCCCCTCTCATCCTTCTAAACTCCAACAAGTACAGACCCAGAGTCCATAAACGTTCCTCATACAACAAGTTATTAATTCCAGGGATCATTCTTGTGAACCTCCTCTGGACCCTTTCCAAGGCCAGCCCATCCTTCCTTAGGTATGGGGCCCAAAACTGCTCACAATACTCCAAATTGGGTCTGACCAAAGTCTTATGCAACCTCAGAAGTACATCCCTGGCTTTGTATTCTAGCCCTCTTGACATGAATGCTAACATTGCATTTGCCTTCTTAACTGCCGACTGAACCTACACGTTAACCTTAAGAGAATTGTGAACAAGACTCCCAAATCCCTTTGTGCTTCTGATTTCCTGAGCATTTCCCCATTTAGAAAATAGTCTATACTAGATTCCTCCTTCCAAAGTGCATAACCTCACACTTTTCCCACATTGTATTTCATTTGCCACTTCATTTGCCACTCTCCTAGCTTGTCAAAGTTCTTCTGCTGCCCCCTTGCTTCCTCAATACTACCTTTCCCTCATTAATGATCTGGAAGAAGGTACTGAAGGCACTGTTGCTAAGTTTGCATCATTTGCAAACTTAGCAACAGTGCCTTCAGTACCTTCTTCCAGATCATTAATGTATATTGTAAAATGTTGTGGTCCCAGCCACAGACCCCTGAGTCACATCACTAGTCACTGGCTGCCATCCTGAAAAAGACCTCTTTATCCCCACTCTTTGCCTTCTGCCATCAGCCAATCCTCTATCCATGCCAGGATCTTACCCTTAACAGCACGAGCTCTTAACTTATTTAAGTCTCCTATGCGGCACCTTGTCGGATTTATCTAAATAAATCACGTCCACTGATTCTCCTTTGTCTAACTTGCTTGTTACCTCCTGAAAGAACTCTAACAGATTTGTCAGACACGACCTCCCTTTGACAAAGCCGTGCTGACTCAGTCCCATTTTACCCATGTACTTCCATGTGCTTTGCGATCTCATCTTTAATAACATACTCTAAAATCTTACCAATGACCGAAGTCAGACTAACCGGCCTATAATTTCCTGTCTTCTGCCTCCCTCCCTTCTTAAACAGTGGTGTTACATTCACCACCTTCCAGGCCCCTGGGACCCTTCCTGCCTCCAGTGATTCCTGAAAGATCATCACTAATGCCTCCACAATTTCCTCAGCTATCTCTTTTAGGACCCTGGGGTGTCGTCCATCCAGTCCAGGTGACTTATCCACTTTCAGACCTTTCAGTTTCCCCAGAACCTTCTCTTTAGTAATGGCCACTGCACTCACCTCTGCCCCCTGGTTCTCCTGCAGCTCTGGCATCCCACTGGTGTCTTCCACCGTGAGGACTGATGCAAAGTAAATATTCAGTTCATCTGCCATTTCATTGTTTCCTATTATTACTTCTCCAGCCACATTTTCTAGTGGTCCAATGTCTATTTTTTGCCCCTCTCTTACCTTTCATATGTTGGAAAAAAATCTCTTCCTATCTTCCTTTATATTACTAGCTAGCTTGCACTCGTACTTTCTCTTCATCTTCAATGAAGTTACTAGTTGCCATACTCTGACGCTTGTTCAGGTACACAGAGGGAGAATTTAGAATGTCCAATTCACCTAACAGCACGTCTTTCGGGACTTGTGGGAGGAAACTGGAGCACCTGGAGGAAACCCACGCAGACACGGGGAAAACGTGCAAACTCCGCACAGACCCAAGCCGGGAATCGAACCTGTGACCATGGCAATGTGAAGCAGCAGTGCTAACCACTGTGCTATGGTGCCACTTTCATTTCAACCTCATGTCAGACTAGGATTGTGCTGAGGTGGTGGTGGGCAGCATGCTGTGAGGGCACTCATGTCCAGGATTGAGATTCAGTTGAAGAGATCCTTGAAGTGCTCATTCCAGGAGTGCTGACTACCTATCTTGTTTGTCACGAGGATGCCATTCGATCCCTAGCTCTCAGTTGTGTCGGTACTTGGGTGCTTGAGTCATAAATGATCTTGACTGCACTGCAGAATCTAGTTGTATTGATTATGGTTGATTTAATGGCAGACCAGGCACGATGGACATTGAGCACGATTGCTTGTGAGTCGCTGTTTGAGTGGATTTTTCTTTGCAGAGTCTTCTGGTCCATCGATGTTGTTGCCGTGCTGCTTGTGTCTGGTTGATGGAGATAATCACCTGGATCAAGTGATGATCGGTCCACTGGTCATCCCTATCGTAGCACCATGATAGGAACATCCTTGCGGTCGCTCGCTCAGACAATGAGGTCGGCAGGTCGGTGCCAATGTTCAGAATGAGGGTATTTTTCATGAGGTCTTGTGCTTGTCTCTCTGATGAGAAAGCGTGTTTGTTATGATCAGACCATGTTCTAAGCGTTTCTTCAGAGAATAATTTCATTGTGTGGGTTTTTCCGGCACCTTCCTTGTCGATCACACTTTTCCAGAGGATTGTGTCCCTCGCAATTCTGGCATTGAAATCACAGAGTAAAATCAGCTTTTCTTCCTTTAGTCCATGGGACAACATGTGATCAAGGCTGGAGTAGAATTCTTCATTGGCACCACCTGTTACTCCTCGGGCTGGGACATACATGCCGCATGCGGTATATGGTCTCTGGGCCAGGATCAGCTGAAGGGTCACGAGATATTGCTTTATCACACAAGGTGGCTTGCTGAGGTGGTCAACAAGTTTTTTATGGCAAAACCAACCTGGTAGTGTCAGTGTTCTTCTAATTTACCTTCCCAGAAGGTGTTGTATCCATCACCTTGTTCCCTGAGCTGACCTTCTCCTGCCCGCTGTATCTCTCTCAAGGCAGTGATGTTGATGTCACAGTGCTGGAGTTCCCAGGCATTGATAGCGGAGCAACGTTCTGATCCATCACTGCCGGGGCATTCCATGAGGTCCTGATACTACAGGTCCCAAAATTCATTTCAAGGGATTGCAAGGTGCCTGTGCATGGGTTCTCATAACATTGCATGTCAGAGAAAGAGAAAGAGACAGAGAAAGGTCTTTGTCCAGTGGGATAGCTGAGGCATTGGGGACCAGGTTCCGCTGATCGGACAGAGATTAACATACATGTAATGTTCCCCATAACCCGACTTCCCGGGCATCCGGTAACATGCAGATTTCAGCTCCATGAAGTGTATGATGGTACACAGATGGGTGTGTAAGCTATGGCCAGAAACAGACGGCAGAGACTCTGCTGCAATTCAGTGAGGAGCCATCTGGCCAAAGCAAGGCTTTCTTCCACACTGCATGAGATGGCTGCTGCATTGCCATTGGTGATGGCCAACGAGCAACCAGTTGCTTGCCATTTCTGATGTTGATGGTTAATCTTTCCATGGACATAGAGCGAAAGCTCAAGAATCATGGCATTCATGCCAGAGGGGGGGGCTCCTCAAATCCCTCCCCAAGCCTGTGCACTGGCTGACAGAATGTCACATTTCCTGCTGCTGGTTTAAAAGAGTCCTCTTTGTTGGTGACTGCCAAGGCTCAGCGCTTGTGTGCAGCTGAGCAGTGCTCAGAGGGTCCTGAGCTGTCTTGACAGGGAATCCCCACTGCTGCACCCATCGTCCACCACCTATCCCTGCTCTTATATGATAGATAAAGTAGAATTTACAGTTCAGAAGTAGGCCACTCGGCCCATCGAGTTTGGGCCCATGATGTGCGCTTCACCGTGTGTCAACCCAACTACTTGTCATGATGGCCCCACGGGGATGTGCATGAGTCTGGTGATAGTGCTTCCTCAGAGTGGGTGACAACTTCTGAGGAGACTACATCTTTCTTCAGCAGCAGCTTCCGAGGAATACATGTAGGACATGTGGGAGATAACATATATGAATTAGAACTGACAAGTTGGGGGGAGTTCCAGGTCTTCGTTGATGCTTACAGGAGTTGTACGTTAGGAGGTGGTGCCAATTTCAATTCCGTCCCTACCGAGCTGGGAGATCTCTATCACCAATGGCCATGCAAGCCAAGATCAAGCTCATCACCGGTGCCTCTTGCTCCGCAGCTGTTGAGGTTGCGATGACTAGTGGGCCGTGGGCCACCTCTGGTTGTCAGCCTCTCTCTGGTGTTCTGTGCACCTTTGCTCTCTGTTGCTGCAAGGAGAGAATGAAGAGACCTGGGGGCATGAGAAGTGGATTGTTTTGGGAGGGTGGGAGGACAACATTTGTATTGTAGGGGATGGGTGAGGTATTACAATAAGCTGAGGGTGTTTCAGTGGTGGTTGGTTAGATGGGAATGTGAGGAGGTGCCACACCAGAGAGGGATGGGTGCACCTGCAAGATTTCTTAGTCTGGGGTTTGATGTGCGGGAGACAGAGCTACAACACTGACATCCACCAGCAGTGTGGAAAATTCCTGTCTAAAAAACAGTAAGTCTTACAACACCAGGTTAAAGTCCAACAGGTTTGTTTCAAACACGAGCTTTCAGAACGCAGCTCCTTCCTCAGGTGAATGGAGAGCACATCCTTTCTATAAAAAGCAGAACAAATCCAATCTGGCCAATTACTGCCCCTTTAGCGTACTCTTGATTGTCAAAGTGAGGGAAGAGCATTGACAGTGCTACCAAGTGGCACTTACTCAGCAATAACCTGCTCACTGACACTCAGTTTGTATTCTGTCAGGGTCTCTCAGCTTCTGACTTCAATACAGACTTTGTCCAAACATGCACAAAAGAGCTGAACT